>NC_136689.1:85516930-85965041 GCF_903797595.1 Erithacus rubecula | reverse complement strand
TCCTTCCTTCCTTCCTTCCTTCCTTCCTTCCTTCCTTCCTTCCTTCCTTCCTTCCTTCCTCCTTCCTTCCTTCCTTCCTTCCTTCCTTCCTTCCATCCTTCTTCCTTCCTTCTTCCTTCTTCCTTCCTTCCTTCCTTCCTTCCTTCCTTCCTTCCTTCCTTCCTTCCTTCCTTCCTTCCTTCCTTCCTTCCTCCTTCCTTCCTTCCTTCCTTCCTCCTTCCTTCCTTCCTTCCTTCCTTCCTTCCTTCCTTCTTCCTTCCTTCCTTCCTTCCTTCCTTCCTTCCTTCCTTCTTCCTTTCCTCCTTTCCTTCCTTCCTTCCTTCCTTCCTTCCTTCCCTTCCTTCCTTCCTTCCTTTCCTCCTTCCTTCCTTCCTTCCTTCCTTCCTCCTTCCTTCCTTCCTTCCTTCCTTCCTTCCTTCCTTCTTTCCTTCCTTCCTTCCTTCCTTCCTTCCTTCTTCCTTCTTCCTTCCTTCCTTCCTTCCTTCCTTCCTTCCTTCCTTCCTTCCTTCCTTCCTTCCTTCCTTCTTATTTACCACAAATTCTGGAGTACCTGACTTAATTATTTGGCTGCAGCCTTCAGAGAGAAACAAGCAGAAATCTGCTCACTTAAAGGAGCAATCTCACAATCTTACACGTAAAGATAAGCCAGATCTGAACCAGCCTGGACAGTTTTGTAGTCTGTTTGCCACAGGTAGGTTTGGCATACAGTAGCTGAAATAACAACCAAAAAATTAGTGTATCCACATTGATTTTACTAGGGAAGTAAGGTGAGAAAGTCCCACCATGCCAGAAGGCTGGAGGAAAAGAAGCAGGGGATGGGAAATTATTGTGATAGGAACTGAAGGGGTCTAAAGTCCATGTGTCAACCCAGTACTGATTTCTGCCTTCGTTTACACCAGACTTAGTTGGCTTCAACTCAGACTAGCTTCACTGGACCTTCTCCATATTTATTATACCATGTCAGAAGAAGGAAGGATCCTTGTCTGTGAAGGGTGAACCCCTGCTGACACAGCTCCTGCATGCAAATTTGGGGGTTAACAACACTCACAAAGTACGAGTGGAATCTCACAGTATGTAACTGATTTAGATTAAGGATTTCAGATACATAAATGGAGTGCTTTTGGGAAGCTTCTGTTACTTCTGTATTAAATTGAAGCAAATAGAGTCAACAAATGTGGAGGCCAGAAGTCAGATTCTCAAACTTATTTCCAGGTTTAGTGTCAAACATTTCCACTAAGCCCCTTTTCTCTGACAGTAACACAATAGAGAGAAACATCAAGAGTTTTCATCTTCCCATCTGCAGGAAGGCAAATCTCTTGGTTGACAGAACTGTTCTTTTCCTCTTTGCTGCCATATGACCTAGTCTGTAAAACATCTTCAAATACAACTATTTTCTTGCTATGCACAAATCTTCGCTGTTGCTCTTCCTTTGCTCAAATTTTTCTTTTTTAGGAGAAGTGATGAAAAAAGGAAGAAAAATCAGGTAGGAAAAAATGTCCTTCACTTGAACCTGTACTCAGAGATGCAAGCTTGTGCCTACCACTGTGGATGGGAGGCATTGTTAGTTCTGGGCTGAATTCTGCAATTTTGAGCAACCATGTAAAACAAAAGTAATCCTGGAAACAACCACAGAACATCCATTTCACACGTTCACTACATTTAATGTAAGAAACTTTGCCAAGATCCTAAAGTAAGACTTTTGAATTGAAATGAAAAAACTCAAATTATAATAAAAAAAAAAAAACTCAAATAATAATTTACTAACAAAAAAAAAAAAAATAGCAAGAGAGAGAGCCAATTTTGCAAGTTGTCTGAAGAGGAAGGAACTTAAAATACTTAGCTGATTCTGATACTTAGCTGATTCTGAGAAATGAGGTTTGTTGCATGGTAAGAGAACAACAAAAGGGAACCAAATCCTGATCTCAAATCAAGGGATGAACAAGATGCACACCATATCTCATCTTATTCTGTTGTGAATCTCCATTACAAAAAAGAAAAAGTTGAAAACAAAGGCAGAAACTGAATTGTACATCAAGAAAATAAAATCTCCTAGTTGCTGGAAGTGACTGATAAAAATCTTGGAGAATGAGTCTGCACATGAGTAAGAACAAAGAAAACAGTAAGCAGATAACACTTCAGCCTCTTGAAACATATCCATCAATGCTTCCTGCAAACACCAAACTCCTGCTTTTGGAAAGGATTTAATTAACTGTGCATAGATTATTCCTTCATGCCATCCTTCATGCCATCCTTCTCGCCATCCTTTTCTCTTTTTAAATTGATAACAATTTAAAAAATTCTATACATGTAGAGCATGATACCTGTAGAACTAATTTACAGCTGCCACTATTTCAAAACTATAATTTCTTAATCATGAAGAGCATAACTGAGCCAACAGTATCACTGAAAATGCCCAGTTTTTGATCCAGGCTATTCAGTATTAAAATATCAGTCTGAAAACCAGAGTCACAATGCATGGGAGAATCAACCTGTTTAGTTACTGTTGTCCTGATCAGCCTGGTACAGGGGTGGTTTGGGCTGAATTTTAGCCCTGTGCTCTGCCTTTCAGAGTTATCTCCCAAGATGAGTATAGCTATGTCAACATCCCAACCCTTTGCAAACATCCCAAGCTCTTCACAACCTAACTTCAGGCCCGGATGCTGAAGAGTGAAAAGGTTTGTTACACTTGATTGTGAGAGACCCACAGGCTGGGGACAGTATGATAAATCTTGGAGTCTTCTCAGTGCTGCTGCCAGGATTGCTAGAGAAAGGATGCAGCCAGTTCTTGACAGACTGTGAGAAACTGCTGACATCTCAAATCCCAGTGGCAGGGCACATAGGGACAGAGGGGATCAGGGACATTTCATTCTGTGATGCATCACTTACAGGACAGTGGTGAAATGCAATGTTCTGCTCACTGGAAGCATGTTCCCAAATTTGATACTAAGTCAGCTCAGCACAGGAAGGGATTCTGCAGACCAAGGAATAGCAGCAGCTTGTTTTTCCCAGTGGGTGGCTGTTATGTGAGGCTATGTGTATGGGAGAGGTACAGATGAAGAAGGGTTCTTGCAAAGATAACTGCAGAGAATCCTCCATCAGGCATACCTCATTTCAGCTGCAATGCTCCTGGGGGTGTAATTTTTAAGCAGCTGGCACTGTAGATGGCCAGGAGAATGGGATAGGAGTATTGTAACAGAGCTGTGATAGCTGCTGTCACTGAGGGGGCTGACTGGCAGACTGATAGCTCTACAAATAGGACAACACTAAGAAAAAAGATGTAAGGAAGTGTTTTATTTTCATTCCATTGCCTTTAACTACTATAAACTCTTCAGGCAATGAGATGTGAGGAGACAAGATACTCAGCCTTCCTCTTGACTTATCCTGATTAATGCTCTGCCAGAAGGAAGTAATATATTAATTGTTTGAGATCTGGAAAAGAAGAAGTTCCTGACTTTGCATATGTTACCAAAACTGAATCAGATATTGCAGTCTTAAAGGCAGGCTTTGGCACATTTCTAACCAGTGAGACTTCCTGAACTGAAGAGGGATGTGTGGCCATGATTATTGCATCCAGCTTCCAAAAAGGATGCCTCCCTCTTCAAAGCCAGAGCAGAGACTGAATCCACTCCACACGCAGATTCAAGTGTGTGATAAAAACCAAAGGTACTTTACTGTGCACCCCATGTCACCAAATGTTTTTGTGGCAGCAGCAAGACTAATTTAAGATTGGATATGATCACTAACTACACTCTGCAAAAACACAATATATGCTCTTAATCAGTAACACATTATCTAACAGCTTCAGCAATGACAGGCTGCCACATGTGTTGGGGGTTTTGATTAAAGGCTGGGCAATTCTCTGAGAAATGGGAGTTAATCACTTTGGACCAGGTTGCTACCTTCACTTCAGAGCTGTTTCTGCAGCACATTTCACTGCTGCTGCTGAACTGTGAAGTGGTTAAGCAGGTTCTTTATCCTTCTAGATCTGGGCCTTGGCACTTGCATAAATAATACTGGTGAAAAAGCTTTGCTCAGACCAGACTAGGGCATCCCATTCCTCTTTTCTTCCTCTGCAAGGTCCCGAAGATTCTGGTTGAAGAAATTGGCAATTACAAAGACCATATTGATATTAAATTTGCTGTAAAAGCCTGGAAGTTCAGTATTTTGTTCCTCTAGAATGCTGATTCCTCCTATCTTTTGTACTTGCCCACTGGGTCTTGGCTCTGCCCCTTTGAAATGCACAGAAAGAAACAAGGATCACAGAATCTTTCACAGAGTCTTTCTCACTGTGACCCATCATACATGTAATTTGCTTTAACTGAACTGGACTGGACTTGTCTACCAGTAGATACATGAAGGCCAGTCGTGATCTGTGTTGCTTTGTGCAATTTGATAATATTAGGACTACAGGTCAGGAAAGAAGTGAGCAAATAATTCAGGGTGGGATTACTGTGCACTAGGAAATCTGCATATTTCATGCACAGTACTTTGTGTAACCTTGTCTAGTTAAAGTAATACCAATTTCTTGATTATCACAATTATTCACATTGATTATATAAAGGAAAAAAAAAAAAAAAGACTTGGATTTTATCAGATATTTGCATGAATATATCTCCATAGGTGGAAAAGGAAATGTTTCTGAATTTTTTCCCATCTTTTTCAAATAAATGTTGGAGCTTGTTCCCTAACAGATACATGCCAGCTGCATACTTTAGCTTTAATACAATTCAGTACATTGCATTTATTTTTAATAAATTTAAGTATGACATAAGATAAAAACTATCTGTACATTTTAATACATATGGACAGACATATATATTTACAAACCTTGCTTAAGTATTCTCATTTTCTTTCAAAGGCCCCAAAGGATTCAAATGACATATGGCAATAATTCTTTTAAGGTAATCATATAAGAAAAACTAAGCAGATGGAAATACATGGTCATTGACTATAAGATTGAACTCCCCAGTGAGTTTGTTGAGAACATCCAGCCTATACTGAAATGGGGTTTTATTCCTCCTAATCTGTATTTTGTACAAAATGTGTGCTTTCCATTTTAAAGTAAATGTAAGCATTGAGCCATAAGATCACTGTTTTTGAAAACAGAGTTGGAGTAAAAACTCTTAAGTTTAGAATCAGGTACTTAAAAATAATAATTACTTTTTTATTAGCCACTTCCAAAGTTATAATTGGAATGCAATTTGAATTCAGCCACAGTGGTCCCACCTAAGGGTGATATCAGCTAATTCTACTGAAAGATGAGCCTCTCATTTTTCACAGTTGACACATTTGCTTCCATTTTAAGATTTCTTTGAGTATGTAAAACATCAACAACAACAAAAAAACAGATGAGCTTTTATGCCATTTTTAGTAATTTTTCATTCATTACTGCTCATGTTTTAATTATTACCACAATTCAGATATAGTGGTGGTTTTGAAGCCTCTAGGAAAGAGAGCAAAACAAAAAAGGCTTAAATAGTTTAATTATAAAGCAAATAAACAAGTACAGTAAAATTTCACATAATTTTCACACAAAATCAATTTTACAGTGGACCAGTAATATCTGTGACTCCACTATCATAATTTAAAGTATTGATGATACAACACTGACCAAAATTCTTAAAGATTGTTTACTCTTTAGACCTTTCCAAGTGTACAGGTGATTCATAGTTAGCCTATTTGTCACAACTAGTTTGATTTCCAAAACTGGGAACTCAGTAATTGCCTTCAGTATTGGTAGGAGTTATGCTGAGCCCTGCAACCCAAATCCATAGGAGGGTGCAGCCACAGGTAGACTATGGTCTTGATTCTACAGAACAAAAATCCTCATTAAAACATTCTTCAAAGTCCTGGGCCAAAATTTTGCAAAAACAGTTTGATAAGGTGGGATAAAGAAGTTACAGAACCCAAGGAACATGAACATCCAGAAAAAAAATCTAGAAATCAGCTGGAACCTCATACATTTCATTACAGATATTTTGGTATTTGACAGCTACATACTGTACATAATTAATTTGGTTCTTTTTCCCATAATGTGCATGACCTGATTGTAATTTTCACAAATTGGATCATTTTTCATAATTATTCATCATATAATATATATGAACAAATGTCAGGCTGTGGTTTATCTTCAAATGTAGAGCTGCATCTTCTGCTGTGTATGACTGATTATGTAAACCCATAACCCTGGCCTCTTCTCTGGACACTCTTTAAAAATAGGAGCAAAGCAAAAAATATTTCAAAGGCTTTGAAATTTTAAGGGAAAGTAGAAAAAGCTTTAAGTAGAAAAAGGCAGTAGACACAGGACAATTAGGACAGCTTGTGTTTTTCCTCTTATTATTTCCAAAACTTTCCTTTTTCAAAGGATCATGTTAGATTATGCTCATAGACAAAAGATAAACAAGTAGTTTGTGGTTTTTTGAACACAACAAAGTCAACAGAAATACAAGATTTTAAACATTTCAAAAATCTTATGTTTCTTTGCAGTAGCTAGTCTCATCCTAAGCCAAAGGAAGTATGTGGCTTACTGCCTCATCTTAGATTCTTACTTTTAAAATTTTAGCTTTCTCATTGTGCCCCACAGAGAATTTGTTCCTGCATCATGAGAAGAGCAAGGAAACCATCTGCAGACAAGTAAAAAATAAGGTGTTTCTCCTGGTCAACTTGAACTTACTCTACAGCCAGTGGAAAGGGATGCTTTCTATGGCAGGTCCTTTGCTCTCCAGCATCCACAATGGGTTAGAGGAATTCCACTCGGGCTTGCTGTGAATTTAGGCAAGTACTTTCCAGGGCTTTCCTACTCACTGGCTGTTGCTTCATTCTAACATGTTGGTCTGGCTCAATACAGATCTGTATTCAGACTCTTTTTAATAGCACTCCAAAGGAGGTCCCAGGAGCTGACCTGTACAGTAGACCTCAGCAGAATTGCTGACATTGAAGCTTTGTCTGCACTGAAGGCTTGTGCCCTCACTGTCGCCATCCCAGTCCCTTTACTACCCACAGCAGGGGATTGCCAGCAGGTCTTGACTCCCTCCTTGCTTGTTTAGTTCTCCTTCAAGGGCAGAACAGGGTGGAGAGAAGAAACAGGGATTTGTTTTATCATTCAGGTGTGGTGCCCTAACATGGGGGCCAGGGCACAGCATCCATGGGTAACTCAACCTGGCTTGAGCTTCCTCCCAGCTGTTCCAGCAGCATTCCCAAACTTCTCTTAACCCAAACACAGAGCCCTCAGCTCTGTCTCTGACAAAATGCCTAGGTGTGAAATAATCTGGACACATGGTGGCCACTTCTCTGTCTCTCCCTGAACAGCACTCTCTGTTGAGCAGGTTGGTGTCTTTTGATCTGGACTTTCCACAAAGCAATAGTTAAGAGGGAACAGCATTAATCTTTATAAGTATAGCTGGGAGCTAAATACCCCTCACACCCATAGGAATAAGGGAGGCATTGCTAGCATAGCTCTCTATCCTGCAAGGCCTGCTATCAGCATCCTGCAATCCAAACTGGCATGCTGCTACTTCTTCCCTTTCCTGCTCTCCTGCAGCTGTGGGGCTGCTTGGGCTGTGTGATACAGTCTTTGCTTTGATACCACACAAAAGGTTTTAAAGTGGAACATGCCACAGAATTAGGAAGGGTGAATTGGCCTCCTTTCATGAATCATAATCTTCTCTTTCTTCTTCTCCCTCCTTTCCCATGCCCCTTATCACTCATCCTAGTTCTGGACTGGCACTGTTCCCACTTGGTTTGCTGTTCTTTCTTCTCTCAGTTTCTCACTGTTACTGTTCTACTTCCTCCCATATCCAGAGAAATTTCCCTGCCTGAACCTCGTTTCCAACTTCTCTTATTTTCCCCCCAATTCCATTCACTCATAACTGTAAATAGCTCCCCAAAGCTCAGAGTGGCTTCTTAGATAAGTAATTTCCCTTATATGGCTCTACAATAAAGAAGAAAAAAAATCTATGTCTTTACTGTTCACTACCTGAGGAAAAGGGATATTTTGAACCTGACATGAGGACAGATGAAGACAAGCAGTGATAAGTGTGAAAACCTGACTGGCCACACTCACTTGTGACAGCCTCATGCCTCCTGCTCCTCCAGAGTGTGGACAGCTGCCCACTGCTGCTTATTGTCCACAGGCTGCATTTGTTCTGCACAGATCTGTATACCCAGGCTTTGGGAGATTGGCTAGAGCTTGTTGTGGGGATCTCTGAATGTCAGGAGACAACTTCTTTGATCCCTGGGATCTGAGCTTAGCCCTTAAGGCAAATAGTCCTGGTGTGTTGATTGCCTTGTAACTCTTTCTTTGTCAGGTCAGTTCAGAAGTTAGCTGAATGCTGGATAGTAATGAGCAAAAGCTGAGAGCAAAAGGCTGTACCAGGGTCAAGTCAGGTTTAGTACCAGGGATTTTCACTTTGCAAACAGAAAGTTGTAGGAACCCCAGAGCAGAAACAGTGACAGGAAGACTCCTATGACAGGTCATGGTACAATGCTGAGACCTGTAAAGCTGGCAGAAATATTTGCTGTCAAGAGAAGCCTGAAATTGCAGCTCATTGGCCACTAAAGAAAGCAGCTCTATCAGGTCTTCAGGAAAATGGTCTCTGTACAAGAGGGCTGCAATGAATCTGATCTGACTACTTCCTCTAATTGCTTCTACTGCTCTGCTTAAACAGCAGCTCTGTCATTTGGAATGGCTGACAGAAGGAAGACCTTAAGCTCAAATGTAGCCAAAAATTTTATATAAGACCAGGGCTGAGCCTACCCCCATTCTTCAGGTGCAGCAGAAGGAGCAACCAACTCTTTTTTAGGCAGTGGAAGGACAAGAAGCAGGCACCACACTTCTCCCACTTCTGCAGGGGGATAGAAGTGTGTTGCTCTAACTCAGCTGAATCTGTGGGTCAAAAAACAGAGACCAAGGGTGCTCTGGCATCAGCTAACTTAGTCCACCAAAACGATGGAAAAGTAACCCATGGAAGAAAACCGTGTTTTTGCTTTGTTAGTGAGCTGATGTGAATCAGCAAAGGAATAAAAAAGAGCAGGCAGAGATCTACAGCTGGAATTTGAGGCAGGGAGGAAGAGCAGGGGAAGGAGGATAGGAGGCCAGGATGGGTTATACAGGATTTCTTCCTTTTGTGTGCAGTAGGACATGGTGTGCTCAACTGCCTGTGAAACTAAAGCTTTGGGGTGAAGTTACACACCCATTTCAAGCTGATAGAATTGTTCACTGGCACAAGAATAAGGAAGCATCCCAGCTTCAAGGCCCCAACATCTTTGTGAGATCCTGTCACATACTTGTTTGTAACCCTTCTCCTTTCCTTAAGGTTTTTTGTGGAAGACTAATTTCAGAAATCAGATCAGAGTGAATTTAGTATAGAGATTTTCATAAAAGGGTTTTGTGGATGTGGTAACCTTGTGCAACTGGGATTATTAATGACTTAATAATTTTGCCCTGTTTGCTTTGCTGTGAACAGACAGAAGACCATAGAATCATAAAAGATGACCATCATGGAAATGTGTAAGGGAGTTAGCAAGATTTTCAAAAGAAGGTACTCTGTTTTTGTAATTCAAATAGAGACAGGTTTCTGCCAGTGATGATACAAGCCTGGAATCACACAAACATCATCAAGATCCTTGGGACATCTCTTTGTTTGTCTATAAACCCAGGTCTCATTTTTGCAATTTTGGTATCTGTCTACATCTCACTGCTTTGTAAAGGTCTTAGTCTGAAAAGTAATGAAGCATTAGAAACACGTTTTTCTCCTATAAGATGCAGTCCATTTCTGTGTTCTTGTTCCTGGGACTGGGCCAGACTCCCTGATGCTGCTGAGTTCCCAGGACAGTGAGGGAGCTGGTTATAGTTCCCTGGTTATCTGAGTCAGCTGCTGCAATGTATATACACCAGATGACAATCATCCCACGAGGGACTGTTCCCCAAGCTAAGAATAGCTGGAGAAGTGAAAAGAGGGGACTATAAGGGAGGAAAGCTGTCCCAGTGTCTGTGCTGAATGGACCAGGTTGCAGCTTGTACAGCTTTATCATAATTAATAACAAAAGTGATAGGGATGAGAGGCCTGTAATCTTGGCAGCCCTTCAGCATCTGATCAGCTCCATTCGATATCTTTAAGTAACCCAGATCTAAAGCACTAGAGCAATCAGGCTCCTGTCAGGGGTGAAAGAGGGTGTTTCTGAGTCTGATCAGAATAAAAAGATTGTCCTCTTAGAATAATGTCAAGTAAACCCCCCGACTTCTGAGGATGAAGAACCCACCTCATCCTTGGGTGTGAGCCCAAAATAAAGGCTTACATTGAACCACTGAGACCCCTGGAACCACCTCTTATTTCCTGAGACACAGGGGACAGAGTTAGGGAGCTTTCCTGCTCATAACTCCCACTGGTACAGGCGATGCCTCCTCCTTTGCCAGCTGAACAGCACAATGCTCTGCCACCCCAAGGCACTGGTGATAGGTACCTGCTCCTCCTGCCACCAGACCTTGTGCCTATTTTCTCTGCTTCTGTTGCAGGGGTACCTGCTAAAAAGCTTTAAATACCTGAGGCAAATATACATTTACATCCAAGAAGCTGTTTGATAAGCATCCCTTGTTTTCTCTTCATATTTTTCCTGTGTAACTTTCTCAGTAGAACAAAATGCACCATATTCAACATTCTGAGTCATACTTGTAAATGGTTCTTTGTCCTGTATACTTCAGATAGTGTGAACACTATGCTTAGTTGCCAGTCACAATTGTCACTTGAGTATCTGGGCAAGACAACAAAACTGTCAAAAGACCACAAGTTAGAAATGGCAAACTTGCCCCTTCTGATTTTCCATTTGCTAAGACAGGTTTGCATGGCTGAAGTCTACTTTGAGCTCCATTTTCATTATGCAATTGTTTTGTGACACATTAAAACTAATTTTCTTCTTTACCATTCTCAAGTTACTGGATGATACTCAAACACTTAACAGAAGTATGGCAAGGCCATCTCTCCCACTCTTCATTCCAAGATAACAAAGCCAGTAATTTTTATACTAAGGTGCAGTTGAATTACAGGCTACTGCAGGCTTTCTAATCCACAGCCTCTTTGAATTTATTGTCTTACCCTAGTAGTACAGCTATAGAATAATTTTACATATGGCTATATATATGTTCTAAACTATCCAAAGTTACAATGTCTGTCCCAGAGAAACTACTGTCTTTTTACAGGATATTCTTACTCAATTGCTTGTGAAACATGCAATGCAGATATTTAACACCTGCTGAACAAAATAAGCATTTAATAACATTAATTCTCACTAAAGACGAGTTGCAAAGGTACAATAAAGACCTTGGTGAATGAGAAAAACAGGTGAAATATCTTTTGAATGATGGAAAACCTTAGCTCTGAGTATAAATTCAGGTCTGTGGCAATTTGTAAGTCTTTAGAGGCTTGAGGCAGGAGTTATGTCCTGGGTTATGTTGCTGGTGATCCCAGAGACCTCGACTGGTCTTCCTGCAGTACAGTCAGAAATTATAGGTCAAAATATGTCTTTTGTATGTATTTGAAGTTGGAAAATTGTTTTGCCAAACATTTTTTCTGAAATTACTCATTTCGCTTCAAAAGCAGTATTTCAGTTTTATGGCAGCATTATGATTCATATCCCCATATATCTATTCTATATGTACGTTTTATTAAATATCTTCAGTAATTTAGGCATGAAACAATACACTTTCTGTTCCTTAGAAATTGCAGTGATACTGAGTATTTTTCGATCCTATTCTGATTTGATGGCAACAGGCTCTTGTTTTCCTCCTGCTAGCAATCAGCTAGACTATTGAATTTGTATCCACTTGAAAAAGTTAATATTTGTGCCTAATATGATCACTGTACTATCATATATAGATAGACTGTCGTAGTCATTCCTCAGAGAACATGAAGACTGAGGGGAACATCTGCCAACCCATTTCTCCTTCTGAAAGTAGAATTCTTTATTACTCAATTGAGTTTACATATGAGATCAATGATACATATGAATTAAAATCCCTGGCATATGTGTTTATGATAATTTTTCTTCTACTTCATTCATAATTCAGGCATCCTTATTCTTTTCAAAAGTGCATTATGTTTTCTTTACCTTTTTCTTTTCATGGTTTGGTTTACTTTTCACAGGTTTCCAGATTTGTCATGTTCCATGTGGAAAGCAAGTATCAGGATTTCTTTGCCTTGGAATTGCTCAGGTGACTTATTAAGATGAGAGCACACTCATTTTCTGAGAGGAAGGAAGACCACATTCTAGTTTTGATGTTTCCAGTATAAAAATCTCAAAGCACCATTAACGGGTCTTCCAAGCTCAAAAGCAAGTACTATTAACAAAATTTTGACATTTTTGTGTTTCCTTTTGACGATTTCCTATTTAATTGATCATTAAGGTGGAGATCACACTCGTGCTGTGTCCTTGTCCCTCAGAGACACAGATCTCTTTGTAGGACGAGCTCCCCACAAGACACACACACACACAGAGTCTCTTCAAGGCTCCTCCATCCCTACAGACCCCCACACTGTCTGAACCATCAGCCCTGGGAAAAGAGGAGTTGCCTTGCTCTCCATGTGGTAATTGATGTGTTTGAGAGGGAACAGATGGACCTGGCAAGGTCCACTTGGGTGCTCCATCTACTCCAGTGGGTCATGTTGGATGCTGAGCTGCAAGGAACCAACAGTGAAGTCTTAAACAAACTCTGGAGCCCTGGCCTGTCCCAGTGTCAGACAGTGCTGTGGCTTGCAGGGTGCTTCTGTTGGTAGTGACCATGCAAACCCTCAAGGATAAAAGGAGGGAAGGTGATCCCTGTCTTAAACCTGGCTGTAGGTTTGCAGCAAGAGTCTGACACAGGACTAAAAATTTAGGGTTTTTTGCAGGTTACAGTCCTGCCTTTCAAGAGAAGGTTATAGTCCTCAGTACCTTTGTGTACCCAGGCCTTTTAGAACATTTTCCTTGAGGAGAGTTAAAATCGTTGCTGTGTTTTACCCACCTAAGGGAAAACCCTCAAGGATTAATGGCACTTTTCATTTGCATCACGATATATTCATGATTTAAAGTTCACAGACATATAGAGAGCTGTGACAAGTGTCATGTCTGAGCGTGGCTGTGGTGCTACTGTCAGCCAAGCCAGTTTGCAGTGGTAAGGATATGGCCCTGTGTTTTGCATACATTTATGTTATTTTTCACAGGGAATCTTCCTTTTATAAATATTTGCAGGTTCACACAAAATGCACATGAAAATACACACACAGAAGCCAATACACACACCCATATGGTAAATCCCCCAAATAACTAAAATCCCCTTCTTCTTTTAGAAAAATCATCTCTACACAGGAACAGTATTTTCTGCACACTAAGTGATTATAAAATATCAGGTTTCTGTGCTGCGTGCGCTTTATCTATTACTGTGAATTTGACAAATAGGTTATTTTCACCACTTTTGTTAAAACAACAGAAACCTTGTTTCTTCAAAGTCTGCATTTTTTACATTTGGAAGTAAACACCCCTTAAAAACAAAATAACCTTATTTCGTATCTTCTTACTCCTCAGTGGGATGAACTGCTCATGCAGCTGGCAGCATTTAGCTTTATGTTTGCATACCCAGTGATGTGGCCAGGTTTCATAATGCTGTGAATACCAAACCATAAAAATGCTTTTCAAAAGCAAATTCATAAATGCACTCATGCATACCTTTTTGAGTTATGAGGTGGCTGCAGATTTGGCAGTGCTGACTTGATGCAGTTTTGACAGGTTAGGTTAAAGGATTAAGTCTAGTCTGTCTTCACTTTGCCCTGGCTCTGACACACTCTAAAAAAAGTTGTAGGCTGGCTCTGTGCCTAGTATGACCTCTACATCTCCTCAGAGTGACAACACTTCCCTTTAAGGCTCTCCAAAGGTCAAGGCAGATAACTTGTTGAGTCTTCCAGATACTTTCTTATCTGTGGCTCTTCCTCCTAACCTCACACAGTGAAAGAAATATGCAAAACCTTGGAGGAAAACAAATCAGGCTTCATGAGGAATAACCAGCACTAGATCAAATATTTCTACCAACCTTTTCTTTATTATACAATCCTTATTTACAATAAACATCTGAGACAACAGGTCACTAAAATCAGATACACGAGAAGAGATCTCATAACTCATTTTTCTGCCTTGGCCAATTTGGAATTGAAAGCAACTTTCAAGCACTTAAAAAGAGGGAGCTGAGAAAATAATGATATGATGACAGAAGAGTACACTTCTACAAAAAAAACCCTGTGGTATTTGTTTAACAACTGTACACCTTTGAGAAAAGAATAATGTGAACAAATATGGATGATAAACTCAGTCTTTTATTCTGGCATTATGCCAAAGACTTTTACAGAGAAATGTTGGTGTATGCAAGATTCATAGAGGTTAATAGATTTTAAAAAACAGAATACCATCTGTTTTTCTCTATGATTTATCCATTTAATTTCATTTAGTATTGTGTTGTGTTTAAAGGCTTGTGACTGACTGCAAAACATCATTTAGGAAATAGAAAAAATTCTCAATCAGGTTTGATGTACAAGTTTAAATTTAAAAAGAAATAAATTATCTTTCTATGCAGTATCATCCCTTCATATTCTGATTACTGGAATGAGAACTTTCATCTACTGAATTCAAGTTCCTTACTCAAGGGAAATCCTATTCGTAGTTAGGGAGCTATACATCTCTCGTGTATGATTCTTTAAGAAGCTAAGCTACAAACTTGAAGCTTCCTGCAGGTTTGGTTGCAAAGTGGAATTTTCTGTCTGTAAAATGATTTCTATATCTCTTGTCTGAGCACTCTGTGAGACTTTTAAATCTTTTTTGAAGAATAGATATCAGACTGCATTTTGGCAGTGGTGCCTGTAGCTTTGTGGACAGACAGAACACAGCTCTTTTCCCTGTTCCATGATTTCTTGTTTGTAAATCCACAGATTTACACTAATCCTTTTGGCTGTAGCACCAGATGAGGAAAATATTTCCACTGAAAAGGTATTTACTTTTCCAGAGTATTCTCTCCTTAATGTTAAATCTTGCATTTTTTCCCCATATGGGGGCCTTAGATTTGGTTATAATAAAATATGCATTATTTTTTCCCCAATTCATTAAACAATTAAGAGGATCATGTAAAGGCAACCCAGCATGATGATTTTTTTTTACCTTATTCTGTTTTTGTGGCACCTGCAAACCTTATCAACAATTCTTTTATATTTCTTAAATGCTTTTTTCAATGATTTATGACTGCACTAGGGCAAGAACTGGCCTGTGTGAGATCTCAGTGGAAGCATACTTGATTATGACACTCTGGTAATTATCCTGTTGGATATTTATCATTCACATATCACATATCACATATCATATTGTCTTATGTGAGAAATTTGCATGGCTATATGTGAAAAACTGTACAGATATTCGGTCTGAACAGAATAATAAAGGTACCTTTAATCAGCCCATCATCTCTTAAGGAAGAAAATAAGGCCAGAAAAAGCTGTTTTATGTTAAAAAAAAACAACCAAAACAACGCAAAAAACCCAAACAAACAAAAAAAAAGCAAACAAAGAAAAGACCATCAACTAAAAGGAATTGTAATCTTGTACTTTATTTTTCATATCAGTTATCCTATTATTTTTATAAACTCCATATCATTTTTACAGTTCATTCTAATGATCACTTTAAAGTATGAATTTACTTGCCATGCTTTAGAATTTCCCTGCCATTCTGAAATTTTAAAACGTTACCAGGAACAACCTTCAAAATTATTTGAAAAGTCTTGGATTTAAATGATAAAGATTCCTTTGTAAAAATGTGTTAGATGTCTAACTTATTTCTGAAGCCCTTTTATTTCTAACACTGCAAATGACTTTGTGACCAGGTTTTTTTTTTCCATTGCACAACACCTGAAGTAAGGAGTTATATACCCAACTTAGAACATAGCTATTAGCTCAGCTACTGGCATATGGAATTCCCCATATTGTTGTTTGAACCTACAAATGCATGACCTGTGACTCAGGTCAATTTGGGGCTTATAGAAGAAGAAGTGCAAGGAGAGGGGGAAGGAAAAAGTCCAGTGAAGTTCACCATGTGAGGTTTGGTTGCTTTGTTTATTTCTTTAAGTGTTGCCAAACACACTGGTTGCCTCATGAGCTGAAGGAGTGTGAGGATTTCAAGATATGAGGATATGAAGTGTGAAGAATGCCCATCTTCCTGCAGTGCAGGGACACAAGTGTGAGATCCATGCTGCCACGACTTGCTCCTCAGCAAGGGGTGCACCCCAAAAAGCCCCACATCTGCATGTTTAAATGCAAAGAGGGTAGATCTAGATTGGATATTGGGATGAAATTCTCTGTGACTCTGGCACAAACTGATCAGAGAAGTGGTGGATAGCCCATCCCTGGAAGTGTGTACTTTACTAAACATGTACCAAATATAGCAATGCATGCAGACTGCCCCACTCTTGTTTCCTTGAGTACATTTTGGAGTCACTAGCAGCAGATACATTGATGTTTAGCAAAGTACTGAGGCTCAATACCATATGTTCTACTTGTCAGTCTACAACCAAGAAGATTCACAGACTGAGATTTACATTTTCTTTCTAAAGAGCTTACACATCCTTAAATCTAATTATCCTATGAACCTGAAAAACAGTTTTGTGAACTTAAGTACCCATCAATTATGATTCAGGAGTAGCTTTAAGCAGGCCAATTTCTACATGGAGTTATTATCCAGTGTGGATTGCTGAGTGTAAAGAGGACAATGGTTCAACAAGGAATAAAAATGAATTTCATGTTTTAACATTAGAAGGAGTAAATAAGATCATGTATTAATTAAATAAAAGACTAAACAGGACAAACCTTTGGAACAACAGACATAACATTTAAGAATAAAATCAACATGGCAGGGTAAAGGTCGGAGAAGATCAAGTAAGACGCTAATAGTTGTGCTTTTTCCATTTTCTTATCGATCAATATTATGTTTTTCCCAGTGAAAATGCAACAGCAGAGTTATTGCTGACCTTTTTCTCACCCTTCCATTGTGTATAAAATCACAGCAAAATAACAAACAACTTCATAAGCTGCAGAATTTTTTGAGTCAAAAAGCCTATGTCCAAAAAATAATTGTTTAAATGATGCATAGTAAAAAATGCTCTTTCCGTGGTAAAAAGGAATCTACCTCTCTCCTAATTACACATGTGAAAAACTTTGTGCCAGCTTAAAAGTCAATAGGTACACATTTTTGGGGGGGAAATTCAGCAATAAACTTTGCCAGCACTTTAAATAATTGACAGGTCAAATACACTCTCAGCAACAAGAATAGGAATTAAGCATACATTTCAATAAGAACTAAGAACATATATATTTCACTTATTATAATGTGGGGTTTCTTCCTGATGCTTAATTCCTTCTTCTTACTTTAATGTAGCTGGATCAAAATTCTGTTTATTAACAATGATTACTCATATTGCCCCTTTAAAAACTAAGAATGAGCTTTAGTAAGAACTTTACACTACTTACTAATAAGGACATGGATGGCCACAGTGAGCAATTAAATCAGAAAATTGTGTGTTCTGCTCCAGCAAAATGACACTTTCCATTTTCTGCCACTGCCACCAGGAAGAATGACACAGAAACTGAGGCAAAGAATAAGAGAAATTTAAAAAAAAAAAAAAAGGAAAAAAATAATTTACAGTGGTTTCAGTTAATTCAGAATGATACAGTGAGTGTTTTATCCCATTTAATATTTTTATTTTGATCAATTAAAATTAGGAACAGAATAAAAGTTTACACATGGTAAAGCTTAACTGATTCATCATTATGAGTGTCAGAAAAAATCACAGGGATATTATGACATACCATAAAGAAACACAAAGTTTCTTCCAAGTGAAAGAGAAAATGCTGATATTTTTCTCTTGTAAATAGTATTTGCAGATCCTGTAGATACAATAAAAAATATTCACAATTCTCCTTCCAGAAACAGATACTGAAAACACAATCAGAAATTAGGAACTGCCTAGTAAAAAGTTTATTGTAATTTCCAGTGTGCAGGTAGTGAAGATATAATTTCTTTACATAAAAATTAGATAATCACAGGATTATCTACATACAAGTGCAGCTTGATAAACTACACAGCCTGGTGCTCAGTGATACAGTAAGGATATGTTATATTGCAGAAGGTTATATGCTCACTAGATGTCCTTTTATGTGACATGCAGGGTGTGGTGACTTTTGTAGACAAAGGAAGCCTCTTTGTCTTCACTGAAGTTATAGTTGTTTCCCTAATTAGAAGCTACCAAAGAATAAAAGCATATAAGGTAATTTAAGAATCCATTAAAATCTCAGTATTACATTTCAGATTTCAAAATCTGAACAGAGGCTACAAAACAGTGAAGATATATCCCATACACATAAAAAATGCTTTGTGGGAGATTAGAAACCTTGACAGCTATCACAGCTTTCTGTAGAACTGTGATATAGTTGAAATTTACTCTGAAGCCATGACCTATAAAGATATGTGATTATTGGAGAATCTCTGACTTGCTTTTTAGACAAGCAGGTTGCAGCCAAACTTGTTTTTTTTTCCAAAGGTACTTGAAAATGAAGCCTCAGAGTATTCCATGAGTATTTTCAAAACACAGATGGCAAATGCAGAGTCTCCAGATGCATTATTTATTACGAAGTCTCATAATTCATTTAATGATGTAATTGTTTTACAAGCCTGGGTCGTCATTTGTGAATATCTGAGTGTAGTGACATAGAAATTAACCTAATAAAATGCCACTATTGTGCTTTACTGTGCCACAGCAATTACTGTAGACAGTACACAGCTCTCCTTGCTCTCCTCCTTTTCATTATCCTTGCCTTCTGCACTAAACTGAGACTAATGCTGCTTGAAGTACAGAAAACCATCCAACAAGAGAGAAGATGTGTTCTTTTCTAACTATTAGCCCAGTAATTAAAACATTTCCTCAAAACACTGGAAATCCACGAGAAATGTTCACACTCTGAAATTCCAGACAGGTTTTAGCAAGAGTGCAGCAAAGAAGACATCTGAATACACAAAGACACTGTAATGGAGCCATAGGAAAATGCAGAACCTTCCATACTATTTTTCTGCTATTTCTTGCTGTACATTTACAGCTTCAATCCCACTTTCCCATACCTTTAACAATCGCTAGTACCCCACAACATGCAAAAACTGGATTGGAAAGCATGTCACAATTCTCTGTCTGGTGAGACAGTGGCTTTGAGCAGGATATTACTGTAGGGTGCTACTGTTTTATTATCAAATTCCCAAGGTAACTTTCTCCCTCAGAAAGGCTGCTGCTTAGGGACACTCCTCCTGGGATGCCATGGCTTTGGAATCAGCACACTTCACTTTCCTCTAGACACACAAAAGGTATTTTCTAGACAGACAAAAAGGTATTTCCATAGTAAGGAACTGCAATATTTCTATTACAGAAGAGGATCTTTGGATGCCATAATAGTGCATGGCTTGCAGCTCACTCTGCTTCTTCTCCCCTGCACCTTCTCATATCTTTTGGAGGGATTTTAACTTTCATTCTCTTTCTTCTTCCTCCCCAGTTTCCTCATGCAGTTCTCCTCTTTGTTCCTGTGCTCTTCTCATTCTGCTTGATTGTCTCTCTCAAGCTGTCATTGTTTTCATCCATCCTCCACCTTTTTTTCCCTCAGCCTGCCTTAATTTAATACATCTAAAGTTAGCTGTATCTCCAACTTGTCACACATATCCCTTTATTCAAATTGCTTGATATCTCCCATAATTTTCTGTGGGACTTGGACTCCAGAAGGTCTCTTTGGCAGTGGCTGCATTTTCCCTGCATGTTTAGGTGACACTGCAAATGTTGTCTGCCTGGCTAAAGATGGCTTGAAGATCCTTTTTTTTTTCTGCCTGGAAAGAATCTTGGAAAGACAACTGTATTTGAGACCTGAATGAAAGCAGCAGAACAGACAGCACAAAAGAGAAAACATTTCCTAAGTGGAAGAAAGACATGAGTGAGGGAAAGCTGTGTCACAAGATATTTGAGAAACAGAACCTCAATAACAATAGCAAAGACAGGGGTTTGTCTTCTTCTGCATTTTTCAAAGATGGGACAGTTGGACCAGAAGTCTTGGCAAGACATGGGCAGTGATGAAGGAATTGACCTGTAGTGATGGGACAGTGCAAGGCAGAGCATCATCAAGCCTGTGAAGCTTGGACAGATAAGAGCTGACCCAGCTGGGAGAAACCCAGCTTTCAATGCTTTCAGCTTTTCAGCTTTCAGAAACCCAACCTTTCAATGCTCATTTTTCACCCTGCAGATTAATTAGATTTGTGAATAGAGTATAAGGGGGTATGAGAACCGAGCTGTCAAAAAAGTCTTGGCCCTAACCAAACTATGAATTTTCTAAGTGGCCTTATATTAGCTCTTCACATTTACTCTTTTTATTTTTTTAGCTTTTTGTTATTTTAGTGTAATTTTATAGTTATGAGGGGTTTTTTTTCCAAAAGGTATGTGATTTTATATCTTTGTGAAACTCCCACCACTCAACATAGAAATGCCTGCCTATGAAGATCACTAGGAGATTCAAATTCCTCAGATTCTGAAGAAAATAGGGCTTTACTGGGACTCTGAACCAAACATTTTATTTTGAAAAGGATCTCTTGAAGTAATTGAGAACTCCAGCTCTTTTTACTGCTGGTGGTTTCTTTGGAAGAGGCAAGTGTATCTTGTTTTTAAGTCCTAAGCATAAAGAATAAAATCTTCTATCTGGGGAGGGAGGAAGGAAAAAATAAATAAATTTTAAAAAGCATCTTCCAAGAACAGAACGTGGTTGTTTGGGCAAGAAATCTAGCACAGTTGCTGTGAGCCCATCAATCAGTGGCTGAGATGAACCCATTTGTAAAAGTTAATAGAGCAAAGTATAATGAAAGACAAATTGGTATTATTAGTCTAAAGTTTATGGTTCAATTAAACTAATAATATGCAGTAAAGCAAAAAGAATAATTAGAAACTATGATAAATATACATGGGATTGTAAAAATATGACAAAGCTTTACATATTTTGTTCTTTTTGAATATAGTATCTTTTTTATAACTTTATACACAGCTGCCCTAGGGCATACAAGGAAACTGCAACAGTAAGATTTAAAACAGATAATTACTTGAAACCAAATAGAATTAATATGCAACATAAAATTTAAAGAGGAAATTATCCTGAGAGCTGAACCAATTTGAGATTTTAAAAAATAAAAGGACATTTTAAATTGGTTTCATGATAATACTTGTTTATCAGCTTTATAAATAGATAAATTATAAATATTTTATTGCTGAGCCTTATTATTTTGTTCTCTGAACCCTCTAATATTTACAAAATACATACAACGAGCTGCTCTATCTACCAAGCCTTCTATGTCCTCCATGCATCTCTTTGTGGAAATGCATAAAGGAAAAAGATCCATTGCCAAGCGCTCAGCACAATTCCTTCTCTCCTTGCAGGGTGGCATCAGGAGGACCAGAAGAACTCAAACATCTTTTCCCCAGGAAATGTTGCAATGCTACACATGGCCTCTCAACCTAAAAAACTTACCATGCATTTTTTTTTAGTTATTTTTCAAAGTTTATTGGGATGACAGCCAGATATTTTGGTCATCAAAAGATGGATGGGGAAATTGTATGAGGAGAATATCAAAGGCAAATCCTACAAAAATAATCCCAGTTTAAAAAAACCCCTACATTTAAGCTGTATCTGACTCAATCTGCAGATGGTGAAACATCATTTCCAGTGCAACACTGGAAAATGGCCACAGAAGGGAAGTGGAAAATAAGACAGTAAATGTTTCAGGTTCATAAGAGGACAGAGATCAGTTTTGAAATGTGATATGAATGCTCCTGGGGGATTTTGTTAAGGAGACAAAGAAAATAAATAGAATTTTAGAACAGAAGAGTAATTACATCGAATGAAAAAACCTCCAAAACCTGAGAACAAACCATTAATTCAAAATTTTATGAAAAGAACCCCAAGCAAGCCCAAACCTGCTCAACCAGATATTTTGGTATCTTTTATAGGCTTTGAAAGGACAGTCATATCACCTTCTCAGGGAAGTTAAATTTCATACATCCCCAATCAATCAAATACCTTTTCTCAAGCCCTGGGGCTGTGACATTTCAGTCAATCAAAGCCAGAGGACAGCAGAGACCAAGACACTTCCAGGATGGGAACCTGATTAGATGTGTGTGCAACAAAAGCCCTGTTACCCTCACAGCAAGGAAACAGTGTTGTATTTCAAGAAATGCCATCTAGCTTCTGTAGGAACTCTGCTTGTTTGTGTCAACAAGATTGTGATCCCCTACTGTCAGGCCTTTTTCCACTATGAAATTCCTGCTACCAGTGATCAGGTTACATCTTGATCTTCTTTCAAACTAGCTGAGCAAGACGAGCTCTGAAGGCCTCATACCACAGGGCTAGAATATTTTGATCTCACGTGGCAAAATAGTTTGGAAGGGAATGTCCTAAAAAAAAGTTTCACACTGTTTCACCAAAAAATACCTACATAAAAAAGAAAAAAACTTCCACGAAAATTGCTTTAGACTAGATATTTTTACCACAGTTTAGTGTTGAAGGAAGTGAAATGTTGAGGGGTTATTACTTTATTCAGCATTTCCATTTTCTTGTCTTTCAGTTGGATTAATTCATTAATTAATTGAAACAACCTGATGTCTTTTTTTTAATGCTTGTTATTTGAAATTTTGTAACATAGCTTCGGCAAAGCTATTTCAAGCTCTAAAGTAACACCTACTGCAATAATTGATTCAAATATTGAATTCCTAAGACTTCTAATTTCCACCTATGATTGATTATTTAAATAAGGAAGATGTTTGGGTATTTTCCCCACTGCTATTAAATAAAAGACTTGCAAATTTGCAAAGAGCTTCCCACAATAATTTCAATTAGAACTGAGCAAATAGTCTCCACCTAGCAATTCAGGAAATGCTTTATTATCTTCCTTCTTGCTAACTCTCTGGGGAAAGATCCTCAAATAAAAATGGTGTGTTGCTAGTAAGAGTTGTTCTTCCCCCTCTTCCCTCACTCATACAGTTTGCAGATTGCATCCCAGTTCTCTGGAATACTCAATGTTCAAAACTCAAAGTCTTTTGAATGTTCCCACTAATTTTCACAACTTCATAATAATGCTGAATTGGTTGAGCACAATGTCCAGTCAGGACTGGTACAATCAAAAATCTGATAGTGAGAAAACTTTAACCAGCCTTTCCCTCCTGCAGCAGCAGCACAACAGCAGAGCTTAAGGAGCACATATTTGAGATGACACTTGTCACTCTTTCTAATACAAGGCAAACCACTTTTCATGCCAGCTCTGGTCTAAGTGGTGACGGTCACTTCAGACACCAGCGTGAGAAAGAAAAGGAAGGAAAAATTAAAAGTGATTTCTTTGCCTGCTTATGCTCAGACAACACAGAAAATTGAGACTTGACCATTCCCAGGATCACCTTTGTTGGAGAATCACTAAAAATAGTGCAGAGGTTGTGAGCCATAGACATGTGGGAAGTGTAAAACTGAGCCTGGCAAGAGGGAGTGACACTGAAGCTGTTTTTCCTGAAGGTAGCACAGTCTGTGGCATTCCTCTGAATTAATTTATTTTAATGAGGTTTTGATTCTGCCTTGGAAATTCTCTTCCCCTTCCCAGATTTTTTTCTTGGGAGAATCCACACACTATTCCAAGATCAGTTCTGTGTTGCTTTTGTTAGGATAGTTTAGCCATTACAAAATTAAACAGACAGGAGAGGAAGTTAAATTTTCCCATTAGAAGTTCTCAATTCCTTCAGAACTTTTGCAGAGAGCCCTGTTGAATGGAGACAAAAGCTTCCTATTAGGTGAGCTTTTATTTTCATATAAGGAGGTCAAAATTACAGTGCTCTACCTCTTGCTCATCTGGGACCGCACAGGCACACCTGGATTGCTTGGAAGCAACCTGGAAATCCACAGGTATCTCATGCACATCTCTGGTTACATCCCCACTGCCAGTCATAGCCAAGAAAGCTCCTAGAACTCCTTTGAGGATCTCTGAGAGGCCCAAACTTGCTTTATGCCACATGGAGTTCCTCCACCAAATTCTTGTTTCCACCTTCTATTTTCTCAGTGAGGAGAAGACTCATTGATAGTTGGAGGGAACAAGACTCAGTGATGGTTTTTCCTCAGCTACCAGGAAGCTTTTGAATGCCAGGCTTGGGGCTATTCTGCATCAAAACCAGCCTGAGCTCATATTTGTTGAAGGGGTCAACATTTGAATGGTGGTACCATCAAATCTGGATTAAGACACAGAGGACTTGGTGTGAGTGTGACAGGCAAGTTTTGCTGTCAGAGCACTTGGTGGGCAGAAAAGAACTCTTTGTGTGTATTAAATGGCTGTTTGGTTATTTAAAATTTTTATTCAAGCAGAAGCTTTACATCATGCCGCCTTCCCTCTTCTAGCCAAGCATCCCAACCCATAGATTCAGGTTCCACACCATTTCCATCTGATCCAGCAGACATCTTTTGTTCACAACTCAAAGCACCAAAACATAAATGGGAAGATGGGATGCTCCGCCCTCTGTCCAAGGGAGCACCCAGCCTCCTGCTGAGTGCCCTCAGGTGCCAGCTTAGATTTTCTACAGTCAGAGGAAGTGTGTCCTGCCAGACACCCTAAAGGTGCTGTCCCCAGTCACACCAAAACCTGTCAGAAACTCCCAGCTGGATGAGAAGGAGTGTTGGATGGACAAAGAAAGCAGCAGTGCATTTCCACAGCCTGGCTCCTGACAGGTCCCTGCTTCGTGCTTTGTCTCCTGTGGCAGGAGGCTCAGGGACCTGCCCAACCTAGGACACAGTTAAACTGTGGATGTGGCTCAGGACTCATACCTCTGGAAGAAACAGAATTCCAGCCAGCTCTGAAATGCTTTGCAGCCTCAGAAATTCAGTCACTGCTTTCTAAAGCAGCAGATATCCTGAAGTCTGTGGGAAAAACACCACAGCCTGGGATTTCTAAAGCAGTCATGAAACTAAATCAGCTGAGGGAAAGAGTGGGCATGTCTTGAAGCCAGGCATAAAAATATATTTTGTAGGGCTAAGCTTTACATTTTCCTGCACTACACTCCTTATTCCTTTTCTGCATTTCAGCCAGAAACCAAGTGTGTATGTCTTTTCAAACAAGCCACAAATATTTTTCCCTCTTAAATTTGTTTGCCATTGTAGAGACATAATTTTACAGCACACAAAATTTTTCCTGAGTTTTTTAATACTATCACAATACCTCACTTTTAATTACTTGAACAAAAAGCTTTCAAGTCCGTCAGAGTGCCTTTCAAGGCCTGCAAAGATATTAACTGATTCCATAACCAATTACCTACATTTTCCTTTACTTATTGCAAATGTGACCTTTTGTTAGAATTTGATTGCAAGTTTCCTGCTGTGAGTGTATAACTATCTGTGTGTCTGAGAATGGCTACCCTCCACTCATGTGATGACTGCTGTTAATTTTAATACACTTTGATGGCTAGAGAACAAATAAGTGTCTGTGACACAGAGCAGAGACATTTGAAGGTGGATAAACTACCACTTTAATGAGTAGAAATCAGCAAGTAAAGGGGCCTTCCAGTGACAAACCAGAAGACCTTCAACCTAAGCAAAGTATTTTTCAGTTTGGAGGGGTTTAAAAAAATCCTCTGTTCTGTGGAGGTGGAATAACAAAATACTCCATAAAAATGACACAGATTTTTGACAAGAAGGATGCATAAATAAATGCTCTCCAGAGGTAATCTATTTTTCTTATAAATAAAACTATGTGAGAGAAATTATTTTAGGGAAACTATATGTTTTTATTACCTGTTGATAGTAATTCTCTGAGATATGAAAAAAACCCCAAAACAACACCATGTTTATAGACCATTTTTTTCATACTGGCACTGCATTGCTCTTGTTTGGATTAATGTTTGGGGTTTTTTTGTTCACTCCAAAGACAATGTTAAGGCTAGTATCCTATCTCTGAAGAAAAATACACTAATAGATTTTTGGAGTCCAGAGGAGAGCAAGAACTAAAATTAGGAGCCTGGAATGATTTCTTTGCAAGATAAGATCTAAAAATTTTTACTTACCCTGACTAAGTAATGACCAAGGTGAAAAATTAATTCTCTATAAATATCTGAATTCTATGAATCCTTACAAATGAGGGAAATTAATTAACAATACATAAAGGAGTACTGGGATATTAGAAAGGTTTTAAATGCAAAAATATGAAAACTGGATAATTTATTGTAAAGAAAAAAGATATAATTTATTAAAATTAAATTTAATAACTACTGTCCACTAATATAAAATAAATTGTACTAGTTTGACTTTTCAAGCTGCATTCTTTTCTACATTGTTATTTACCCTAAAAACCCACAACACAATTGCACATACAGGTTCTATTGTGTAAAATCAGGAGACAAACAGGAAAGATTTGCACCAGGCTGTTTTTTACTTCCTTTTCTAGTTTTCATTCACAGTTTGTGGGTGGATTCTGAAACCTAAGAACTGACTTGTTATCAGTAGTGGAAGAGTTTGCACAACACAAGGTCTCTGATTACGTGTTAGAATGGAGAAGCAAGCAGAAGAGATTCTCTGAATATATTCTTTCCTACTCAGACCCCACTGGATGGTTTCTCAAACTGATGAAATCATCAATTACTAGACTACAGAGTTATATTTTCTTATGTTTCCATGTTTCCAAACACTGATTAAAGATTCTTATTTATTTTCAGGAAAAAAACCCCAAACCAACAGTTTTTATCTTGTTTGCCCAGAAGGAAATCCCACTCTTGCACTGACTCCAGAATCTAACAAATGCCTGATTCTTACTTCCTTACTCCCTTATTACTTATTTACTAATAAGACAAGAACAACACAAGGAATTTTATAAGGGAGAATGATACAGATTAGGGACATTCTGAAAATTGTTGTGTAATACAATGTGTGCCAGTAACAAGCAGTTGCTGTTTTCAAAGACGTTCAGCTTTGCATCTTATATTGTTCTGATTTTTAATTCATCTTGATTGTATTGTATTTGAGGTGCTCTTTGCCCTCAATGTAATCAGATTTGGTAAGATTTGCTGTCTCACTGGATTTCACAGTCTAGGTTTCATGACCTTGACTGACATATATCTGGATATCAATTACATTTTATTAAAAATATACCCATTGTAATATAACCATTTCCTCCCTCTTGCTTGGTTCAGTAATACTTACTGAGAATCAGGGAGAAAAATTGCAGGTCACACTGATACAAAAAGGCAAGACTGACTGAGCCTTTCTGCAAACAATGTTCTACTAAGTGCTCTGTTTCTATTCAGTGTGAACATGCATTCAACACTCATTTTTTAAGAAGTTGTGTGGAACCACTTGTTAGCACTAGCTCCTCTTGGAGATGCCACCCAAGCCTTTGGGATGGTGTGCCAGACCTCTTTTGACTGTGTCTGTTGGCTGATGAGCTTGTTCTGGTCTGAAGACACTGCTGAGCACAAACTTTGCCTGTCCTTCTCAGCATCATTTTC
Source organism: Erithacus rubecula (assembly GCF_903797595.1). Lineage (NCBI taxonomy): Eukaryota > Metazoa > Chordata > Aves > Passeriformes > Muscicapidae > Erithacus > Erithacus rubecula. The sequence continues at coordinate 85,937,455 of NC_136689.1, read as the reverse complement.
AACACTTGGCTCTCAGTTTGTGTTCCAAAATGCTGTGCAGTGAGCAAGTTGCCCTGCAGGAGAAGGCCAAGTCTTGACACCAGCTGGCAATGATCTTACACTCAAGTGCTGTCCTATGATCCATACAGCTCTGACAGCTCAAGCCCTGCCTGCCCTCTTGCTATTACAGTCCTTCTTTGGAAACTGCCTTTCTTTCCAGGAAAACAGCCACAGGTGCACCAGGTATACAGAGGGCTCAAGTCTGGTGCCCTAAAGGAAAGACAGTATTTATTGATGCCTTGAAAAAGTATTTTCTGACACAGAATTTAGGCAGGAGGCTTAGGAAGCTCACTGACAAGTTGGCAAGAGAATAGCAGCAGATTATGGATTAGTGGTCACCACTTCCATGGTGCAGAGGAATAAAAGGTTGGTGTGAGCTGGTGATGGCATCACAGGAAATTTTCAACATTTGACATTAGAAGAGTAGAAGGGGCAGCTGCCTACCAGCCATGGAGCTACTCAGGTAATGGGACAAAGACAACCTTCTTTCAGTGACCTACATAGAACCAAAAGTAAAACCAAAAAAAAGGACCTGCACCAAGGGTTTTGGATGACTCTGTGGATGGTGTCTGCCAACAGTACAATAGCCAGTAAACTACAGGACCACTGAAATTATGTTTTTACAAATATATTAATGGCAAAAGGAAAGGCAAAAAAAATCTTTGTTGGGTTGGGATGTGGGACGGAACTTAGTAACTGCAGATGAGGAGAAGGCAGAAGTGCTTAATTCCTTCTTTTCCTCAGTCTTTAGTGGGAAGACAGCTTGTCCTCAGGACAGCTGTCCTCCTGGGAGGGTAGATGGTGTCAGGGAGCAGAAAGGGCCCGATGTTATCCAGGAGGAGGCAGGCAGAGAACTGCTGAGCTGCTTGGATGTTCATAAATCTATGGGACTGCATGGGATCCATCCTAGGGTGATGAGGGAACTGGCAGATGAGTTTGTGAAGCCTCTCTCCATCATTTACCAACAGTCCTGGCTCACTGGGGAGGTTCCAGGTGACTGGAAGCTGGTCAGTGTGACTCCCATTCATAAAAAGGGTGGGAAGGAGGATCCTGGTAGCTATAGGCCAAGTAGCCTGACCTCAGTACCTGGTAAGATTATGGAACAGTTTATACTCAGTGCCATCCACAGCACTCACAGGATGCCCAGGGTATCAGATCCAGCCAGTTTGAGTTTAGGAGGGGAAGGTCATGTTTGACCAACCTGATCTCCTTTAATGACCAGGTGACATGCATGGTGGATGCAGGAAAGGCTGTGGGTGTTGTGTACCTGGACTTCAGCAAGGCCTTTGGCACTGTCTCCCACAGCATTCCCTGGAAAAGCTGCAGCCCATGGCTTGGACAGGGGCACTCTGTGCTGGGTTAGGAACTGGCTGGATGGCTGAGCCCAGAGAGTGGAGCTGAACTGTGCTGCATCCGGCTGGGATCAGTCACCAGTGGTGTCCCCCAGGGGTCTGTGCTGGGCCAGTCATGTTCAATATTTTCATTGATGACATGGATGAGGGTACTGAGTATTTCACTAGTAAATTTGCAGACAACACTAAGTTGGGAGTGTGTGTCAATCTGTTGGAAGGCAGGAGGGCTCTGCAGAGAGACCTGGAACAGTTGGATGGATGGGCAGAGTCCAGTAAGATGAAGTTTAACAAGTCCAAGTGCTGAGTCCTGCATTTTGGCCACAATAACCCCCTGCAGTGGGGCTGGGGACAGTGTGGCTGGACAGTGCCCAGGCAGAAGGGGACCTGGGAATACTGGTCAGCAGTCAGCTGAACATGAGCCAGTGTGTGCCCTGGTGGCCAAGAAGGCCAATGGCCCCTGGCCTGGATCAGGAATGGTGTGGCCAGCAGGAGCAGGGAGGTCATTCTTCCCCTGCACTCAGCACTGGTGAGGTCACACCCTGAGTGCTGTGTCCAGTTCTGTCCCTTCAGTTCAGGGAGGATGTTGAGACCCTTGAGCACATCCAGAGGAGGGAACAAGACTGGTGAGGGGCTGGAACACAAACCCTGTGAGGAATGGCTGAGGGGGCTGGGACTGTTTATCCTGGAGGAGACTCAGAGGTGACCTTATCACTCTCTACAACTCCTTGAAAAGTGGCTGTGGGCAGGTGGAGGTTGGTCTCTCTCACCAGGCAGCAACTGACAGAACGAGAGGACATCTTAATTTGCACCAGGGGAAATTTAGGTTGGATATCAGGAAAAAGATTTTTATGGAAATAAAGTACTGGAATGGTTTGCCCAGGGAGGTGGTGGAGTCACCATCCCTGGATGTGTTTAAAAAAAAATTGGATGTGGCACTCAGTGCCATCATTTAGTTAAGGTGTTAGGGCATGGTTGGACTGAATGATCTTCCAACCCAGTCATTCTGTGATTCCATGACCATTAAAATTTACTTATGGACTAGTCATGATGGGAATGAGACCAAGAGCTTTTTCCTGCCTTCTGAGAAGAAGGTCAGCTACAGGAGTGCATCTTCTGGCACCATCACTGAATGGAGGGGCTTTCATAAGCATCATAGTCATTTTGCTCATCTGACTCTGGGAATAAGCTGTCTTCTTTGCAGAAATTCTCTTTTCTACAAAGTAGGATAAAATTATCTGAGTCCATATGGAAAATGTCAGACCAAAATATTAAAATATTGACACAAATTATTGTTACTGAAAAATACTTTTATAATGAGAAGTATTTTGCAAAAGCAATTCTCCTCCTCTGCTTATTTAATTAAGAGTGATTGCACAGCTATAGGCTGTGAAATTAATATACAGTAGAGGGCCCTAAGTCCTCCTATGAATTTGAAGTTTTTCTCATTATTGTACAGAGTGTTTTTCAATGGGAAGTTATTGATACATTTCAATCTTTTTTTATCTTTTAGAACTGAATTTGCCATTTTTTTTTACTACATCATAACCTTCTAAAATTAACTACAAAAATATTGATAAAAGCAGTAAGGAAGATATTAATAACAAATAAAACTACTACAAATTTCCAATAGATGTCTCTTAAAATTCAGCCAGACTTTGCAAATTGTGTCTTAAAAGTTGTGCTGTAGACTGTGAGCAACAAAAAGAAAAGAGTGATATTTTGTATCAGTGAAAAACAGGACCAACTACTTCATGACAAGGGGATTCAAACTGATTTTTTTTTTTTTTTGCCTTTCCTTTTTCAAGATCAGAACAATTTTAGCCAGTGTGTAGATTGAGACAGATTTTCACATTTCATATTCACTGATCTTGCTGATAAAGCAGAATGACAAGACACATTGAAAGGCTGGAGACTATATTTGCAAGATGGACAGGATAGGTGGGACTCAGTTGCCTAAACCTTGTCACTTCAAGCTATCTGAGATGCCATGGGCAGCCACAATATCTGCAGTATCCACAAAATCTGTCTGACAGGTCTGAGGAAGGACTTTAGGGAGATCTGCTCCCTTGCAAACCAGCAGGAGGCCAGGCAGGTTTGAAATGTCAGAGCCAGCACCAAAAGTGATACTTGGCCCTCCTGTTTCAGCAGTTCAGTCTCCCTCTCCTCCTTGAGTATTCCTTAGCTTGATCTCCTTGTAGGGCTGGGGCTGTAGTTTGACTTTCACTCCATTCCTACCAGAGAATCAAGTTTCTCCAGAGACTTCACTGAAACTGAATCTTACAAGATTTTGATTCCTCAATTTTTCACCTGGGAAAGGACCAAGAGGATTTTATCTCTGTTTTATTTCTTCCTCTTTAAGAGTTTTTATAAATTATTGAATGCATTACCTGCATCCTCACACCTCACTTCTGACAAAGGAACGTATCCTGGAGTTGTGAGAGCTTTCTAAAAATTCTCATTTTCTTTTCAAATTAAATGCCTAAGGCGCGTGACCCATCACAAAAGTAAATAAAAACCACAAAATTCTTTGCTGTCTTCTAGAATTGTTCAGTGGTGAGTGCTCATAGAAGGTGAAAGATCTGCCCTGAGAGACCCATTGATATGGAAACAAGGGGCTCAGGCCAGTTCTCCTACTAGCCAGGAGACTCCTGCAGCAGAAAACCATTGAAGAACTGCAGGTGCAGCCTACCCAGGCTTGACAGAGCTGTTCCATCTCATGTTAATAATTAAATATTCATTGGAGCATGGACCAGAACCTGACTCTCCCACTTCCCAGGTGATAGCCCTAATTATATGCCTATGTCATCAATCTCTGTCTCTGCTGTAATGAATTGTCATTATTTGTATACACTGGAAGAGTTTAACAGGAGATAGCTCTCCTCCCTCCCTCTTCCCCTCCCCTCTGAATATCTGACAGCCAAGAGGTCACAGTAATCTTTTTGGCATAGAGGAAGAGAAAGACTTGATCTTCTCTGAATTACACAGAGTACTGAATCTGAGAAGAGGTGCATGGGGAATAGACACAGCCACTGCAAGGAAGTCCTTGAAGACTTCCTTGGGTTAAGCTGAAGGAAACTGACTCTGGAAGGAATTCAACTGAGGCCATTAAGAAGAAGGATCCTGACTGAGTTGGCTGTGGGTTATGTGTTTGTGCATGCCCATTATACACTGAACTAGAACTTTAACACCCCTGCTGCTTCCTAAAGACTAGAGCTGTGCACCAAAAACAATACATGGATGCTTAAGTCTTTTCACACATCTAACCTTTATTATCTACAGGATTACCTGCAGAGGTATACATTGCTTCAAATAACTTCCTAATGAAAGACAGTATCAATAATCAATATAGTGGCTCTGTGCTCCTCTCCCTTCAGGTGTCATTACTCAGCCCTTGCCACTGACTTCAACAACATAAAGATTTCACATTAAGACTCACACAAAAGATCCTTCAGACTCTATAATCACATATTGCCTCTCCAGGGCATTTTCTACAATGCAATACCATATTTTCATATCCATTACTCACATTCTCTGTAATACTTTCAGCACTAACACTGCTGAAATTACTCGTGCAGGCTTTAAACAGGCTGGTTATACTACACTAAGCAGGTGTTTCCCCAGAGTTTTCCATTGCTAGATCCTTTGTGAAATGCAGGGCGAGAGAATTCATTTATCACAAGTTAAGAGTCTGCTAATGCTTACCTTTTCTTTAGGAAAACAAATGAGATTAGAACTGATAAACTTAGCACTATTTATAATAGACTCACTAGTTCTGTTCATCCCCTGTGTGTGCAGAATTACTAACTCTATGGTGTAGAAAAGCTTTTTCTATTAAACCCTGGTAAAAAGAGAGCATGGACTTTTTTAACATGACAGCCTCACACATTAACCCCTTTAACATGGTAGCCTCTCTCTTTAGTGTCTGAGTGGTTTGCCAAGCTGCAGCAGGGGCAGTGCAGTGCCCAGGTACTGGGAGAGGTGTGGGGCACAAGATGAGCTGTACCCCTGGCACCCTGATCACTTGCTGAGGCATGATGCTCCTTCCCTCCCCATACAGCACCCAGCAACAGGCTCACACTCACCAGCTGCTGCACGGAGTCACAGATCCCCTTCAGTGACCTGCATCTGCCTGCTGGGTCCCAGATGCCAGGGAGAAATGGCAATGTGGTGCTGGGTACAGCCAGCCTCCCAGAGCTGCTGCAAGCACCAGGAGATGAGGACTCCTCTGCTCTGATCCCCTCTGTAACTCTGCACCTGCAAATATTGACTGAATTACAGCTAACACACCCAGAGCTAATCCATGCTTACACCATCTATTTTTGGTCTTTCCTCATTGCATCTATTGTTTGTTTTAAAAGCAATCACTGTGTAAGGCAGCAGCTATTAAAACATCACTTTCTAAAATCCATTCAAAATGGTAATTTTGAAAATGCTTCCATGTAAATCTTTTGCACACCAGTTCTGCTTTTGTTAACAGCAGTTACAACAATGTCAGCTCAGTAAGTTTAGAATTACTCTTAGTTTCACCTTAACAGAGTAGCAGGAGAACCAAACTTTCTGAATTGGCCCTTAACACACTCAGAGGGAGAAAAACACTAAAGGCAAAACTGAATATTTGCTTTGTTAGTGGCAGCATTCAAGCATTATGCTCTCATCCCAGCATAGTCTTTGTGAAGCCAAAGTGAAATGTGCAGCAGGACAGTGTATAGGGATTCATAAGGTCCTGTGGGACCCAGGAGAAAGGTTCACCTGCAGCGGGGTGTGAGGGAAGGAATGGCACATTGTTAGAGCTAGGATCACAAAATTTCTACAGCAGGAAAGACAGAAAAAGCAGAGAGAACATCTATTAAGACTCAAGTGTGCTTTATGAAATACAGCTACAAGCAGTATTGATTTTATCTCCTTTCCTCTATATAGGAGAAAGAGAACTTTACCTCTGCTTATAATTGCTTTAATAATTAAGAAACTAAAAGCCTAGCTGTGATCCCCCATATATAAGTAAGAAAACATGATGAAAAAGTAAGAAGGAAAAGGGAATAGAAAAATGTTGGCTGAGCAGTTCTCTTGGCCACTGCACAGAACATACCAGTACATCTGCCTTATCACATTATTATTATTGTGGTGGCTTGCCATGCCATCTAGCAGGGACTCAGGGAACTACCAGTTCTGGGGAAGAACTGAAAAGGCAACACAAAAAACAAGATCAGGAAAAAGGCTCTGGATTTTTTTTTTTTTTGAGTAAATATAAGCATTTTCATTTTTCCAATAAAAGTTTCTGAAAGAAGAGTAGTTTCTACAAAAAAGATCTTCTGCCTCTGATTCTTTAATACATATTGAGCACTTCCACAAGTTCATTATGCAATGTGCATGAAAATATTTTTCTTCCACCTTTAAATGCCTCAAGTTTGCTCATTTTTTCTAAGATTAACAGCAAACATCTGCAGCTGGCTTTCCATACATCATGTGTTTCTCCTCTGGTTCATTTACTTAACTCTTTCTCTAATTTTTTTTTTTTTCTGATGCTTCCTCAAAGTGGTTTGTGACCATCAATGACAACCCCATACACTACACACCAACATCTGTCTAATGTAGTTGTACTTTACTACATACTGGCATGCAAAAGTTACATGTTAGACTTCTCCCTTTTTTTTTTCTTTTTTTTTTTTATAGGGGTAATATGTCAATTTTTAGAGTAAAAATACTTTTCAATCCAAGAAACTAGTAATCCCCACAACATATGCCAAATCAAAACAATACATTAATGCAAACTTCATTAATTCAGATTTCTGCTTGAAGGCTGTATTCCATAATGCATCAAAAATATAATATTTCTGTTCTCTTTTTAAGCATTTTAGGAAACAAGAAGTTTGAATTAAATTTGATTTTTTCTTAGTGTAAAGCTATAGCTTTCTACCACTTGGCCACACAGAAGAAGCCTTTTCAAACCTTTAAATACACCAATACTATGTTTGCTCCAAGGAATTCTTAAAAGGACATGAGAATGTTCCCACTGCTGTCCCTCTACCTCTCTATGAGAGACCAAGCCTCTTAGAATTTTACAGACATTGATAACTTCAACATTTCTCCTTCGTTTCCCCTCTCTCTTCCTCAATTTCTCCTGCATCTATCTTCCTTCTCTAGCAGGAATGTCTTACACTCCTTTTAATCCATATGCCTTCTCTCCTCACTTCAGCAGTTTCCTTTAGCTTTCTCTCTTGTAGCACATAGCAGATTCTACCAAAATGTGATTTTCACCTCCCTTGCAAACAGATGCCCTTTGGCTGCATTCTCCCATTGGAGCTATCACTATCACCACCATCATAATCACAGACAGTTCAGAAAAAAATTTGGATGTGTGAAGATCTTCTGTTGACTTCACCATTGTACTTCCCCCAGTCCCTTCTTCCAGCAGAATGGAGTGGTGGGAAAACAGGGACATAAGCTGTGGATACAAGGCCAAGCATATAAATGTGGCTCCACCCAGCCCTGATGCTGGCCATGCACCTTTTTTTCCTTGGTCTCCCTGTGAACACAGGGGAATCAGTTCCTATGGTGCACATCACATGTGACTTGTTGCTACCTGGCAGAGCCCATATTTGCAGTGACATCTCTCCACAGACCATCTAGAAATGTCAGGGTCTCTACTATCCTTACCCTGAATCTGTGGTCTCCTGGTTGCCAGATTATCCCATTTGAAAATGCACACATGGGAATTAGAGGTAAGAACTTTGGTCATAGCAAAGAGACAGATATATATTATCTTTTTCCCTGGTACTGAAGGAACCCTGATAGACATAATGGAGAACATTAATCTAGTTGTTCAGTCACCTTTGACTCTTTGAGCACAAGGAAAATCTGTAAATCCTACTACTCATCTGCCCCAGGATACCCATCTCCAATGTACCCCCTTCACACTCTGCTACCTGCTCTCCTGCCATTGCAAGTTACATTGCCATTACAGACAATATCCTGGTTGGAAATTGGTGTCACAGTTTCTGAGTCTTCACCAAAAACACCAGGACTCCCTCTGCCTGCCACTTTATTCCACTGAAGAATTCAGTCATTCTCTTCTAAATCCTAAAGCATATTTGAAGAAATTGATTTTGGTCTAGGGGTAAAACCAGACTCAAAGAACTTGCAGCCTTTTCTTTCACAATGCAGTCCAACAGGTCAGGGTATGTCCTGGCTGATGCTTCCTGGCCCAGCATCAGTGAACAGTGCCTGTTGCCACCTTGGATGATTACAGTGCCAGACACTGCCAGGCCTTTGCTGGTATCCATGTCCTCTTTATGTGCTTCAGGCTTTTTAGCCTTTTCCCAATTCCTATGTTTTCCATATGTTATCTTCCATAACAACCTGTTGATTGTCTTCTTCTGCAGCCCTGCCATGTCCTCTCTCACTCTTCCTTCATCCAGGCCAAAGAGTCAATCTGTTTAGTTTTGCTTCAGGCTGAACTTCTGTACCTCTGCTCAGTGACATGCCTTGGTTCAGAGTTCTGCAGACAGTTCGAGTTTATAGAAGATAAAAACTGAACTGAACACAGTGAGGGGGTAAAAAAAATCTGTTCAATGCTACTAATTAGAAAGATATGACACCAGGAATTTGCTAAGCTATGTGAGTGAAGCATCACTGCCTGTAGCCTAGCATGTCTCTTGGGAATCCACCATTCCCAGCTGTGAGAAACAGGTTACTAGGTCTCTGGTATGTCCTATCCAGGTAGTTCCTAAATTTTTATGTCTTAATCTTTGCTTTCCTCAGTTTGATGGAAATGGGGAGTAATAATAACCATTGTCAGTATTCTAGAGACAAGTGCATCCATTGTATATAGGGTCATAATGATAATTCAGTTTTCCTTCCTAGTCCTTAATTAATCTTTTTCAAATTTACCTACTAAGCACATAATCAAATTTTTAACAATTATCTGCCAAATTCTTCCCTGCATATATTCTTCCTTTTCCTGCATTATTTTTTATTTACCAATATTGAATTCCTAAACCATTTTACAATTCTTTTAAAACATATCTTTAAATTCTTATGTGACTCTTGTTGCTGCCCTCAATAATTTTGTATCATATTGTTCTTTACAATAGTTTTTATCTTTTTTTCCAGATGTTGCATGCATACACTGAATGCAATTAGATTCCTGATGTATCCTGTCACAAAAATTGATCTCTTAAAAACATAACTTCTCCCTCATTCCCTAGATAGTTATTAGTGCATAAGAAGACCACACAACAAATTCATCAATCCAGAGGTCTGTAGTGATGGAACTATCTGGAATTCCTTTGAAAATTGCTGCATTTATTTTTGGCTGGGATAGATGTCTCCTCCTGAACTCTCTCTTAGAGAGGAGGCTTTCTGAAAAATTTCCATTTCCGAGCCCACCTTTGTGGCTTGGCAGTGGTTTTTTTGACTGTAACATCAGTAAGTTGATAATAGTTTCTAAAACGGAGTAAAATTATCATCAGAAAATCTTTCTGACCTTTGATGGAGGATTTAAACTAGATGATCTTTAAAGATCCTTTTCAGTCCAAGCCATCCTGTGATTCCATGACTGGAATCACTAAAATAGCAAACAGATAAATAAGAAGGGACACATAATCAACCAATCAACTTGCATGCAAGTGACAACATCATGTTACTGAGCAGTGAAATACTCAAAAGAGCAATTCCACTGCTGCTCACACAACCAGCTTTCCACACCTGGATAGTTTTTCTCTGGAGTCTAAATAAGGCAAGATTAATGTGGAAAAAAATTGTATATGACCATGCAATTCAGAATCCAAATGCAGATCCAGAAAAGACAGGAAGCACATGCAGATGATTGAAGGCTCAGTTCTAGACTCCAAGTGATTCAGAAGATTACAACAGAAATATTTTTTTAATATAATTCATTTAAAAAACCGTATTCTTAAAATTGATTTGTTTGTTTGAACCTTTAAGAAAACCACCACCAAAACTCGACAGTACTCTGTAGAACTGCAGCAGCAGAAGCCACTACCCCAAGCTCTACTACAGTGTCATGTCAGCATTTTCAGCACAGAGGCAGCCACTGCAGTTGCAGTTTTGGCTGCTGTAGCAGCAGATGTTACTCCCTTGGCAGTAGCACAACCTGGGTTCTTCAGATGTTCATCAGATTTTGACAGACTGAATATCCCTAAGAAGGGCAAATGAAAGGGGAATCTTACACTGTATAGGAAGAAAAAATTCCAGGACAATTAAAAAAGCACTTCTGCAACCAAAGGCATTTCAATATAAAAAACATCTAAACCTTTACTTCACATACACAGTAGCAACATAACATTTTCAGATAAATTTTCACCTTTAAAATACCAAGAAATAGGTATCCTAAAATGTAGGATACTGATCAATTCTTCTTGGTCAAGCATATACAGAAAATCTATCAAGACCTATTACAACAAGGCAAGCAAGATATAAAAATGGCAAACACTATCTCCTAAAAATACAACTTTTTCCCATGAAATGTGTGTAGATTGAGGCGCTCACTGTTGCAAGACTCTGAAGACTCTTTTGTCTTAGCAAGTTTTAAGGATGCATATAGAAACAACAAAAAGACCTAGAACTTTAAATAATAGTTCTAAAAAAAAATACTAGGTATAAGATAGTGATCTTATTCTTTGGTTTTTTAATATGGGTTAAAGTCATGATTAAGAACGTCTTTTGGGATGAGGGGCACTGATCATCCTTACACAGCACCTAAATAGTTTCACACCTTTAACTACTGATTGGGGTTACTGCTGTGGAAAGGACACAGGAAGGGAAATTTCTGAGGCTTCTGCTTTGGGTTTCACTTTTGGGTCTTGGGGTTTTTTTAAGGCTCAGGAAGATCAGGTTCCAGGCAGCCTGCCCTGTTTCAGTAGTTTCACAATGCAAAAGGAGAGGGTTTGACATCCACTTTTCACACCCAACACATAAATTCTTTAACAAGCCTTATGCATTATGTAAGCAAGAGTAAGAACTACAGATCAGCTTTTCTGTGTGCCATTATTTGTTACTGGGGAGAGGTGGGGGGTGGTAATAGTTTCTCGACAGTAACTGAGCCTGCCAAGAAAATGAAAGCACCTGTCAAATAGTTTCTCTGGAAATAAAAAAATAATTCTTCCCCACCCTAAAATTTTTCATCAGTACAGTGCCACATGTGGTACTTCCATCTACTTGTTCCCATGGTCTGTTCAGAAGGTCCAACTTTGGATGTGCATGTGTGGAAGAGGACATAATAATACAATCTATTTTATTTCATTTAAACTAAGTAAACTTACATGGGAGAGGTTATAATGCAAGATTAGAACAAATATTGATTTTAAGATGTTTTGAGGATGATAAAACATTGGAAGCAGCTTTCAAGAAATATTTTACACCTGAGCAGACACGGCTACACTGCATGAAGTTCTCAGTAGGAGCTTTTGGTAGTGGTACACCAATTACAGAAATCTTCAGTAAACAATCTATCCTCTGAAAGGATTTACACAGGAAGTGATGTTAAGGATACTTGATGAAAAATTAATATACAGCAAGAGCATAAACATGTCTAGAGAGTATCAGAAAGCCAGGAAGATAAGACACAAAGCAAGATTTGGTTCACAATGAACATTAAAGGCAACAACAGCCACTTCTACAGCTATACTGAAAAAAATGAGAAAGTAAAAGGATGTTTTGACTTATCTGTAGATTCACAGTTAAGACTTTCTGTCCAAGCTTTTATTATTAAAATAAATTACTTAATACACCATCTCTTAAGTAGAAGGTTATAAACACATAGGTTCCAAGAAGACCAGATTCAAACCAAAATTGCCTCTTTTTGGTTTGGTGAGGTTTCTTAAATGTAAATAGGAGGCTTTTTTTAGTATTTGTGAGGATGTTTTGTGCCTTAAGGGAGAGGAGTACAAGAGGAGAGCAGCAGTCATCTCTGCCTCCTCCTGCTCTGCCTCTAGCAGCTGCCAGGCACCTCTCCCATTCACTGCTTAATAGATCACAAAATGCTAATAAATAAGTCCCATTTTGCTCAGCCAATTATCAAACATAAGCTGGAAGAGAGTTACTTAACAGTTACAGCTATTGACACCTTATGCATGCATTGCTTGGATTCACTGGGTTCCCATTCTTTTGTCAGATTTGTACTTAATCTGTCTTGTTCTGCTTATACCAGAATCTTACGAGTGACTGTTAACTGTGATTTCTTTGATCAGAGCCTAAGACACAACTACCCTTGAAATTGTCATTTTTTTCTACATCTGCACAAAACCAGCGTATATCTAAGAAAGGATTTTTTTTTTTCCCCTGGGTAAATTCTATCTACATACAATGGTTATCTTCATTGTCCATTTTTTCTCTTCTGATAATGAAATTTAAAAGATGTATGGAGAATGAATGCAATTATTCTTCTAGGAAGATCTGAGGCATTTTATTTTTAAACAGAGTTTCCATGTTCTTCTATTTGTACATGGGTTGAATGATTTCTAAAAATTCCTCTGTGTAACATATATTGATATTTTCTATATTACAAAAAGAGAATTAAATTTAGACCAAAGTTTTCTGCCTCTGAATTCCCCTCTTTTCCCCAAATGCTCACTAGCTCCATCTTCGCTTCACTACATCAGTCCCATTAAGTCCCATTACTTATAATTCTCCTTTGTTTCTGCCTTTATGTCACTTACCATGTCAAAACTTAAGTGCTTCTAGGATGAAGCAGATTATAATGAGGTACAGATTATTTGATTTAAAATACTTTTTCTTTGTTGCCACCATAAATGCCCACATAAATATACAAAGATGAAAAGGAGCCATAGATGTACATATAAGATGTGTATATCTGTAAGTTTTTCATACACCCAGACAGCACACATGTTTTCCTTGGCATTTTGTATTCAAAAGTAATAAAGTTGGACAGAAAATATTTCACAGGTGACCCGCTGCCAAGAAGAATTTGAATTATTTTCGGTCATTTTGAGTTATAAGGTCTCAAGATAAAAGAAAAGAACATTAAGAATAAGCCATTAAGTCACTTAACCAAACAGTCCTAAAGGAGTTTCCTGCTAAAGTGAACCACATTTCACTGTCCCTCTACCTGCTGTAATGAATGATACATGAAGCACTTCAGATAATACCATGGGGTTCAGAGTGATGAGCTGACAGTGTGACTTTCCTTGTCTTCACTGGCAAGCCATCAAAAAGAAGTATTAAATCACTGTGGGTTTCTTTTTGTCCCCAAATTTTTTCCAACTGCCTAATTGACACATGCATATTTTTACTCAAATGACATGAGGCTCTGTTTGCTTACCTTTCATAATGAAGGAAATACTGCAAAATATTGTCTTTGCAACTAATTTAAGATTTACCAACATGGAATGGTATCCATATATTTGCAAAAATATCTTAATGATCTGTTTAGTGAAATGCTTAGGAAATGAATACAACTCAGTGAGGACAGTACAGAAAGCAAAAAGTAGGAATAAAAAGAGGAAATAATCTAAGATTAATCTCTCACACTGACTAGTTTGGTTTTGTTGCAGACACTCCAGCTCTGACTTCTAAATTATTTAAATTATTTATTTTAACCAAAGCTCTGATGCCTGTGCCCATAATTTGAAAGTTTGCACCACCAGCCCCTCGTATTACTAAGCACACCCTATACAACAGAGTTCTGTAACTGTAAGGAAGCAGCCATGTCCATCCTTCTGCTAACATTTTGCCATCAACTAATCATCTCAAAAGAAATTCATGTCCTCAGAAGAAAACAAGCAGACAGAAAAAAAGCAGATGCTAGCTTAAGAGTCTCATAGACTCAGCTAGATGTAAAATGGATTAGGATCCTAGTTGATGCTTCTTTACATTGTTTTAGACAATTCATGAATCAGAAAAATCCCCTCCACCAAACCAGACAGTCTGAAGAGCAGAATACTCCATGGATAATACAGTATAAAATGAAATAAAATGGGCATTTCCTACAAATTATGGAGGTTTTTTTCCTATTAACAAAAACATGATTCATAGGAAAGAAGCTCCTTCAGAAGTCCGAATATACAGAACCTTGACTAGTCTACCAACACCAAAACCCATGAAAGCTTTATTATGCATGAAATGTTATATATTCCCATGAAAGATTACTCAACACAGCATGTATTCCCACACCATTTTCTCTTGACTGTGGACATAGGTTCCAAATTTAGCTTTAAATTGCTTATGAGGTTCTGCAAATTTTTAAGAGAACTCATCCTTATGGGCACTCATCACGAGCTTCCAGGCAGCAGCACAGCCCTGGTTATTACATATTTAAGAGGTGAAAGGTACATTTTACCTGACATATGACCTGCATACATGTAATTGCATGGAATACCCCCAAAACAGGTGACTAAGCATGAAATACAGAAATGGAGAAAAAAGACCAGTATTCAGATCACAACGATTTTATAATATCAACTTCTCATCTTCCAAATACACTTTTCTCAGGTTATATGAAAATTTAAAAAGAGGATTTATATAAAATTTTAAAACAGGTAAATAAAATGAAAGTTCACTAAAACACCAATAAGCCACCTGACAAGGAACTGTCATTGGCTAGTAAGATGATGTTCTTGACCAACACAAGAGTTTGAGCTTAATACTTCATGGAGTATGAAGCATTTATCCTTTTTGAAAGGAAAAGAAAATAGGTCATAGATTATGACCACACAGGTCATCAGAGGTCAGGTTATTCATAATTCTGACCTTAGATGAAGCACAAGCAATTTCAATACAGAAAGTCTGACATGTTTTTCTTCTGTGAATGGAACTGGTACAGCACAGCAGACTTGATTCACACATTTTATTTCAAAGAATTGTTTTTTTCTGTTTCAACAGCAATACAGAGTTACAGAGCTCATAACAGCAACTTCAAATGTGAAAGTGATCAACTTCACCAAATAAAGTGAACAGTGCTAACCCACAATTTTTTGTTCATTAAATAACAAAGAGAAATGTTACTGGAACTGATAAAACACTCTTAAAATACACGAGGGGTTGAAAAAAAATTCTTAATGGAATGGGATTTATTTTCCCCCAAATGCTCCTGTTTTGCAACATATTTTTCAAGTATTCAGACAGAAATTGAGAACTGAAAATCTTAATCACAAGCTAGAAAATGAAGGGTTTCAATTTTCATGAACTAAATAAATAACCCTGGTTTGGGTATTCCTCCACCACAAATGCAGCATATTCATGCCAGCATTTGCAAAGAAAAAAAAAAGACACAGAAATAAAGTTACTATTGTTCTGAAGTTTTCAGCACTTTTCAGTCAGTTAAGAACTTTAGGTAAGAGCCTGTTTTAAGAGGGAATAGCAGATAAAAGTCACAAATAACTACATAAGCTATTGATGCATCCAATCCTACCAGAACTACTGAAACAAAATATTAAAACCAGTAAAAAATAGGGAATGCAGAAAATATGTGAATTTATCACAACTTATAGAAGACAGGACATTAGGAAAAATCTATACTGTAGGATGTAAGGCCCATAAATATTTGAGTGTTTTAGGAAAACTTTTACACTATTGTTATATTTCCATTATTGGGTGAAATTAAAAACAGGTAGGTGGCAGATTACAGAAAGTTGTTCCAAATGAGGAAATTTTTGTCAAACAAGGATGTTTGTCATTAGGCAAAGCCTGACACTGAGCAAAACTGTTTCCCAGAATTAGAAAGAAATACAAACCCATGCCTGGTTATGCAAATATTTGCAGAGGAATGTAAAGGACAGAGATAGAACTGCTTACAAAGGGATGTGAACCACTCAGCTGAGTGCACCCAGGCTCAGCAAAATCCCATACACTCAAGTGCAAGGTCACAGAGTCAGGAACAGAATGAGCATCCAGAACAAATCTACAGCACAGGAGGCACGAGTCTGGAGGGCATGGCAGACAAACAAGTCTGCTTAAATTTCCAGCACTATGCTATCCAAGAAGGTGAATGCATTCCCCTGAATGAAAAGGGGATTCCCTCCCTGCTACTTCATTTCTGCATGCAGCAGCAATGTTCTTAAGGCTAAGTTATTATATTTGCTGTAGCTAGCAATATTTTAATGTGTTGAAAAATAGCTGAGGGTTGAACCACCAAAGAAATAAAAACTTGTTCTGTGCATCTTAGCAAAAGAAAACAAAGGTTACAGGACACAGTGTACAAAAACCTTCATGGAGGTAAAGTAACAGATGCCAATCACTCTTTGAATGGAGCAGGAAAGAGAATGAGCAGCAAGATGCTGTCATCAACAGCATCTTTAAATATTGCTGTATTAAATGTATTTCTTGCAGTTTTCTGGATGCTCATCTGTGCTCCAAGAAGTTATATCTATCCATGGAGATAACAGGGAAAGCTCTTCAGCCAACTATTTTTAAAGTTATCCAGTACTGCTGGTCTGAAGGTCTTTACTGGGAGTATATGCCTAATATCCTTTCCATTTATTGTTGGAACAGAATATATTTCACCATTGTTTAGCAGAAGTATCAGCTCTTTTCCAACCCATTGGGCATAAATAGTTAAATATTTTCTTGCTTTTGAAAATTCCTGAGATTTCTATCTCTTTAATATAACTATCAAAATCATTGTTTGGGGTGTTTGGGGGCTTTTTTTAGTAGGGGGGAGGAGAGGAAGTGTTGGTATTTATTTTTGGTTTGTAATATGCTTTAAAAATCCTTTCAATTGTTCTTAGGATTAATAAAGAGTGATGGTTTACTAGTAAGTACAAATTTTCCTAATATTGTCTCAGGCATCTCAAAAATGTCTGAATCTGATGTCCCATTTATGTTAATTGGCATAAAACCCAGACATTTAATGATTAAATAGTAAACACTTTATTCCATGGCTATTCTTGAGGAAGATGCTATTATCTAGCACAGGAAATGATGAACACTAACTACTTCATCCAAGCCATGGAGAATGTGAGAAGCCACTGGAATCCAGAGTGGCATTCAAATGGAAAAGCAAAACTTAGAAAATTACATGTCTCTTCAATCCAGAATCTGGTGTAAGCATCAAGAGCACCACAAAAGCAATACTGCCAAAAATAAAACTACAATAAACCTTTGGAATCCAGAATTTCAGTTTGAATGGAAACAATCCTTTTACATTTTCATCCCAAAAGGTAGTGCAGATTTCACATATGTTCTCTTAAATGAAAAAGTGAGAACAGATCTGAAGTCCTCTAATTGTCCATGTCCTGAAGCACTGACTTTTTTTAAATTTTAGTTTGTCTGGCTTTGTTAGACACTGAGCAGATGATGACAATTCATCATGATTAATATCAGGATTTGAGGTTTAGTCTTTTTCCAGATTGCTAAAAAGCCAAATATTATTTTGCAATAGCAAAGTTCAAGTCCCCATCACTCAGACCACTAGAATACTTTTTATGGGAAAACAAAGTTCAAGTCTTTCCTGAATCTTATTCAGAACAAGGTCTGGAAGGCATTTTTAGCAGCACCACTGTTCAATGGAACCACTATCTCTGGCCTGATACATATTTCATTTCAAAGATTGAGAATGGACCACTGCAAGGATATAATTACCTTTGGAACACAGTACATAATGGTTTTCAGATTCCAGTCTTGTTTCAATTAATACACATTTTAGAAAATACATGCTTTAAAAAAGAGTCAAGAATGCTTCAGAATTTACTGCAATTGCTTGGTAAATCCCACACTGTGAAGCCTCCTTTCCCCTGGTCTGAATCTGCTTGTCTACAGCTTCCAGCCATCAGAGCTCATTGTTTTTAGCCAGACTAAAGATCCCATTATCAAGGTTTTGTTCCCTGCATTTGTACGGGTAGACCCTGATCAAGTCATCCCCTTAACCTCATTTAAGAGGAAATGCAAAGACAAAGCTTGTTAGATCTTTCACTACACAATACATTTTCTATTCTTTTAATTAGTATCATGACTTTCTCTGAATTTTCTCTCACCCATATTAATTAATGAACCACAGATTTCAAGTTGGACTCAGTATTCAAGTAACAAACACACTCATGCAAAATTCAGAAAGATGTGCCTGCTGAACACATCTCTATTTATTCCTCCAAAGTTCATAAAAGTTATTTAAGACATGGAATTGGACTGGAAATTCATAGCACTTGATGATCAACAAACTCCCCCAGCCAAACACAGTAGCCAGTATTTCCTGTAACCTGAAGTTATTGGGGCTGGTGCTCACACAGGATAAATTGCAAATCAGGCTGATACAATTATCAAAGAAATTTCAAAGAAATACATTTTTTACAATCAATACAGACAGCATTTAATTTTTCCTGCACCATTCATTGCATTGAAATACAATCAGCTTTGTGCCAGTAAGTGGCAGTGAACAGTATCACTGCTGAATCCTCTCCCTTAATAAGGCTTCAACTTTTCTATCCTCAGCAAACCATCAGTCTCTATTATGTGGCTTTTAGGACACTCCTAAGAAGCCAAGTGCCATAGGACTGAGAATGGAAGCCATGAGGGGTCCAAGAGGAATGCATCCTTTCAGCAAGGAGTCTCATTTTACACTGACATTAACACACCTAAGGATTATCTACCCTTTAACATGTGTAAAATATGTGAAGTGCTGTTGGCTGATTACACAAGAGTTTCCTTTCTGAATCAAAACATGGACTACTAACTCTAATCTTCAAAGAAATCAGAGGATATTACATTAACACTTTGAGCTTTATCAACCACTTTTTCTAATTTCATCAAAAATACATCATGCTAACTTGACATGGCCTGGCTTTCCTATAACTCATGTTGATTGGCACTAATTATACAACACTTCTTTAATTCATTATTAATTAGGTCCCTTATTATTTTGCCCAGAAGTGATGTCAAACTGACAGACATGTAATTATCCAGGTCATGCCTTTTACCCTCTTTGAATGTTGGCACATTAGCCATTTTTGTGCTCTTCCTCCAGTATTTCAAAGCTTATAAAAAAAATCAGTATTAATGCTCCAGGAAGCTCATTGGACAGCCCTGTTGAAACTCATTATCTGAGCATGCCAATTTAAAAATGGCTAAATTTAGCTGCTTACTAAAGAGCAACCCCTTGAGTGCCTATTACTGAAAATTATTGCATTGACTTCCTATTATACAATTACATAATATAACACATACATCTTTTAATTTGCCAATCTTTTTACACCACTTTACAATTCCACCATATCCCTCTCATGTTAGACCAACACATCTGCTTGATTCTAATATAATTCATTCTCCATATCAAATTTAGTTATGCTTACTATCAGTCCTCTATTCTCATTTTCCTTCAACCATTTACAACACACATATTACTTAATTTACAGCTCTCCTAGCTGCCCACTGAACATGGGGACAAGGTTTTAACCCATGTGGCCTCTGTTAGCACTCTAAACCAAGTACTGCCTCTCAAAACAATGTGTACCACTAGCAGGGAACACACTAAACAATACCAACTGTGGATATTACAAAAGCCAGCATTTCTATTGCTATTACAGCAACAGATATTTGTCTGATACAGCATTAAATAAAAAGGGCATGTACGAATAGCAGGTCAGAGGGTGAGAAATTTAGGGATACTATTTGCTGATTTGGAGATTTTACAAGAGCAACCTCCAGAACACAAGCAGATGCCATACAAGCAGACAGATACTTTTTCTGAAAATTTTTAGAAAATCTGAAAAATTTCAGAAAAAGTGCTTTTGCATATTGTGCTATAGTCATAGTAAAGATTTGTGCTCTTGTAAACAGAACTTGCCTTGTAAATAAATTGTAGTTAGTTTTTAATTAGAGGACAGAGAACTAATATGTGGGGAAAAGAATGGATGGTCCTTAATTATTTTGGAAGTTTAAATACATAGTGATTTTCACCAACCTGAAAACACACAGCAATAACGGAGAAAAAGCCTACCTGGTTTTACTAGGTAAAACAAGATGAAGTTCTGACCATTATCATGTGTTGGTAGTCCACATTTCCCTAGTGACAGGGTATAAATCAGAGACTGCAGTTTCAGCCTGGGATGAACTATCTACAAGGAACAAAACAGTGACTGATAGGATCTAAGTCTGAAAGTTTTATTCCATACTGCTTTCAAGTCTGAATTTGTGGCCTGGGAACTCAAAGCTGCTTTGATACTTACCTGGTTTAGTCTACCCTTACCTTGATATTGATGTGCCCCAGTCTATCCTCACACATCCATTTCCACATGCATCTGCTCAGGGCAACCAGTACAGTTAAGTTCTTGCTTTTCCTCATTTCTTCTTCCTGCAAATCAAGGCCAGCCTTTCCACAGGATGTGGATGGCATAGTTCAAAGTGCAAGACTTCCTATAAACAGTCATTCCCAAGTAGATACATGAACCTAGCACACAGGAACTGGTATGAAGCAAAGTCTAAAGTCTTTCTTTGGAGATCACCAGAGCAAAGCAGAGGCCTTTGTTCCATGGGTGTCAACAGCTTCACACAGCACAAGTACTTAAGGGAGAACATCCAAGAACAGCATTCCATAGTTAGACCAGTGGGATGGGATTTGTCAGGGTTCTCATCAGATGCTGTGCCAATTTAAACATTGTTAATTTATTATGAGCAGCAGTGATCCAAGCAGATATATAATTCATTAGAACATCAAAGGTCCAAGTTAGAGGACTGCACACAATTATTTGTTTCAGGTCTCTGCAGAGATGATTGCACCACAAGAGAACTCTGCCAGCCAAAACACCCTACAAACTGGTAGAGAGCCAGAGTAAAATGCAACCAGATTTATGCTTCAAGACTGATAGTTCAAGCATAAGAGTCAGAAGACTGTTCATAACATCCCATTTATGCCCAGTTGACAGATCATCTGCATAAGGTCAGATTGCAAGTTACTGGGTTTCATGGAAGGACCTGTTGCCATCTTTGTACACACTCAGGTGCTACTCTGAACACAGATGTTAACTTGGCCACTGCACTAACATTGCAAAATTACAACCTTCACAGCAGACCCCAGCCTTATAGAAAGGTCAGTGCTCAGTAACCTACACTGCAAAACAATGCATAACTCTAATTAGTACTTCCTAAATCTAAGTCATTACAAAGAATAAATTGGCAGCTAGAAGATCACTGAAACCCCAAGTAATGAAAAAGAGAAAAAGTGAGGGGAAGAATAAGGGGAGGAGACAGAAAGAGAGGTAAAGCTTTTATAGGTGGAGTGAATGAAAAAAGAGGAGGGGTGTCCATGCAGTCACTCACATGCAGTACAGCCTCTAAGCACATGACTTCTACAGAGAGAACCATTCAGACCTTGCCTTAAGCCTGAGCTGGTCCATCTTCATCTATAAATTGACACAAGCAAGTTAAGCAGCTTTAGGCCTACATGATTTGGTTCAACTTGATACAACCACATCAATCTAACTACATAAACTGCAGGTTTAGAATCCTACTCTTAAACTTTGGACAAGCAGCAATTGCTTCCTGGGACCATGTCCCATCACCAGTGCTTAAAACAAGTAATATACTGACAAGAGATTAAAATGCTTTGTGGAGTAAAGACCAAACCAAACTCAGACCCTTCTGCTCCAGACAGAGGCCCTGTTTGAAAGCCATGCTCACAGGACAGAATGCTACCTAAGTGAGATTAAGCAATTGGGTAGATATGTCTCACAACCAGCCTCACACAGCCAAGGCAGATGTTCTCAGTGCCAATTACTTGTATTAAAGGAGCAGAAGCTACCACATGTAATGGAGCAATGCCTTCTTTGAGTCTGACAAGACTCAGTTCCTACAGAGGCTTCGGCTGTGAATCCAAGCAGAACCAGATAAACACTCACCCCTTCAAATGAAGGGCAAATGGTTATGTCCTCACCTTTCCCACACGCCAACTTAGGTAGCTCTCCAGCTCACACTGGTTACCAGTCCAGGCACTTGTGGCTTCTTTTAAACAAGCTGCAAGAGCAGCTACTTAATTCAGGGTTGACACTCTTGCTTCTAGTAGTGAGTGTTGTAATGCTGACCATTATAATATCTTTGTACTTCTGCTTGTGAATCTAGCTACAGATACTGGACCATGAACCAATTAGGAATGTCACACAGTGACAAAAGATAAACACCTAGGATAATTAATCACACAGTAATTACAGCCTGTTCAATGTTGAAAAGAATACATATCTACCCAGTACAAACCAAACCTATCTACAAGCAAACACCACTTCAAGCCTTCAAGAAGTCTGCCAAACATGAAAACTAAAAATTAAGTACAACGGATATTGGAATACCATTCAGCTCTCAAATACTTGACAAGCTGGGTTTTAAAAATGTACAGACTGGACTTTCCATAGTTAAGATAAACACAAATTTTGGCTTTCTAGATATATTGTTTATTTATAGTTGAACGTTAACATCTGAACAGAAATCTGCAAGCACACAGGGATAATCTTTCAGTGATGTTTCTGTTTAAACTGCAGTCCACAGTAGCCACATGTTCCAGTCTTTGTCTCTTTGTCCTGCAAAAACATAAAAATAAAACCATTGCTACGTTCACTTTATAAACCTTTAAGAAATTACAATTTTTTCTCTCATTTATTTGTGCCATCTTAAAATCAATCAATATTGCCAAAGTACAGAGTTTAGTCTTATTTCAAACACTGGAAGCAAAGATGATGGTGTGACATTCATGCTTTATTTCTATATCCAATGTAGCTTCCCTTATTCCAAACTTTCAACTACCAGGCCTAAATTCAACTATATAAAGTCAAGCAAACTGATATCCCTTCAGAAACATAAAATCCTCTTACCAAACTGGACTTCTTAAGCCAGTTTGGTCATATCTGCTCCAATGTTGTGAAAAGATTATTTCACAATTATTTTAATACAGAATAGATTTGGCATTTCCTAGACAGATATTTTTGGTCAGTAACAGAATTAGTTGTAGGAAGCAGGAAAATTCAGTAGGAATCCATGAGAAATGCTGGAAGAAAGTGTTTTGGAGAGAAAAAGCAATTACTGCTGTATAAAATTTCATTATTTTCTCCAGAAGATACATGTATTTTTAAGAATTTTAAATTGTGACTGACTGCAAGGTGCCATTGCACTTTCTAACATGACAAAACACAATACAGCTAAATATTTGGCAAACTGTCTGTTATTCAGCAACATAACTACTTGTAGTCATGAAACAAAGTTAAACTCATGGTTCCCCTTAACAAAGGATTAGAATTGAAAATTCTAAACTACCCTCCATTCCCAAAAGCCAGGATTTCAGTTGTTAGGACCAGGGAAAAGGAGCTAATCTAACACCATTCTGTTTACAGACTTTATTTTTCAAAAACTAAATCACAGACAAATTGTAACTTGACTGTGAAAACAAAAAAAAAACCAAAAAAAAATCTCAAAATCCACAAAATATGAAGTATTCTTCAAGAGTGTGGCACACATCAAACAAACCAATGTAAAGATCAGGAGTGTGCTACAGAAGTAAAGGCTGAAGTCTTTCCTAAGTGTTACAAATCAGAAACTCCAAACATTTGACTTTGAACAATGTAAAATGAATGATGACAAAATTCTTTGTTCAAAATAAAAACACTTATGATTCTAGTTAGGAGTCACAACATCAGTGACACTTAAGGACACCAGCTCCTCCCCACCATTCTTTTGGGCATTAGGAAATGTCAAAGTTTAGGTGAGCAAGCAATGATTTTAAAACATCTGCCATCAGGCTCTACCTGAGAACAGTAAACAACAGCTGCATCAACTAAGGTCACAGGACAGTTGCCTCAATATTTTTACTCTCTAGAACAAGAATACACTGGAAATTATCACTACTGTCAATAGGAGGATAAGACAACATTTTTTCTTCATTCTCTGGCCATGTCTGAAATATTCAGTCCACCAAGATTCCCAAAGACTGACCAAGGGGTTTGTTTGGTTGGTTTTCCTCCATTTTTTCCCCCTTGAACTTGCAAGATTGAAAACAAACTGCATATTCCTAATAATACTACATGGTGGCATTTGAATAATTAGAGTTCCAAAATGAAGCAAGGATGTTATTTTTTGTTCTCAGTGGTTGTTCTTACTACTTCATCCAATTTCTTTTCAAAAAAATACTGTCTAACTGAACAAACCAAAATTTCAAAAAGGATTTTCTATAACTTAAAATGGAAGTCCTCTAATTCTTCTAATTTATATCATTAACCAAATAAAAAGAGCACCTCAGGTGGTTACTTTTATTTTGCTAAACTAGCACTCCAAGAACTAGATAATCTTCCAAAGAAAGAATGCACAGGCACAACATGCTATATGCAGAATAATGACATTACCAAGTTTATGTATACTTTGGGATGTCCCAAAGCTCCACCACCACCATCACAGGATATCACTCTGCTTTCAACTTGACTCACAGGCTGCTCTGCAATCAAATCGATTGCAAAATTCTTGTTCACCTGTAAGAAAAAGAAGGAAACTTTCAGACACCATCCCCACTCAAACAGAAAGCAATTGCTATTTGCTGCCTCCTCAGGCAGTTCCACTGCACCATTTTGAGAAGTTCCTGCTTATGCTTACTCTCAACTCCTACACCAACTCTTAGGCTCTGCTATAAGCCAGATCTATGAACTATACACTAAACTCTGTAAAAATAATCCCTTTCCCCTGATATAAAGGCCACATCAGTGCTCAGGTTTCAGCAGAGAGGTGAGCAGGAACAAGTAGACAAGAACAGAAGATATTTAACCAACACTGTATTCTGCCTTAGTGACTATATGATAAAATTGCAGAAGAATCTCTGTTGATAAACTAAAAAAAATAGTGAGACAAGTAAAGTCAGGCATGAGATAAAACAACTGCTGGTAATTTAGAGCCTCTAGCCATGCACCTTATTCTATCACTGCACAGGAATCTCATGAAAACATGAATGTGCTGCACAACAACAGTCAGAAAGACAAATTGTTCAGCATGAGAAAAAAGGAAAAACCTCTAAATGCCACTACTCCACTCTGTAAATCCATCATATACACTTCCTGAATATTCACATCACTGACAAGTAGGGCTTCTTCCCAGAGCACACCTGCATGGACTGGAAAACATACCCATGCCTGGACAGGCTGGTGACACAGCAGTGTTTGTTCAATACTCTCCAAGTCTGCACTGAGCAGACAACTACTGCTACAATTCAGGGAAAATCCAGGAGGGACCACCTTTTTCAAAGGCCATGCTGTACATACACAAATACCACGTAATATGCACACACAAAGGAGGTACTATCTATTGCTCTTATTGGGTATAAACATGCTGGTATTGGAATAAAGATCAGATTCTTGGGAAAAAGACAGCTATGAGTCCATTACATAAATCCCTAGGAACTACAGTGGTGTTTTTGTATAATCCTAGTACATAACAACTTAGCATCTTCCACTAAGTCTCACAAAAATCTGCATTTTCTGGTACAGTAATGGGAAAGTCAGTTTTGCTAACTAAGAATTTGTCCTTGCCAAAAGAAGATGATAGCTAAAAAAAGTTAGCAAAAAAGTTTTGGTATTGAAAGGAATTGGCAACATCAACAACTCCACTGTCTGGGGTTGCATCCACAGGCTGTGTAATTTTTGCCCAACAGCAAGAATTTTTACTGCTGTTTTTAATAACACTCAAAATTGTGCATCCTTCATTTCATGCTAAAGGAAGAGGGAGATAAAACCATTATACAGCTTTGCTTCAAGATTAGAAGCAAGAACTCCACTCACCCCAACACTTCTTAACCATAAAAGGGACTTGTGAGGAGAGAGAGAAGCAAAGATCTCCCATCCACTGTATAGCTAAAACTTGTATATGGTTCAGCCTACTAAACAAGACAGTCTAGGAATTCACCAGGAAAACAAGCCCTGAAAAAACCCAAGTGGCTGCAGTTACAACATATCCCTTTGACTAAAGCACAGCAGTACTCAGCAGGAAGGGGCTGATTTCCTCAGCACATCCAGATGTGCCTTGCTCCAAGCATAAATCACTAGGCTATTTTTTCTCTGCCACACTGCCAGTTGTTTCTGCTTCTTCCCACCTATCCACCTGTGCCAGTCCATGGTCTGGAAGACCAAAGAGATAAAATCAAACTTGGATTTGATCCCAGTCCAAAGATGTAGAGGGAAGGCAGGAGAGAAGATTTAAAACAGACCAGCACTGAGGTGAGTCCTCCTCACATCTTCAGCTGCTGCACCAGCCCCATAGGAAGCGCAGAGCTGAAATGGGAATGGCAGTGTTGAAATAGGTCCTGCTCTACCTTGGATTACAGAAGGGCAGAATTATTTCAGGGCTTACAGAAGGACAGGACAACTTTAGGTATTACAGAGGGCAGGATGACCTGTTTGGTGGCAGATGCAGTTTAGCTGTTGCCATCCTCAGTTGATGGTTTGTTTTTTTTTTTTTTGTCACAGCTTCCTGCTTTAAGCCATTGAGCACTAATCTCCAGTTCTCCATAGAGAAACAATGATTTTAGCTAAAGCACATGGATGTCACCCACAACTAGGCTGGCAGAACCGAGGGGACAATGAGCACATACTCTAGGTCATGTCCCTGGGCCTGGCCCCTGAAGCACACAGGGCCAGACACCCTAACTGGGGGAGAGTCCAGAGGCTGTGTTCCTCCAGGCAGGAAAGCTGCCATGGCTGGACTGGGCTGATCCCAAGCAGGACTCAACCACCTGCACCACACTGAAGGCAAAGGGGAGAAGTGACCAAGAAAGAACAGACACCAGGAGAGCTTCTGCTTCAGAAACATGACAACATTCAGACCACAGACACGGCTGTCAACCCTAATATTGGCAGCTGAAACACACTGTGGCATAATGGCAAAGCCCCTAGAGAGAGATCCTATTAATAGACACAGATTGTTAGAAGTATTTAAAATGTAAATGTTGTCCCCGTTTCACAATTAAAACTTAGCATTAAACCTTGCTCAGCAGACATAGAGCTTGGCTTTTGCTGGAGAAGGCAGAACTGGCCTGAACTGTAAACCTTGAGTGTTCCACACACACAGAGTCTGAAATTACCTGGTGGCAAAGAACATTAGAGGGACCACTGCTCCATGGAGAATTAGGCTTAAGGAGCACTTCCTACAAAGTTACAGAAGTAGCAGAGACACAGGCAATACACTTGAGAGAGACCTACTTTGCCAACTATCCTCCCTGAAGTAAGCTAATTCAGCATTTAAAGTGACATTTTAATATAATTATTTCGTGTGTAGAATCCCCATTTCTGCCACACAGCATGAGTCAAATTGTATCCATCACACAGTGAGGTAAACTCAATATGAAAACTCAGAAATCAGTGTAATTAGTTCAGGTTAATTTAGGAAAGGACTAATTATGTGCAACTACATTAAAAATCTACCACACCTTATATTTAATGTCTCTGCTATACATAAACATTTATAGCATCAACACTAAGGCACTATTGAAAGTCTGAGGCATTAAGAAATACATTTTAGCTTAAATCATTCTATTTCTATCCCAAAGGCCTGCAGATCCCTTGTGGAGCTGTGCTGCTTGATCTTTAGAGAAAACTCAGGACCTCTTATAGAGTAGGTATGTGAAACTTTAAGCAGCAGCAACAGCGATTGGATGATGCTGGTATTACTACACTTTGCATTTGAGGCATCAATATTTCAGAATACTCTACATTTTACTTTCCTTTGTTTCAACACTCTTTCAGCAAATGCTTCTCAGACTCATTAAAAACAGTCTGGGTAAAGATCAGGATTTTGACTACACAGAAGTAAATTAAACTTCAAAAGAGATGTAAACATATAGATGAACAATTCAGCAGAGTATTTAATGATGTGATTTTTATGAATATAAATGTGCTAAAAACATACTAACCACTCCTTAAAACACATGCTTAAAACAAAAACTGTTTCAAGTTCAAGATGTTCAAATGCCTACAAATCTAACACCCTAAAATGCAAGCACTTGAACAAAGGTAGAGCAAGTCTTGAGTTTTTCAAATTTAACAAGAGCAGGGAGGTCAGACAGAAGCAACTGTAAGTTGCCTCAAAATTTTTTCACCATAGTGAAAAAAACCCCCACTGAACCCCCAAATCCAAACCAGTTTGGTATTGATAGGGTTTTTTGTTTGGTTGGTTTGGGTTTGTGGTGTTTTGTATTGTTTTTTTGGGGTTGGTTTTTCTGGTTTTTTGTTGGTTTTTGTTTTGGTTGTGGGGTTTGTGTTCAGTTGCTTTATTGCTTGTTTGGGTTTTCTGGGGCTTTTCCAGTTTGGGGTTTTTTTTAACAATGAGACTGAGGACACTTCTGTCAGGTAAAGAAAAAAGCCCATAAACTACCCCCTCATAAACGACAAAAAATAGAATGAGTTACCTCCTTTTGTCGTCCAACAAATCGAACTCTTCTATAATCCTTCTCATCATACACCTAGAGTATAAAATAAACTTGATCTCATTTCCAAAGCAACAACCAGAACACAAAGACTTAGAAAACAAATAGCTTGAACTATTTACTTAGTTTCAAATATTATCATTTTACAAGCAGTATATAGAAAAACCAGCTTCCAATTCTCACACACAACTAACTAAATTGCACATTGGAATGTACAAAAAATGAGGAAACTGGTGGTGTCAGGGGTGGCACGAAAGCCAGTAAACAAAAGAGCCTGATCACAGAGGCGAGCACAAATGTATAATTTATAACGCTGTCCCTTGATCTCACCTAGGTGGTGAAGTAAACTGTGACACCTCTGAGACCATCGGAGCCAAGCAGCCGAACGCCACCAGGCCGTGACACCAAGGGCCACATCCAGCCATTCCCGAGCACTCCAGGGACAGACACCCCTCCGCCTTCCCGGGCAGCCTGTTCCAGAACCTAACCACTGTTTACGTGACAATTCCTCCCGCGGTTTGACCCAAGCCTGCCTGTCACATCACACCCCGCCGGGACGCTGCGCCGGGCAGCGGAGGGGCGGCAGCACCGGGCCCCGCGCGCTCACCTGCCCGGTGTGCGTCACCAGCTCGCCGGTGTTGGAGGCCCGCACGCCGTAGGGCCGGGCGGCGGTGGCGGCGGCAGCCAGCAGCGGGCGGGTCAGCCCCGGGCCGGCCAGCCCCGGGCGGGCCCGCGGCAGCAGCCAGCGGAAGGTCGCGGCGGGCGCCGCCATCTTCGCGCCGCCCACGTGACTGCCGGCGGGGCGGGCGCAGGCCTGGCCCCGCCCCGGTCCCCGCGCGCGCTTCCGGCGGCGGGGACACGCGGCCGCGGGCACGGAGCGGCGCCTTCCGCGGGGCTCGGGGTGAGGTCAGCGGCAGCGGTGTCCCGGCCGGAGCAGGGAGCGGGGCGGGTGCATAGGAAGTGGTGCGTGTGGGCTGACCGGCGCGCTGTCCCCGCAGGCTGCCGAGCATGCTGTCCCTCCTGGTCCGGGCCGCCGCCGCGGCCGCCCCGCTGCGCTCGCTGTGCCGCTCGCCCCTCTGCTCGCTGGCGCCGTGGGGACGGGCGGCGGGGCTGCCCGCGGCCGCTGGGAGCCGGACCCCGCCGCCGTGGCGGGCGCCCCGCGGGCTGCTGGCCGTGCTGCCGCCGCTGCCGCCGCTGCTGGCCGGGCTGAAGACCAAGACGGCGCTGAAGAGGCGCTGCAAGGACTGCTACTTCGTGCGGCGGCGAGGGCGGCTCTACGTGTGCTGCAAGAGCAACCCCCGGCACAAGCAGCGCAAGGGGTAGCGCCGGCCGGGGCGCGGCTGGCACCGGGTGCGGCTGCCGGAGCCCCGCCCGTGTCCCTGCCCCGCGGGCGCTGGGGACGGCAGTCGCGGAACGGTGTGCGGGACAATGGTTCATCTTTGGAACATCTGGAGCCAGGCGCGATCTTGCCGGCCCGTGCCGGAATTTCAGGCCTTGGATGTAGAGAACTGAAGAGACAGCAGCCTTCAGGACCTCTTGTCTTAAGGGTGAAGCCTTAAAATCACCGCGCTGTTAAAGTAGTAAGAGTGAAGCTGAATCACTGGACTCTGAAGTGCATTTGGGTTTAATTAAAGCAAAACGAAAATAAACTCCCTTGATGTTCATTACTACAACACACTGTGTTGTTTTTTTTTTCTTAAGCACCCTTTGCCCACCCCAAGATGTTCATAACAGAGTCAGTAGTTTCAAACTCATCTGGGCAATTTCAGATTCCATCTAACTTGCCTTAAAATGCTGGAAAGCCTTAGGCTCACTCATAGATTGGTGAGGCTTAAGAATATTGAGCCAAAATTGCTTCAGTCACCAGTGGTATTCCTCACACTTCTTTATATGACTCTGCTTATGGCAGGAGTGTTTGATCATCCTCTGAAGTGTGAGTTCTTAGCAAACTAAACTTTGGGAAACCTATCCTGTTACAAGTTTGCCAGAGTACTGTGAGAAAGTGTCTCCAACTTGAAAGAGGTGAAATTGATTGGGCACTGTATTTGAAGTTGCTGTATGGTTGGATAGTATGATGACTTGAAGTCCTTTTCTGCCCTTGTGTAATTCCACAACTTGACAATTGCAATAACTTTTATAATTTATATACTTTTACTCAGTGCTTGTAGACAATGAGAATTTAGGGCTCTAAAGCTATGGCAAAGCATTCCAGAGATAATAATGATTGGTTTTCTGTATGTTGGGTGGTTTGTCTTTTCACTCATCTATCTCACCACTGGAAATGAGGGTTTGTGGAGAGAGGAGCACGTTAACACACGCATCCATTTTAGGAGGCATTCTAATAAGTTCATGGCAATGAGAGGAGAGAGGACAGGCTAGCTTCATCTAACTAAAGAGAGACACATTTATTCAAAATGTATAAGGCTCCTCAAAATTAAACAACCTTGAAGCAGTGGAAAAGTTGTTGGACTTCAAAAGGTTGGATTGAAATTCAGACTCTCATGAAAAAGAACTTTCGCCTTCTAAATACCACAGCTTGTGCATGAAAGTAAAATGTAAGCAGAGAAATTTCTTGGAAATATTTTGCGCCTTCAACATCCTCTGGCAGTTAAGCCATTTTAGGAACTGAAGATTCTAAAAGTTCTGATTCTCAGTGTTCATGGTACACATTTGTAGGTATGTGCTGTGTGTTTTGTTCCAGCAGAAGGAAGAGGCCTGAACCTCTGTAATACCTTGTGATTTTAGCTATAAGTACACCTTTAAAGTAAATTGTGTGTATGACTAAAAAAACAACAGTGATTTCCAGGCCTACCCACTTTTCCAGTGGAAAGTAAGGACTGACCTGTGGCTTGGGCGTAAGATGAAGTGAGGTTCTGTTGGTTGGTTGGGCTTTTTAGGAAAGATGGTGGGCAGGTGGTCCTACTGCTTCATGAATAGTCATCCAACCCCTTGGTTCCATCAGAAAAAGGCAGCTCACTGGTACAAAACAGATTGTGCTGGTGGGTTACTGAAGAGGTATTCAAACAAGGGCTCTCTTGCCAGGAGCAGTGTCAGGTTCAGAGACTAGTGTGAATTGCCAGGGTGAGGAGCAGCAATCATTTCCTGGCCAGACTCTCTGAATTCAGTGGTGTGTGGGACCCTGAGACAAGTTCACTGCCAGGTTGGTGTGAAATACAATCTGCACTCAGAAATGGAGTGAAACTTGGGGCTAGGATTACTGTGCAGCAGAGAGAGGCACATATTATTGCTTTCATCTCCCCTTTAGGCTATGACAAGCTTTTATACAGAGCTGACTCAGCATCTTGTTTCAACAACTTATAATGAGGAGTTCTCTCCTAATTAAACCCTTTGAGTGTAGGGCTGCTGGTCAGAAATTTGAGATGTGAAGTAATTTGAATTCAAATGTTGATTATGGCTGTAAACAATTCATGTGTCATTGTCTGAACAGTCAGTTTGTGGTACCTGGGGTGGAGCATTCAAAAAAATGGAACATTCATGGCCATCACCAAAACAGCATATTTGGTTGTGCTTAATAGATTTTGGAAAGAGGACTATGGGATTAGAAACTAGGAGGCTTTGAATTGTAATTGTACTCTCCCACTGTCATGTATAATTTTGAAAAGGTGTTTTTGCCTTTGTCTCAGTTTTTCTATCTATTAGGCAGGAGTTCTGAATCTCACACTTGTAACTTTTAGTTGATGTCTACAAACCATTACAAAGATGTTCTGAAAAAAATCAGATTTCACAGCTTTCTTTAATTTGAATTACATGAGGAAGGTGACTATAGTTGGGGGTGATGCATGCTTATTTTAGGTTTGTTTACAGCAACTGCAAAATGAGAGGTGAAATAATGTCAGCCAGTAGCCTTGTGGTTGATAGCTAAGGGTTCACATCCTTCATTATAGACCTTCTGAATGTTGTCCTACTTAAACAGCTATTGGCAAAGGAGCATGTACACAACAACTACTTAAGTAACCCAGGCTAAAAATTTAGTGCTGGAATACTAAAAATATCAATCTATGTTAGTTCCTTAATTGTATATGTTTTCTTTTTTATTTCTACCCCGGAGGCTGAAAGGGAATGGAATGAAAAGAAGAGTGCAGCTAGAACATAAAATGTTTTAGGGAGGAGAATGGTACCCAATAAGACAGGAAGAAGAATCCATACACTGAAGACCAAAATAAGACTGGCTCAAATTAGATTTTCAGCTTTTGGCTTCCTATTGCTCATGTGTCTAGGTTACTCCATCCAGAAAATCTTTATTCTTCTTTAAATCCCCACAGTGGAGTGGGAATGTGACACCTGATGTCTCCTGTGACTATCTCCATCTACAATTATGAAAATCATTTGCAGTTGTGAGTGACTGAACTTGCTTAACTCCTCGGAACTGTTCTAGGGAATAAGATTGTCAGATTCCTGATACTCAACAGGTAGAGATGTATTTAGGTCAACTGGAGGATAAATCTTAGAGCTCATGTATATTAATGACTGTCAGACTTTGTCTGTGGTTGTGTGTGTGGGAATTACAGTATTGGTTGTTGAATCCAGGACAGTAGCTGTTCAAAAATGACAGGTGAGGGGGAAGTCTGTAGGAAGTACAGTACCAAGAAGCCGTGTTTGCTCGGATGGAGGCAGTACACCCTGAGGTTAGCTGACTGACAGGTGACTGCTCCACACTCTGACAGCACCACAGTCAGTTTCCTGCACTCAGTTAGAATAACAGCTATTTTTGAGTAATATTGTTCTTCCAATTATTCTATTATCCCATTCACAAAATAAAAAAAAATACAAGAGAGAGTGATATTTCAGAGCAATTACAATTGGAATTTTTTCTTTATTTGTAGAGATGACGTAGGTAAAATTAAAAAATATAAATAAAACTATAAAACAAAAGTGTAAATATTCTTAATGAAAAAGAAGGTGAGAAGC
Organism: Erithacus rubecula; assembly: GCF_903797595.1. Taxonomy (NCBI): domain Eukaryota; kingdom Metazoa; phylum Chordata; class Aves; order Passeriformes; family Muscicapidae; genus Erithacus; species Erithacus rubecula. The sequence continues at coordinate 85,903,792 of NC_136689.1, read as the reverse complement.
CAGTCTGCTTTCTCCTCTTTGTTTAACAGTGCAGACACAACATCCCACTGCAGGCACTGTTCAGAGTATCTTCTGTGTAACACCAAGGTCCTTCTGTGGTTTTAGTGAGCTCCATAGAGCTGACACTAAAGCTGATTTATGTTTGTCTGCAGCATCACCATATTGCAAAGTCTTGAATCTGTGAGGGTGGACACCTTGATACGTGCTGCTGAAAACTATGGAATTAGTTTTAAAACAGAAGTTAAGGAGAAACTAATCCCATTCATTTTAATAAAACTGATTCTACGTTTAAATACACACATTCTTTCTATTACAGCTCACCAGATTATTAATATGGAGCTTGGAATCTGTGCTAGTTAGTCCCAGAGGCTGAGAAGGGGCTGGATTCTTTCCAGCTAGCTGGGACAGTTTACCTTACCACACCTGTGAGAGGACATGCCCTCACCTGTCCTGTCTCCTCTACTTTCCAGGACTGGATTTATCTTCCTGTAGGAATAGGTGAGCTGCCCATGAAGCTGTTATTGAACTGTCACACTTTACAGCCCAGTTTATTTAGGTAAGTGGTGGTGTTTTACTTCTATACCTCTGGGAGATAAACTGCAGCAGTTTCGTTATTGCTCCGTATCCCACTCATAGTGGAGGCAGCAATCTTTATAAGAGCTTCATCACAGTGGAGACACTGAACCTGATCTAAAAATGATGAAAGTTGGTACAGAGAGAATATTGGCACCCAAGATGAAGCTGTCACTTGCTGGAGTTATCCACCTGCCTCCAGGAATGAAAAATTCGCCATTTCATCTGGAAGTTTGTGCATCAGTCTTTGAAATCTGTTGTCTGTAAATATGAATAAAGTGTTGAAAACAAGCAGTATTTTTCAAGAAGCCACCAGTGCTTATGTGCCACATTGTGCAAGAAATAAAAAGTGAACTTTGTGAAGTCATTTGATCTAAAAATAGACTGATTCTGTTTAGTGGTTGAAAGTAAGCAAAAGAGCAGGCAGGGAATAATGCAAATGTCTCTGATGTACATGATTGAAGATTGGTAATGAACAGTGGCTAAATGAGGAAGAGACTCATGCAGGCAATCCCAGAGTCTATACAATTTTAAAAGGGACTCATAGTAGGAGGCTAATATTTATAAAAGCAGTGACTGGAATATCTAAAATAGATCACTTCCATAGGATCTTCAGGCTTTAGATAAGAACTTTTGCATCTACTTTAGTGATGCTGCACACTGAAGCTAAAATGCTCCTGGATTTTGTTCTCACTAATCCTCTGCTTCCTTCATTTGAAGATTGCTATGGATTTCTGTAAATAATTTGTTTGTTGTCAGTTTTTTATGGCTTGTAAAGGATTGCTTAACACTTCCCCTCTGCTTAACAGAGCCCTCTCTGCTGCAGGTGTAGGCGCAATGTCTGATTTCTACATACATAGATGTATGACTTTGCATTTGAAGGTAACAATGAAAATTGTTTCAATTGTTAAACAGCACAAAATTTTACCCATTGCTCTGTTATTATTACTACTTTGCTAATTTTTTAAACCTGAACTTATGAGTATTTGATCTATGTAACACCCGAATCACTCATTAAAAACAACCAGGCTATCTATCACTGCCTTAATATTTCTGAAATCACAGTGAAAGACATTCATATTTCATTATGATTCCCATTTGCTGTTGTATTTTGACATGTTACTCAGGTAGTTGTGAATTCATATATGTATGCTAAGATTTACTTTTTTTTTTTTTAGTTTTGACACATAAGGCTTATTATGAGTCAGTTTGAACCACTTTGGTTTTGCTTCTGCATCTTGTTCACTTGATCATCTGCCCTCCATCCATGACAGAGAGTTTCCAGGATGCTTTCTTCAGACAAAACCCAGACTCAGTAACAGTTCAGTGTCTAGACTAGCATACCTAGCTTAGGATGTCTAAGACTATTGTCATAGTCTTCTATTCAGTGTGGCTGGTTCCTTCAGCTCATCCCAGGTCTCCAGTCCTACTCCAGCTGACCTTGATGTCTCACAATACTTCATACTGTGGCCTTCTGCACATAGCAGAAGAACTTAAGGTTTATAATGTGTAATGTTCAAAGAATGGTTAGAAGGAAAAACAGGCAAGGAAAGGCAAAAAGGATTTTTATGGAAGGTCCTTTCTGGTGAGTTTAAAGTGCATCCCTTGATACTGCCTGAAAAAGTGAAGAGCAAAGTAAGTGGATCTGACATTAAGGCTCACAGAGAGAGGAGGTGTAGTTGTGTGCCAGGTGTGAATCAGACAATGTCTCTGTGTGCCATCAGCAGAAGGGCAGAGAGCTGTGATGGCAGGGACACAAGGTAGAGGCCATTGGTGTTAAGGCCTTTGAAACATTCATCATTTAGGGTCTCCTTAACCATGACATAGCTGTATTCTCTCCAGGCCTGGAGAGGTGCTGCTTGTGAGGAGTGTGGTCACAGTCAGCTCTAGAACGCTTTGTGATCAATAGAAAAAGTTGTGAAGGCAGTGGATAAACTCCACTGTTATGCTGGCAACTGCTTAATATTACTTAAATAAATACATTAAATTCTGCATTGAATTTTAAGGGTCTTTTGCTAAAACAACTCATCAAACAGTCTAGAACTTTACTCCTCTTCCCAATCTTTTAACTCCAGCTCAACATTTATTCACAACTTGTTTATACTTATGCCACCATTATCTTTTCTGTTAAACAGCACTTCTGTTCCTGGAGAATTTACCTGCTTGATATTTATTTCTAGGTAGCTTGCACATCCTTTCTCAAATCTTTATTTTCCTAAGCTCAACAAGTTATTTTAGCCTTTTCTTATGAAGCACACTTTCTGATCCTCTCATCATCCTAATAATATTTTTGTGCAATGTTTGAATTTGTGAGACAGGCCTTGTGAGGAAGGTAATATGTTTTATGAGATCGCTGGTATTGTTAGAAAAAAATAAGAACGCTCTTCAGTAGACAAGTCATTCTCACATATGCCAGAGCTTGCTAGCTTTTTTTCCCAACTGTCTGAATTGTCTTTTAAAAGATACTACCTCTGCCTATAAGCATTTCCTCTCAATACATTCTTGAACATTACTGGCTACACCATACACCTTTTGAGTTAATCTTTCCTGGTCTATTTTACATAATTCTGTCCTCCCAAATATTTCTGGGTTTGGCAGTATGGCACATGAATGCCTACCTCGTGTTTCTTGGAAACATCCATCACCCTACATATTTCAGGATTGTCTTTGAACAGCTCACTGGCCATCTGAGTGACTTCAAGGAATAAAATGCCATGGATATTTTCTTCTCAGAGCACACTCTCTCAGAGATTTCACCCCCAGAAGAGGGAATAAGGTGGGAGCTGGGATATGTGAAACCTGTCCAGTGATTCATGCTTGTGCCAAACAGCTGATCTAAAGGCTTGGAGAGTCCCTCAAGGACACACAAGCTGCATTTGTAATACCATTTTGAGTGAAGAGGATTTCCTTCCCAAAAATCTTATTCTCAGCTCCAAATAATAGATGATCCTACCAAAATTAGATAAAAATTAGATGTCTTATGAAGATGAATGGTGTGCTTTGTAGGATATCAAGTGTATTCTTCTCAAACAGTCTATTTTAGCAATTTCTTAAGAAATTTTGTGCAGGTTTGTATATGTGAAGGTTTGACTGGACTCACCAATCTTCCTCTTTTTTTAATAAACCAGCATAAAGTAGAATTTATTTACATAATGCAATGATCCATGAAGGTTACCATAACATCAAGGGACCATATTAACCGCTTGAATGGAATTCATTAGAAATTAACTACCACTTAAATTAATTTTCCCACATTCACAAGGCTGTAATGGTGGAAAAAGGAACCGTCCATCAGTGTGTACTGACAGGAGAGCTGTCACTGCTTTTATTTATAGGTGAATACATTAACCCATGAAGCAGCCTTTTCAGACAAAATCTTGAGCTTCTGTAAAAATAAGCTGCTTCTGAAGACTTGTAATAAGTATCCCAGCCTCGGTTAAACAGGAACACATACTCCTTAATGCTTTTATCACTGGCTATATGTATTGCAGCTTTTTATAAGCACGACAGAAAAATTTGCTCCTAAAAAATACAAACTTCGTACAGTATGTAATGTATTTTCAATGGATAATATTATTGGTTAGATCTAGATTTAGTGATATTGTGTTATCAGTATTGGTAAAGCTATACAAACAAAAGATCAGCCATTGGTTCTTCATTTTTTGTGGTTTATTACCTAGTTTTAATTCTTTAACTCTCTTACAAGTGATTATATATACAGGTCTTCAAACTATAGGATGAAAGCAAATGAGACTTTTATCTGGGATCTAGATATATTTTGGACAAATTTACTGCAGTGCATTGTGGTAGTCATTTGCATAAGCTGTGATGGGAAAAGGCTTTGTGTAACCTGTTAGATGACCATAGTTCTCACAAAACAATACAGCATAAGAGGTGGGTGTCTTTTATATATGTAAACATCATAGCTGAAATGATCTCAGGACAACCTCCTGTACAGTTTAATAAAAATAATTTTTTAATGTGTAATTATAGTGCAAAACTAAAAGCTAGCTCTTACCAATCAATATCATTTTGTATTTTAACAGTGTGAGTTCAGTAAGAAAGGATTGTTAGCTTTTAAAAAACAACCCCCTATGTAACCCCCGTAAAATAACAAAATAAATTTTACATCATTCTCTCTTGGGTGCTACATTATGTAATAGACAGTGATGAGACAACATCAGATGAGCCTGTGTGCCAGCAGTGGTGCTCACTGAAATGTTACAGTCACTGCTGTCCAGAAAGAGAAAATACAGAGGTTACAGTGAACTTCACAGCATTCTGAACACTTTCTCATAAGCTCCTCCATGATTTCCTAGCAGTGTCAAAGGAAGTTTCAACACACAGTTTCTCCTATGGGTAATTTGTAGGACAAGTGGCCGTTCCAGGTATTTCTGTGAATTTGCTGCTGTGTTCAGATGCTTGACAGGCATAGCAAATATAAGAGCTTTTTCTGGGTTACCCACTAGTCCCTCAAAGGGAACTAAAGGCTGTCCTGATACTCCAGTGATAAAATTGCATGCTCTTACTGTTTATGTCGTCCCCTCTGAACGGATTCTTTTCAACAGCTTCTCAGAGGTATCGGGATATTACACACTTAGGGCTAAAAATATAAACTCTGTAAGTGAAGAGAAAATATTTTACAAGCTTAGCCCTCTGATAGTGTATGTAGTTTTCCATTCCAGTTATTTAAATATGGCTATATTTTGCTATTCTGCTATGCTGAATTAAAATCTCAGTGTCAGTATTACCAAGAGTCTCTGGTTGCAGTTAGGCCAGTCTCAGGCTGTTGCCACACATCTTAACACAAAAAAAAAATTTGTTCACTTTTTTATTTTATAGTTATACTTTAACTTGCTAACCTGAAAATCTGGAAATACTTCTACCAGTGTCTTGCTATGCTATTTGTTTACAGTACAAGTAAGTGATTCTCAGATGTTCCCATGGCAGCCTAAGGAGAGCTGGTAGCTTGCAGCAGACTAGCCACTCTCTTTCAAAAGTAGCAACTGTCACCGGTACAAATTATAATTTATTTATTATGTAATGGATTTAGAACATTTAAAATTCCTACAAACACTGTTTTGTCTAATTCTTCCACATTTTATGTGGTACTGCTTTTTGGTTTGTCTGATTTGTACACACTAATGTACACACATAATTGATAATGGGAATGAGTCAGACTAACTAGAAAATCATGCCATTTTACTTAGTTCTCATTGGGGACTGCAGTTAGTTTGGTTAATTGATACAATATTGACTAGGTAATGACTCTCACTTCTGTCAACATTTTTACATTTGTTAAATTCCCCTGCCTGATTCTGCTTTTCTGCTTTATTTCCTTTTAAAATTTAAACATCTTAAAAAAGGCTCTTCTCAATTAATGCATTTCATGATTGAGGAACACTGAAATTAACTTTTAGCCAATTAAATTTTTACGAGTATTTGCTATTGTCGACAGTAGTAAAAACTTCTGTTTCAGTCACATCAATAATTAATTTAGAAGCACATGCCTGAAATATTTCCCCACATACAAAGGAGTTGTTTTTCTCCCACAGCTTCCCTCACAGTCATCCTGGTGACTCCCTTGGCACTAGTACGCCATTATTTTGTTGGCAGCATTTTGATTTCTGCATGGTTATGATTAACCTGTACAATGTGTTCCTCTTAATGCAAAGCTGTTTTCTTATCCTTCAATTCTACAAACTGGAAAAAGCATATAGCCGCAGGCCACACAGAATAATACCAGTGTCAAGCTTTAAAAAACATATTTGTTTTGTGTCCTCTAAGGACAAATGATAGACATGTAAAAATGTTTTCTCTGTTTTTCTTTCATGGAATACTTACTTTAGAATTAACTTCTGTCAGAGAAAACATAATTTGAAGTGTCTACTTTGTATTATTTCTGAGCGTTTCTGCTATAAAGAGGGAAAATAGAACATTGTGTATGACATGTGTGATTACAAGGTTATAGAAACTCTTTATGTTTCTCTAGTTGTTATGGTTTCCTCTTAAGAAAGCTTGTCACTGGAAACATAAGAGCATCCTTCCTTCAAAAAAGGCAAGTATATAGTACTATCAAGCAATGTAATTAATGTAATTTTTAATTGCTTTACAATACTTTAAATTCCCACCCCTCTGAAGCACTCAGTTTTCTTCATGCAATCCAGTCATGCATCTATTTTGAAACAGGTCAGAGGAGAAAATATATTTTTATGATACATTCTTAAGTGTTCTGATGATTAGATGTGCTGTAACCCATTTCTTCATAAATGCATTCTGTCTTTAATTTTTCCCTCTTGAAGTCACAATCCCCCCAGTTTATTCATAAAGATTGTTCTTTTATGTACTTTCTCTGTCTTACCTATTTGTTAATTCTGTTTCTCTGTGATATCAAGCATACTTCATTTCATGCTTCATTGTCCAGGTTTTAGTTTCAGCTCCAGTATATTAAATGTTCCCACTCTTTTGCTCCATATTTTATAGTCAACAGTAGAGAAGCGTTAAAAGCCTTTCTTGAGCAAAGAGATAGATGAGTCTTAATGTGGAATTCTCTTCCTTCAGAAACTTGATTGACCCCAAATCTTATGACTCCACAGTCAAGAAAAGTAACTCATTCAAGGCAGAAAGTATCTCAGCAACACATTTCTGAAGTTAAAATAGCAGAAATTTTTTCTTTTCTCCTTGTTTCCTTCCTGTTGAAATAAAGAATCTATATATTAATTTTTAGAGCACTTTAGCTATATGATTTTTTGCTAAAGTCTACACATTATTAGGTATTTAATGGATCCATGGTTTTGATAAAAAAATGTGTTCCTTTATTATATTGAAGACTACTTTTGCTTTTAAATCCTTAATTTTCTGGCTCAGTTGACACAGTGAACGTGATCATAGAAAAAGATTTCCAGGACTGAGGAATTTCTGATAATAAAAGTGAGGCAGCTTGGAAAGATCTCTTAGAATCACAGGATCACAGGCGTGGTCAGGTTGGAAGTGACACAGTGGATCATCTGGTCCAACCTCCCTGCTCCAACAGGATCTTCCTAAAGCACACAGCACAGGATTGTGTCCAGATGGTTCTTGAATATCATCAGTAAGGGGTACTCCTCATCCTCTCAAGTCAACCTGTTCCAGTGCTCAGTCACCCTCACAGTGAAGAGGCTATTCCTCATATTGAGGTAAAACATCCTGTGTGTTGGTTTCTGCTCATTTTATTGCTTGGCACCACCAAGAGCCTGGCTCCATCCTCTTGACACCCTCCCTTCAGATACTTCTGGACATCAGTGATGTCCCCTCTCTGTTGCCTGTTCTTGAGGCTGAGCAGGCCACCTTCCCTCAGCCTTTCCTCATAAAGAGAGAGATGTTCCAGTCCCTTAATCATCTTTGTTGTCCCCTCTGGACTCACTCCAGGATCTCTGTGCCTCTCTTGCCCTGACTAGCCCAGAACTGGACACAGCACTCCAGATGTGCCTCACCAGAGCTGAGTTGAGGGGCAGGATGACTTCACTTGATCTGGGAGCAGTATTATTTATTCCTAATGCTCCCCAGGATCTGATTGTCCTTCTTGGCCCCAAGGGTACTCTGCTGGTTCATGATCAGCTTGTTGTCTGTCAGACCCCCAGGTCCTCCTCCACAGAGCTGCTTTCCAGCAGGTCAGCCCCCTGCCTGTGCTGGTGCCTGGAGTTATCCCCCCTGGGTGCAGGACCCTGCACTTGCCTTTGTTGAGTTTCACAAGGTTCCTCTCTGCCCATGTCTCCATCCTGTCGAGGTCCCTCTGAAGGGCTGCAGAGCCCTCCGGGGTATCAGCCACTATTCCCAGCTTTGTATTACCAGGGAACTTGCTGAGGAGGCCTCTGCCCCTTCATCTGAGTCACTGATGAACAAATTAAACAATACTGGGCTCAGTATTGAACCCTGGAGGACACTGCTAGTGACAGCCCTCCAGCTGGAGCCTGTGCCACTGATTAAACCCTTTTCAATGTGCCATTCAGGCAGCTCTCTCTCCACCTCCCTGTCCACTCATGCAGTCCACGCTTCCCGAGTCTGCCTATGAGGATGTTGGGAGAGACAGTGCTGACAGCTTTGCTGAAGTCAGGGTAGACAATAACCACTGCTCTCTCCTCATCCATTTGGGAAGTTGTTTCATCACAGAAGTCAACCAGGTTGATCAAGAATGTTTTACCTTTAGAGAATACATGCTGACTATTCCTGATCACCTTCTTGTCAACCATGTAGATAGAGATTGCCTTTAGAATGAGGCACACCATCATCTTTCTAAGGATTGAGGTTAGGCTGACAGGCTCATAGTTCCCTGGGTCCTGCTTCTTCCTCTTTTTGAAAACTGGGGTGACATTTGATTTCTTCCAATCTTCAGGCCCATCTTCTGATCATCAGGTCCATTCAAAGGTTATGGACCTGTCAGCCATGGAGAAGCTTCCTGCAGCTGAGCTAAAAACCTCTGGAAGGGGAACTTGTCAGGGCAGTTCCAAAGGATCCTACATGTTTTCTTCCTGGAGTGGAATTACAAGAAATTTATGACTGTATTTGACAGTTGTATTTTAATTAAATGTAAAATTCCAGCAGGTATTATTGAAATACTGTCATCTGAGTTGTGGAGCATGCTGGAAAACAATGACAAAGAACACCAGAAATCCCAACAGATAATGACTTAAAAAGCGAGGAAACTGAAGTGAAGATAAAAATAACAGCAGCATTAAAAAAAACTAAAATAAAACTATTTTAAAACAGCACAATTAAAAAAACAAACCAGCTATGTGGATCTTAGTTGTTAGTTGAAGTGCTTTGAAAAAGACTGTAGAAAATGTAAATTTTATCTTTATTTTGCCATGTGAACTAATTGCTTCAGAATTAAAAGAAGGTATTACCATACTGATGGTACCAAGATAGAATAGAAAGAAACACGTTCTCCCTGATTCCCATCCCATAGTAGTAATTAAAACCAAAGACAAAAAGAAAGATTATTCTGTCTGTAACGGTTAGCCTTAATAATATATCAGCTACTCCTGCTTTGGTTTAATGGAATATCAAACAGGTTGTGCTCCCCCTTGCAGCCATGAGAATGCTGACTGCTGCATATCCAAGGCCTTCAGCTTTTCTGCAGCACTGTCGTGAGGAACAGCCAACCACTGTGCATGAGGAACACACCAAGGTGTCTTTCCTTCTCTCAACAGTTGCATTTGAGTGTGCTTTAAAAATCTGATTAATTCATCACTGAACAAAGCTCATTTCTGGACAGGTGCAAAAATTATATATGTACACACACACACATATATATATACACACCTTTAAATATTCCTAGGTCAAAACTTCTCCACATAATATATTAATTATTTAAAGCTAAACTTAAACTTTTTAGCACACTTTCTTTCTTGCATACATGCTTGAAAATTCTTAAAAATATGAGATTTTCTTCAAAGGTTGACAATAGGTTTCTATTATTTTGGGACAGCAACTATGAAATTGAAGGAAATAGTTTCTTGTACTCATGACCGTCCTTAGAAAAGTGCAATTTATTAATGGAATTTCTTCACAGATCTACTATTTCATATGGGCTACACCACTGTTTGCTGTTCAGATATTTTAGTTTAGACAGGAAATATATCACCCATTCTGGATTCAAAGTATGAGTTACTTTCCCTTAATAAAAGCACTTTGAGCTTCATTGTGATGTTTCTGCTGTTTGTAAAGTGAAATAAATGTGACACTGTATGGTTTCTTCTTGTACCAGCACACTGTGAGGTGTTACAGGCTTTTCCGCAGTGATTGTCACAAGTAAATGCCTGCTGATAATCATCATCTGCCAGTGGCCCTAGAAATACCCCTTCTTTGGAGGCACAGTTATCTCTGTTGGGGACCCAAGGAGTTCAGAATCCAAAAGTACCTTAAGCCCTAACTCAGGCATCTGCTGAAAGCACCAGCAAAAGAAAACTGTGGAAGTGCTTGGGTGGTGTTTTCATTTGGCTTTTATGTGATTGCAGTGGGGCAATTAGTAATTTTAGAGAATAAACAAGATGACAACTGCTTACCAGCAGAAGGCAGAAAGAAAGAACTCATCAGTGCTGCCATACTCCCACTCCCGTCATCCCGTTCACATTATCTCAGTCACACACCCTAATTGGAAGTTAAGGCAGCAGTTCTTTCTTACACAGCATAAAGATATACAAATAACAAGCATTAAATAAGAAACATCGCACCACATCAAGATTAACAAAAGTAATAATGCTGACCTTGCTAGCACTCAAGTCTTTTCAACCGCAAATAATCTTCCATCCTGACAGGGAAGAGCAAGACACCTAATCCTCTAGCATGTTCATGAGAGAGGAATTGCCACTCCTTCTCAATTAATCATTATCAGAGACAGTTCCCTTATTCTCGAAAAGATTGTTCCTTAGGCCTTTGCCAGCTAAGTCTTCTCTTGTGGAGAAATGAGCCAGCCAGAGTTCTCTTAACTTTGGTGCAATAATAACCCTTGCACTTGAGATCTAGCATTTCCCACTTATCCAGGCTCCTTAAATGGCTGTTGGGTGAGCTTGCTCCAGGATCTAAAAGAAAAGCATATGTAAATATTATTGAGGTTTTCTGTTCATCATAGCCAATGTCTGTTTGCAGATTTTGTAAACACAATTTGGGTAGAGCTTTAGCACTGTATGAAGATTAATGACCCTTAGAGGAGTCCTGCAGATTTCATTTGTATTCTCCACGTTATGCTTTCACACTTTCAGAGAGCATTGCTGAACTTCTGAACCACTTTGTCAACCTTGTTAATTTGACAGTGATTTACATCTCTCTTAATTCATACTGGAAAATCTTCAGCTGTAGCTATTTGTTAGTTATTCCACTCAGGAGGGAAAATCCTGGACTCATTGCCTCAGCACAAGCTGTCAACACATCCAGCTGAGGAAATGACCTTGACTAAGAGCACCCATTTTTTCAGCCCCTGTTGGTACTCAGGTGTGTGTGTGTGTGTGTGTAATGGAAGTCAGGTTCATTGTGTATTGTTTCCATTTCTCATTTAGAACTAGAGCTCTAAAATCTTTCTCTTCCTCCCTGAAAGAAGAAAAAAAAGGATTGTAGAGAAGTATAGAGGAGTATATATGTACAATCAGATGAGACAGTCAACATTATTTGTATCTACATTCATGTGCTTTTTCTATGACTAGTAAAAATGTTGGAGTTCAAGGCTATGCCTGATGAAATTCTTGCAAAAGCTGACACAGTTACACTTGTGGTTAAAATCATTTAGTGTACTCTGACATCATACACAAACAGCAGTCAGCACCTCATTTCTGCCAAGTTCTGCTTGCTCTTACCTGGAGATACTGACAGTGTCTCTGAAAGGACAGGCTGCTAAACCAGCAAGCTGCAGAAACAGCTGTAACTGCTGCAAACTTTGCTGAACCGTTTTTCATATTGGAGAAGAAGCTGAAGCAAGGACTGACTGCCTGATAGGCCACCACTGATTTTAGAGAAGTGATGTTAGATGGTGAGATCTACTACAATATAAACACATTTTTAAAAAATTTAGATATGTTCCTTTAGATACTATTAAATTCTTTCACATTTTTTCTCCTTATTCCAGCGTATCTAAATGTATTTTTCTTTCATTAAGGGACTATCAGCATACATATTTTCCCTTCCCACATACTTTTCCAGGTGGTAAGAGGACATCTGGAGAGGCATAAGTTGTGGACAAGGATCTGGGCATTGCGGTTTCCATCTATACTTATTTATGGCACCTAGAGGACTATAGACTTCCATGAAGTTTGTCCTTGGAAATTAGTGTGTCCTAAATGCTTACAGGGACAAGAAATGAGGATACATCTGTGTGAAATGATTATATGAACTTCAATATTATATATATCTCTAAGGCAAACTGCATGTGTATCTAAGAGGGGGAGTTTTGGTGTGTAAGTTTGCTGTTAAAGATCTACCACCAAGCTCACTGAAGATCCTTTGATGGGAAAAGATCAGCAGTAAGTTTGTAAGAGGCAACAACAGTCTAAACTTCTATGTCTATACATCAAGACTGAAAAGAAGAATTGCAGTCATTGCATTGACAGTGTCCCCACAAAAGAATATAAAATGTCTTCTGAGTTTTTATACTTTTTCCACTTGAATTTTCACAACAGTGAAATTCAGGTAGCACTACTATGGAGACTGTCATATAAAATTCATGGTGTGGTTCACAAAAGTGCCTTGGAAACTGAGAATAAGACAAGGAGCTCTGGTTTGGATAAGGGCATCACCCTTGTAAGGTAATGATTTTTATCTTTTGAAGAAAGTTGCTATGTTTTAATAGTCTTTAAAAGTGCAAAATTTCATAATGAGTGTTTCTTGAAAGGAAATTGCTTTCTATATACACTATACTATCTGTTATATTTATCTAGAATAAAACTTGCTAAGTAATTGACTAAAGTTTCTGTGAGATTTAATCTTACTAGCACTATTAATAATTCCATGAATTGTAAGAGAAAAGTAAATTTTCATTAAATACATGTTTCTTGCCTGAATTTCTAAAAAATTCTATTGATTGTCTAAGTGGAAATTATAAATACTCCTACAGATTTTTTTCTTTAGTCACTGGAAGAGACTTGCACATAGACAGCTTAGCTACATTATTTTCATATCCTTATAACAGAAAATAACTCAGTCTTTAATAAACACTTCTTCAAAAATAACAAAATTGACCAAAGCATAAGTGCTTCATGTGATATATGTATATCAAAACCATAAATGTATATGAAGTTGCTTAGACTTAGCATTTTATGCCTTAGCAAACTTTGCAGAAAATTGAGAATAGAGAATACTGCAAGTTTGGTTTTATTTTAAAGAGTTTGGTTTTTTGTATTAATCAAGAATTGCACAAAATCAGCAACAATTTGAATTAAGAAGTTAGACATCAGAATAGAATCCCTTTTCATCAATAGGAATCTGAAGGCATTGTCTGGTATGCAGGGAATAACAGTTGTTGCTTTGTTGGTTTTGTTTTTTCTTTTCAATTTGCCAAAAAAATAATCCTAGTTTCAGAGAGACTCCAAAATAACATGAGTATCTATCACTAGGAACTGTGGAAATTTAAATACCAAAGCAAAAATGCTCATCACTTGAGGAAGTTTCTTTGCACACTTTAATGGAGATGTGAAAGGCACATCCTCAAAAAACTCAGGGTTTCCAATAGATCAAATAATTATTATTCCAATTTTAATGCATCTTGTCAGCTAAAGCTAAGGATGGATATAAAGTGTTAAAAATGGAGAGCACCCTGTAGAAAAGGCAGAATGTTCAGCATATATCTGTTACCTGGTCTAACAGGTAGGCCATCCCAACCTGTCCATGGTTAATGTGGAGACCCCTACAATGTGTCCATAATGAAGCTCATCCCTATTTCTTCCACTATCCCTATGATTTTTTTTTTTTTTTAATCAGAGATTGTCAGACCACTAAAATAGGGAAGTATGGAGAGCAATCTTGAACAAAATATTAACTGAAAGCCTCCTCAGCCAGTGCAGGTACTGAACCCAACTTCCATATTCTGAGTGAATATTCTACTTGCCTGATTAAAAAAGATCTGTAACCAGGCAGTAATTTTTCTTACATGTGTCTTCTTTTTGTTTGACTGTGTTTTAAATGGATGTAGCTGTATTTTTGGCTGCCAAACCCAGTCCATAGAGAGGCCCCAAGACTGCTGCTGCCCAACCATGTGATATGGGCAGAGAAGCAGATAATTTCAGTCTTGCTTCAGCATGAGCATAAACAAGCAGAGCTGGAACAGAAAAGTCCCTCCTGCCCCGAGAAGTTGCAGAAGACTCTCTGCTCCTCTAAATTTTCTGAGTCAAAAACTGAGGCATCAAGGAAGTTTCATTGCTTCAAGAATGAAAGCTGCCTGAGCAGTTTTTGGGATTGCAGCTTGGCTTGTGGTCTGTCTAACACCTTTTGCCATCTTCCATCCTCCTTGTGTGAGTGGCCCAAGCCTGTAAACTGCTGGAATCAACCCAATACCTCTCCATCAAATGGGAATAATGGTTTTCTTTTCCCTTCTAGATGTTTTGAACTATACAGATGGAAGTCTTGCACAGGAAGTGAGTTCCCATTTTAAAACAAGTCTGTGATATTGTTTGCCTGCAAAGAAACAAAGGTTACATGTTTCAAAAGTTTGCACAGTAAGTACTTACAAGCTGCACATTGTTTTTCATTACCAATGATTTGTTTTCTTGCAGAACAACTTCTTCTAAAATATTAAACACAGTCAAAGTGACTAATGCATTTTTTTAATCTAAGAACTGCTCAATTAAAAATTTACAAGGCACGCAATTTTGATTTCTGCCGACAATAGTCAAAACTTGTGTATAAAGATTAATTACTTATAAAGTAAAACACATCTTTTAAAAACTGACATTAAAATTGCATCTGCACTTTATGTTGGATTTTATTCTACTCTCTTTAAGCAAAGGACTTCTGATGGACTTTTGGTAAAGTTTTATACTGCTGATAGAAATGCACTGTCTGAATTGAGTCATTTTCAAACAGGCCAAAACTGAGAGGCAAACCATATCTTCTTGTACTTTTGGTTCTGATGCATTCATAATACCCCATAGCCATCTAACTAAACAATATAAAAACTACATGGAATTTTAAATTACTTTATATTATGGTGAGTTATAATCTGACATCAAGGGATGCTCATATTTCAGCTAAAATTACATAACTTGGTCAAAATAGTCTTCAAAAATATTTGTGCTTTTTTTAACACTAACATTTTGTACTGACTACATGATTGAGGTTTCTAATGACAGTAAAATATATATTTCTTTTACTATACCAAGACTGCCCTCTAGAGTCTCATTGGGCCAAAATAATCTGTGGTGTAACCTCTCCAGAATATCTTTGAAATATACATATTTTCACAGGGCTCATTATGCAGTGCTGCAGTTTGAATGGTACAATGGCTGCTTGCAAAAAGTAGGAAATACACTTTCAAGACAAAGATGGGGATTTATTTTTTTTTTTTACTGTGAGCTCTGATAACTCATTACAAAAAAAAAGAAATACTTGTAACCTCTTTGCTGCACAAATTTCTCATTTTAATTGAGTCATAAAATATTAGAAAAATTATGAAAAAGAGACTAATTTTAATGTCTTCCTAAAACCACATGAGAAATGTGTGTCTTTTAAAGATGTCAGAGGGAATGCATGCACAGTAAATGAATGAGGCTGGTACTTGTTCCTTCTTTACAAGTGTTAAAAGGCAGCACTTCTCCCCTCTGAGGGTTGGATTAAGCTTCCACTGGAGCCAATGGCAAGCCCGAAGTAATCAAGGAAACAGAATTATTGCACTGATTGCCAGAAGCGTTTGTATTCAGTTGTTAAATTAATAATGGGTATCTGGTTCAATAAACAGTTGTGTTTCCCATTAAATTGTAGCTGCAGTGGTGCTTCTTATTACTTACCAATATATTATGCAAAAAAGGCAAGGGAAAGAGGACAAATGGGAAGTAAACAGACCCTCACAAAAAGGTTTTACATTAAATGATGCAATGAAACACACTTTTAGTGCACACTTTCAACCACCCACCACCTCATATTATTGGAACAGAGGCTCATTTTCAGATTAAAGGAATATAACTTTTGATTGCAACTGCAATTTAAATTAAAGAACATAATATGTAAGATTTTTTTTTTCTTCCCTCAGAGAATGGAATTTTCACTTATTTTGCTGTTTCCCTTCTCCCAGAAGGAGTGGCTTGTCCAAATCAGCTTGCCTTTTGTATTTTTATATATTCTGGGGCAAGTATGGGATAAATAACCCCATCAAGGTGACTGAAATTTGTTTCATTAGATCAAGTCAAAAGGATTTGACCCCACATTGATATTTACTAGAATCTGCATTCATTCAGTAATGTTTTTCTTTACTCTTATTATTCCATTGGAAGCAACAACAACAACAAAAAAAAAAAATCAATCAGGATCACAGTTAATGGCACAGAACTAGAAACTTATATTTTTTTACTATGGCTTTGTTGAGAGTAAACCCCAGTTGTGTGTTACATGGTCCCAAGTTCTGTATTTGTCTTACCAGGGAGATCCCAGTCCATTCTCTTGTGAGGAGCTGTGCAGTTCCTCCTGGTAATTGTGATTGCCATATGAAGAGTTGCAGCCAGTCACTTTGGAAATCTCAGGCCAGTTTCCCATTGCATGGGCAGAACACGCAGAAGAAACACTGCACACACAGAATACACAAGTCTTGTCTTTGTTGAGTAGGTTGCAGGCAATCTGGGAATTATTTCCTTAGCATAATAAAGCAATAATAACTTACAAACATTATGTTACACATCATAGACCTAAACTGACAAAAACACATACCAAGTAAACTCTTTTTCTTCTAAAATAAATGGTGGAGTTTAATCTGACAGCCACTGTATTCAATGGAACTCTGTCCTCTGAGATGAGGTGGCTTCTTACTCATTCCTTCTTATCCTCTGTATATTTGAAATAGCAGGAATCAATTTAGACCATCTCCTAAACATAGCTACACAATCTAATGGTCACAGGATACTAGATGAAGCATACAAATGCCTCAGACATTTTTCTGTTGTTGCAGGATACCATATTTAATGCCACTTTCCTCATTATTTCCCTTTGCAATAATGGGAAAATATTCTATTTTTCTCATTATCTCTTTTACATTGGGATAGGTTTCCTTTTTCTGTTTTTTTTGTTTTCCTTTCTTTTTAATTTGGTTCCTCTTATTCTGACAATACCTTGAAAATACTTGCAGCCATTTTTAACATGAAGATATGCTTCTATCTTTTAGGGAGTATTGATTTTTTAAATCCTCTAATTTTGTTGCCTTCAGGCTGACATTTTTCACTATTAGGCCACTTCTCACTAAAACAGAAACATAGAAGAAAGAGGAATTTTAAGGAAAAAAAATATTAATATTGATTTATCTGGAAGTCACATTAGGGATTTTTTTCCACCTAGCCCTGTTACAACCATTATTTCAGAAATAATGGATAATTCTTTTGATTTGGATGCTAAATAAAATAATTGCTTTTGTTTAGTATTTGCAGTGTTCAGAAGAGATGAGGTATTTTATATAATCCCTTGCTGTAATACATACATGAGGGATGTGAGCTAGATCTTGCACTTGACTGAAGAGCATCACAACCATTAACCTGCAATTTATTTCAAGACACCCCTTTTCCCATGCCCCCATCTGGAGATGTTTCACTTTGTCTAAAACCACTGTGATAAAGAGTGAGCTTGTGACAATGACTCCTCTGCTTGATATTGATGTTGCTCACCTGCAGAGTGGAACTAAATACAGTGTTTATGGCATTCTCACCACCCTACAAAAATGTCTGATTATGCTAGAAAAGAAAATTCTGTAAAGAGAAGAAATCAGGAATTTGTCCTTTCGCTTTTTTCCAAATATTCCTTCTTCCAATGATTAAAATAGTTTTTAAGACCTAGAACTGTCTTTACTGCCCACAGGAAGAGAAGGGACTTGTGTGAACCAGTTGCTGCCAAAGTGAACAACTGAACCACAGCAGGTGGGGGTCCATGGACCTTTTGGTGTGATCTGATGCTGATGCAGAACCGAGAGGAGATGTCTGTCTGCACTGTCCCTTGCACTGGCATTAATGTGAGCAGGTGAATAGCCAGCTCCAACCTAAACCTTACAAAATCACTGCTGAAGTTTTGGGCCGTTCAACTTGCAGAACAAGAGCCCCTCTGCATGTGCAAAAGGGTGAAAAGGAATGCATGGCATATGGCTGAGGTGGAGGAGGGCACAGTAGCCCTAAGAGATGGCAGCTTTAGTAGGATAGTGCCTGACATATTGGGCAGAATCAATAGTCTGTGGTTGGTATAAGAGAAGATCTAGTTCCTGTTCTTCAAAAGTTTTGCACACAGACAGCTTTATAATCCCATATTTCCAAACTGAAATTAATAATTTGCTTTAAAAAAAAAACCAAACTGATCATTCCAATGTCTCCAAAGGTATGTTTAGACTACAATAAAAATTTAACCAGAAATTTCAGCTAGAAATTAAACTGCAGATTTGATGCCTGTGAAGAAACAGCAACAAAACAGTTTTCAAATGGGAAAATCACACTTTGCTCCATATTATAATTACATGTCCATACTCTCTTCAAGATTAATTAGATTTAACTACTTCTTCAAGAAATAGAGGAAGAGGAAAATAACTTGAACACAAGGAATAGAATCTTCGTTCATTTCTGCCAAAACTCTCATTCTTCTATTTATTTTTTCTTTCCACAATACCTTTCCTTTAACCAAACATGTTTCTTTTTACATGTTGGCCCTACCAAATGTATCTTCTCCCTCTGACAGCTATTGCATGTGTATGAACGGTTTCCTCTTTTGGAAGGCAATTGTTTCTCAGTGTCGTGTGACTGAAAAACAAATTCTACTCCATCTCTAGTCAACTTTTCAAGTTAAAAAAAAAAAAAAATCTTATTTCCAATCCTAAATCCCCACAGTACAAAGAAAGGAAGAATCATACAATTTAAAATGCGTAAACAAATCATTGTAAATGTGTCATCATATTTAAGCTGGTGGACAAGAGCACTCAATTTGTGTCTCCATGTGTAGGTGTATTCATTCCAACAGACATCCATATACCTAAACTAAGGGGGAAAAAAGGTCCATGCAAATTTTCTTCCCCTTTGCTCTCAGATTCTTGCTCTTGCTACATAACATGGTAGTCAGGAAGGATTAAAGATGCAGTGTTTCTTCTGTGATACAGGACAAGAGTGCTCTAGATAATCTAAAGTCAATTCTGAAATTTGATTAATTCATCACACATAACTGTTAAGGGCACCACACCATCCTGCCTGCTGTGATAAAAATGGAACCAAAGCACACCCTGAAATTTTGTCCCTTTGTGGCATATGAGTCCTGCTGGCTCCCCAGAACAGGAGTTGCACACAGAAGCCTGTCCCTGGAGACAATGACATGAGCTGCATTGCATTGTGAGTCTGCACTGGAATTAAGGCACATCTTGGAGTCATTTACGCCTATATACTTGAAATTAATTTTTCAAAAGCAGCTTAAAATAGCCCTGTAGGAACTCTTCAGGTTCTGAGATGTTCTGTTGAGCTATCATGGTCTCATTCTGAATTTATACAATGTCCCCTGTACATTTCAAAATTGCTTCAGAACGTCCTTCAGGCTTTCTTTAAGGACCTTTCTGAATTCTTCCCATACCGTTTGCACTTCTTGTTCCATTATTTGCTGGATGAGAGGATGTGCTGCTTACTCTCCTCAGCAGTCTTTCCTAGCTGATATCAGCTCCATAGTCCCCACAACTTCCCACAATACCTTCACTGTGTGAAAAGCAAAAAATCCTGAGACTCTTTTCTTCTGGTGCTTTTCCACAGGCTAAGTGTGTCCCAGGTCTGCTTTACTAAGTACAGAAACAGCATTGTCAACCACAACTGGTCACCCCCAGTGTTCCTCCTTCCTCCCCAGCATATGTCTGTACTAAATACCTCCATCTGATACCACATTTGTGCTCCCCAGTTCAGTCTTAACTTTGTAGCTCCTTCTTCACATGGAACAAATTTGCTCTACTACAAGTAACTGCAAAAGTAAAGAAATATATTCATAAGCTGCCATGGCAGAAAACACAGCAGGGACTATGCCTTTGGTAATAAATGCAATCTTTTTATCCTTATTCCCAGCCTGGGAAAAAAAATCTCCTTTTTTCCCCTCAGCAATTGCAGATACTCCTAGGAACACAGGGAAGGTGCAAATAAATGCTGTCCTGTAGACATAATTGTGCTGATAAAGATCTTAAATACAGCTTAGTAAAACCTAGGACTAGGACCTTCCTAGAGTCCTGGCTCTTGATATCGCAAACAATTGTATCCTAAAACTGATTTAATAAATGTATTTGGTTTAGCTTCAAAGTTAAGTCTTTTTAACTGCAATGACTTTCCTGGAAGAACTGGAGTAGCACCTAAGAATCACATAATTTCAAACCTAAATGCATTACTATTTTTTTATCTCTATTTCTTCTTATGCCAACATTGCCTTTTAATTAAAAAAGTTATTTCCCCTCACTGTGTTTACACACTTGATGTATTTATAGA
Organism: Erithacus rubecula; assembly: GCF_903797595.1. Taxonomy (NCBI): domain Eukaryota; kingdom Metazoa; phylum Chordata; class Aves; order Passeriformes; family Muscicapidae; genus Erithacus; species Erithacus rubecula. The sequence goes on along the minus strand of NC_136689.1, from coordinate 85,883,084 downwards.
TTGCAATTATAGCCTCCTCCATATTACAATCTGCTTATATAAACAAGTCAGTCTTCTGCAGTGTCCTTTCCATAATGATGGGCTCTCTGACTCTCCAGTCTTCTCAACCTCTCTGTGCACCTGATCCAGATTCTGTCCATTGCTTCTGGGCAAGAAGAAACACCTCCACTGCAAAGCCTTACAACAAAATCCAGTGTTGTGAGCCCTTCTCCATCTCTATTGCCCATCCCTGTAGTATTCCAGAAGTCTTTGGTATTGATGGAGCTGTTGACCAGCATCCTCTAAGTAACTCCACTACAATTTTGATGTTCAGTGAAGAAAATATTTAAAAGGATTGACTCAAGAGTTCAGGAGCCTCACTAGTGAAATCTCAACTTTATATTTCAACCTGTGCCTTTCAGCACTAACCGTCCCTGTCTTTGTTCACACATTTCCCCTGCTGTCCTTCCCTTACGCTTTCTCCAGTAAATCCTCAGTTTCTCAAATTTCTCAATTTTGCTTGAGGTTTCCCATGTGGCACTTCTTCAGGACCCTTGATGCAAATCAAATTGACAAAATCTACTCCCTCTGTCAGTCCCTCAAGACTGGCTTTGATTTGTTCTTACTGCACTTTTCCTAATTTTCTTTTTTTTTCTTTCAATACTTGATCATCTTTCCTTTCAAAAATATAATATGCACTTGAGGTTCCAAGGCCTGCAACAATTTTAATCATATTCACTTTTCCAACTCCAGTTCCTACCCCAATGTTGATCTCATCTGATTGCAAGACTATTGAAAAATCTTTCTTGGATGTTTGAACTGGGCATTCCTTTGCCAGAACTTTGAGATTATTTGATTTCCCCCAGATAGAATTTCTTGAGTATTAGTCCTGTCTCAGTTGAAGATATTTTTGTTTCAATAATCTTGTTAATTTTCTATCCTTTTGCCCCCACTAAAACATCACATTATTTGAAACTGGATCAAAGTATTCACTTAGTTTTGATGCTAAACTGAAAATGCCTTCCATCTAGAGATCAAATAGTCATGGTGTAGCAGATTTCCATCTTCTTTAGTCTTTGTCATTTGCTGTTCTCTGCAATGTCTACCTCATATTGAGTCACTGCTTGTTGTTAACATGCTCCTTGGAGTTCATCCAGTTAGCTCTGAAGTCCTTCCCCATAGTTTTTTTATTGATTTGTGACAAATTTTAATAATATCAGCATCTTTGGTTTGATGTTGAAGGCTATGGGATTTCATTCTACATGGATTCAATGTCCAATTCCCTTTATTTATTCAATTTTACCTTCTTACATAGCTATAGTTCTTTTTATATTTAGCCTTACATTTAGTTAATGCTGAATTGACTTGTGATCACCAAATTAAGTTTTCTTTCTGTTTTCCATTTCACTTAAATGCCCTTATCACTAACCAACATGAAGCCTAAAATGGCATAATACCCTCTTTTAGAACTGAAACTTTGATGGAAGAAATCATTTGTTTCTATATAATATGGAATATCTGAATCATACCTTATCTATGGCTGTTTATTTAGCAATTTCTACATTTTTGTGTCTTCTGCAAAGCAGTTCAAACCTGTTTCATATCACATTTGTATCAAGTTCTTGTTCTTGGCAGAAATCACCACGGTTGTGTTGCATCAGAATTTACACTACAGCAGAGGTGAGCAGATACTGTGTTTCAGTAAGAAAATCTTACTAAATTGCAAACACATGTTTAATTTGCAAATGCAACCAGTAATGTTTTTAAAAGATTCTCACTTCAGTGCATAAAAGCAACTGAGATCTTCTTCAACTTTGTCAGCTCTATCAATGTCAGAAATTATAGGACAATCACATTTCTCCTCCTTCACCTCTATAGCGTAAGGTGCTGACTCTCTCCCAGAATGTTTCCCATCTAACAAGAGAATATTTTTTACAGAATCTATAAATTTTGCATGTGAAGATGGAGAATTCATTGCTTTCCATGGTAACTTGAATTTGCCTATTTTTAACTTGAATTTTTTAATACACAATGATACACTGTATTTTACAAAATCCTTTACCATTGAATATTTTCTCTTTTCCACCACACTGCCTTCATACCATTTTTCAGTCTTCTTTTAGATAAACTAATTGAGCATTTCAAATTTCATTTTTTGCTGGTCTTGTATTTGACTATCTTCCACTGTTTCTCCACGTAGTTTCAAAAATATGGACATAGTGAAGATAATAACTTGGAAGGTCTTGTGATACTTCCATTTCTAATGCAACTTGATCTCCTATTCATTTATAATGAACACCCTTATTAATTGCTTTGTTTTTTTCCTGGAAGATTCATAGGAGATTAGCAAGTTATTACCATCATTGGCATATGTGTCACAGGGGAGCACTAGAGCTGTCAGCTTGCTCAGATATAATGAGTGATATTATTTTGGCCTTGTCTTCAGACAAAACACAAAATATCAGTCACAAATGGTGATGATGGGCTGTGCCTACACACTGATCCAGACTCTCTCGAATTTTTTTTCAAAATGTGGCTTGCAGACCCACCCCCAACTTGCAGAATTTTACATGCACACACAGGCACAGACACTACTGCTGCCTTGGAGGAGGAAAGAGCAGAGTGGGACGGTGGATAGGGAGGGATTGTCTCCCTCTGTTGTACAGTCTGAGAGTAAAGTCAGGCATTAGATTAAAGAATTAGACTGAAGCACCCTGCTGCTTGTCTGTACTACTGACTATCCTTAGAAAAGGAATATTAATGTGGTCCCTGATAGGTGACTCACCTGAATGAAGGAAAAATGCTGTGACAGCAACAGCTAGTGAGTGTGAGTCAAAATTAATATTGCAGGATGAGATGTCTACTTTCTTGAATTTATAATTGCATAGCAATGAAAATATAAGATTATAATTGTCAGATACTCTGCTTTTCCTGACTTAGTCTTGCTATAATTTTCAATGATCACAATTTGTTTGAAATCGAAATTCAAGAACTGCAAAACTCAAATGTCAATGGAGTTTTAAATTGTTCTGCTGCTAACACTATATACACTGTGATGTTAAAAACACAGTAGATAAAGAACATTAGAAGAATCCTATCAGAAAACCACTAATCTAATGAGTCTGTCCAGCAGAATATCACTTCCAGATATACCAATTTCTATCAAACAAAAACTTTTGAAAAAAGAACAACTACTGGTTTACAAGAAGAGAGCACTTTGAGAAGGCAGTTTAACAGTGTAAAATTATCTCCATATATGCAATAGTGTTTAAACTCTTCTGCAAGAAAACTTCATTTGCCTCATGGATTTTTTATTGTCCTATGGTTTTTGTTTCAAAGACCACAAGCTCCGTATACTTTTTAGTACTTAAAACATTGTTTCCATGTTCTGGACACTGCAGAATGCTCTCTAAAGGGCTTCATTTTAGTCTCTAAATGCACTCCTGCAGCCTCAGGTTTTTCAGGGGGAAAGAAGTGAAGTTCACTGAAGAGCCCTTTGAAGTTTGGGTGGAATATGGCTCTTCCAGCAGATAAGTCATGCACGGCACCTTTGTCATTTTGCAGCTGTTGGAAAATCTCAGAAACAATAATGTTTTTGTCCACTGCACTTTTCTATGTTTTCAAAGAAGCAACATGACTTACCTTGTGTTTAACTGCAAAGTATAAGTGCAGCCTGTAACAAATAAATGTAAGCGGTGTAGGCTGGAGCCCTGGGACACGTATTACTTATACATATCTTGTTGGTAACAGAACATAAATACTTCACTAAAGTCTCCATTTGTAATTTGTGCTGAACGTTTCTGAACATATGAAATATGAATTACATTTTGTAATGGCCCTTTGTGTTGAGGTCTAGCGGGAAAATATTGTTCTCCATGAGACAAAGTAAATTGCAATGATTCCTGAAGGGACTTGACTTTTGTACAAGAAAATACATTTAATCTGACATAGTTACTCTAATGATCTCTCATGTTATCTTTTATTGAACACAAAATGAGGTACAGCCATCAAAGTTTAGCATGCTACTGAGTGCACCATCATTAGAATACCAATATGGGGCTAAGGGGAATTTACTGACTTCTACACACTTTTAGGGGCAGTGCAGTGCTCTGTGCTGCCTGGTATTTCGGGGAGGGAGGCTTGCAAATTGTGGGTTAGAAATGCACACTCAAAAGAAGCTAGAAATGATAATTCTGTCTTCAGAATGTATGAGGCATTGAGGAACCTCTCCAGAAGAGAGGGGTGAGAGGAGAGCTATCACTGACTTCAGCCACTGGGACATCCCAGAGAAGGTCAGGGCTGGCCAGCAAAAGAATGATGGCAGCAGGCTTGACAAAAGGAAAATTCCCATTAGATATTGGGAAAGCTATTGCCCAGGGAGGCCATGGGATTTCCTTCCTTGGGGGATGCTCCAAACTCAACAAGGAAAGGCCATACACAATAGGGCCAAAATTCAGACCAGGACCTCACTTCAGAGTCAGCCCTGGTGTGAGCAGGGGTTTGTGCCAAATGCCACCAGAGGTGCTTCCTAACCTACATCATTGCATAATTGTCATAATTCTATGACCTTATTTTATTATAATATACCTATTTTGTAAAAGCCTATTTAATCTGTAAAATGGTGTGTATTTATCTATGAAAGAAGAACAATAAGACAATATAGTTCCATGGGAAGAATAGAAAATTGCTATTTAGAAACATGACTGATAATACTTTTCAAAGTTATAATTAGCCTCCAGCTAGTTATATAAGACTGCATCAACTTCAACATAGGGTTTTATTAGCTTTTTAACATTTTAAAAGTATTTTTAATATACAACAACTGCTATGCATTAAATTAATAATTATTTTGCTATGTCCATCATAGCCCTTTCTGCATTTGATACTTTTCCTAATCTCAGTTTAGGATGAGACAGCACTGTGGAGAAATGGTGAGGTGGGGGGAGAATTGAAATGTATGTGAATGAAGGCTACACTTTAGAGAATTTTGGTTTGGTTTTTTTTCAGTTGGATTTGGTCTGTATTTCTAAAATACAGACCAATGAGGGATCAGACATTTTTCTTTTTTAATAATCTTATTTGCAAAGCTTTTGCCAACAACTTTTTTTTTACACAGAAATATCAGTCCAACATCAAAGCAAGCTCAGAAGAAGCAGCTGCTCCCTGTACATTGATTTTAGTTAAACTAACACAAAGTGTTCCTGGTACTTGCAAAGGCCTCTTGCAGAGCCCAGCATCACATGTTTGATAGTACACAGTTTCTTTCAAGATTTTTGATGTTTGAAAAAATATTTGGGAAACTGTCTAGCCTCTAGTGATATCCATCATAACATTAAAGATTAATCTCAGTTCAGTATGATACTGTAATTCAGCAAATTTTTGTGGCATTCATGTGTTTTTGCATATCTTCACACATTTATTTCACATATGATAGCAGCAATTTTAATTATATAGCAATTTTAAGTATATAATGCCTTCTTGTTTTCATTATTATAGCCTTTTAATATGTCAACATCTTTAACTTTTCATGAATGAGGTTTGGGGATAAATTTGTTTGGAGTCTTTATTTTCATTCTGGGAGATAAGGAAGTGAATAAAATAAAACTCTTCAAGCACAGAAACTGTAACTTGTAGAAGACTTTGCCTTATTCAGTTTAGACCGTTAGAAAAGTTGGGAATTGATAAAAACTGGTTCTACGTACATTGACATAGCTTTTTGCAATAGTTTCATGTTCTTAGTTACTTTCAAGCTACTGAAGAATATGAAACATTTGAACATTGAAACGAAATAGGCAGGAAGAGGGTGTACCATTAATTGAGGAGATGCACAAATTTAGTTTTGGTTTTAGTATAAATACAATAATCTCTGGAGAAGATTAAGGAAGGTCAGAACTATTTCTATCTATATTGCAGTCACTTCATTAAAAAGCTGTATGTATACTCTTTGCAATATTGTCTTTGATTACTTAACCTAGTTGAATGCTGTTATTTCTTATCAGAAGGCAAAAGTGGGAATTATGCATATTTTAAAAAGAAATTAAGACATTGCATTCTGGTAATTTTTTAATGAAGCTCATTTAAAAGTTTGTAATAACTATATTTCTTGGGTGGATTTTGCTCATAGAAATGCTTATTAATAATTTTCTGAACTTTTAATATAAATTACAATTACCATGGAATCACATTATTGTGGTATTATATAGTGGTGCTTCCCCCAAATATTTCCCTAGTATCTTATCAGTAGCTTTGGGAGCTAGAAGTGATTAATTTTTTTACTTAATAGCTCCTGTGAGATTTTTCCTCCATAGCTTTGTCTGAAACCATTTTGAACCTGTACAAAATTTTGTCATTTATAACATCAATCCACTTAACACCACATGGCAATCAGTTCAGCAAACCTCAGCATCTGCCCAGTAACTGATTGCAGTATTTGTTTGAGAGCTGAGTAGGTTCTCTTTTCACATCGTGATCAAGAACCATTTACTCCCATGGTTAGCTGAAAAAATGTTCTTTTTCATATTTAATGAAATATAATAAAAATACTAGTAAATTGATAGTTTTATAAGTATTTAATATAAATTGACAACCAAAAATATTATTCAAACCCAAATGATCATTTTCTTTAACCCTAACAGCCTAACAGCACAGACAGGAAAAGGTTTGAAAGAGTAACAGACAAATTAATCTAGACCCCCTGTTCTAATAAATGATGTTACAAATCTTACCTGCCAAGTGAACTAAGGATAAACTAAAATTGTGCAGTTTAGGTCACTTCTAGAAATGTTTTTGTAAGATCTCTTTTGTCTCTTATTTTTAAACTTGACAGACTTTTCTGCCAATGAAGTATAATATAGAAAAGCAATACATAAAATAATATATTTCTTTTACCAAGAGTAAAAGGAAGCATAGCTACTTTCCAAACACATGAAAGGAAACCCAGAAGGATTTCTGCTTTTTTCATCACGTCTTTGTGAATGGAAATAGTAAAATTAAAGTTTGTTATTTATCATACACCATGCAGCAAAAGTCTCACAAATCTTGAATTGCCATCTTGCCACAGAAGATATTAATTATCCACCAGAGATTTCACCAGATTAATCCCTATTTCTCAGCCTGGCCTAATTTAGCAGCCCCTCTCCTTGTCTCTAAAGCACAAATACACTCATCTTCACTTACATGTCAGATTATGTAACTCAGATTAAGCATTAAGCATATGTCTAAATCATTTGGGACTTTAATTAGGCAACTAGTGAAAAAGGCTGGCATTCTAATGCTAGAATTAATTTTAACAGAAAGGCTTGGAAGCAAGAATTCCAGCTGCATAGTATGAAAGAAAATTGATACCACAGAGTCCAAAATACCATCAAAAAGCTATAACTAAACAGTAATAAAATAATTTCGCTGTTTTGAACTACAAGATCAGAAATGCAATATTGAAAAAACCCTAATAAACAAAAAATATATATTTAAATAATAACATAGGGCTTAAACTAGGAAATTTATTTGCTGAGAATGTATCAATTAATGCTTTATAGTAATCTGGTTTCAGGCCATAAATCTATAATTTTAACTGTCCAACAGTGACAGAAGAAATGTCAGTAAATGTCACAAATTTGTTTTTATCAGGTAGCAGAATTTGGGGAAGTTGAAAAGTCAGAAGTGTAATAGTCACTGGTTTTGTTTTAAGAATGGAAGAGAAATACTGATCAAATTTTTGAGTTATTTCCTTGTTTTTAACTTTTTCCTGAGCCAACATTAAAAACTATCTACTGCATTTAATCATTAAGTCATCAAATCTGCATAATTTTCACATAGAATTTCAAGGCACTTCCTGGAACACCATAACTGACACTATTTTAATAACTGTAATAGGTACTGGAATTGTAACAAGAGTGCTGGGAATGGGCATAAAGCCATTGTTGTATCACTATTTTCAAAGGAAAGTGTAATGAGCAGGCTAATAGTCAATGGCTGGTTAATGGAGGTGTAGTGGAAACATAAAGCAAATTAAATACCAAAATAAGCAAAAAGATTCAATTTGCAGTTAATAACCTCTTTGGGGAGTTTTCAAGACACATTACTAGAAATGAGAACTTCTGATTAAATATTACAGGCATAGAACATATGAACAATATGAGCAAAACATATAACATATTTGGTAATATCTAAGATTTCTACTGGGATTTTTCTCTTTTTCCCCCTGAATTCTACTAAAGGACTGCATGGTAACTGTCCTTACAAAGGGAAGGGTTTGAACTGAAAGTACTTCCAAAAATGTTTTTCTTTCGAACAGGTTAAAGGCAGTGCAAAGTGATGTGATGTCTTATTGAACCCAAATTTCAGTCATTTCTACATCTGTGATGTTCAAACAGAAAATATGCTTTCAAAACCAAAATGAGATTAATACTGTTCTGTTGCAATACTACTTCTCATTCTTCTTTTTTTTTTTTTTTTTTTTTTTTAATTTTTAATTTGAGCTAAAAGATATATTAGGCTGTTTTAAAATGCAGTTATTTTAGTGTTATTTGGGAGTTATGTAAAAATATAATAAATAAATATATATAATATATATAAATAATATGTCAAAGTATAATGTTCTTATACTCCCAATGTTATTTGTGAGTAATGCAAAAATGCTTTATTTTGTGGTGGAAAACTGAAAAAAAAAGTACAGAATTTTTAGATTATAGAAATAACATAAAGAAGGAAAACAACTAAGAAATTCATCCAGTGCTGCCACTGGTACCAGGGCTGCTCTAGACAAGAATATTTTTTTGAGCTCTGCCTGCTGAGCTATGCATGTAAATCCAAAAGTTTTGACCATCATTTTTCCTTATTGCTAACAGAAACTTTAAACAATATTGCAAATATTAACAGAAGCAGAATTTGTCTCAAGAAACTAGTGTGATTTGCTCGACAAGATGTTTGCACTGTCTGCCCACACTGAATCAAATTAGACATGTGGCTCATGGGGCTCAGTTCCACTGCAGGACTGCTCAACAGAGTAAGAATTTGCTTATCCTTAGTGATAAATATGTATTCTGACCCTCTGTTGTCTGGCAAAACACACAGAGGATGGATAACATTGCATGTAAATGCCTAATGACAAGTGCCAGGATTAATGTGACCAAGCCTGGCAGGGAGATAGACTTACCTGCTGCATATTCTGCTAATGGATCAAAAGAAGAATTGTACTTGCACAACGAGTTGCAGCAGAGGTTAATACATCTTGTAGGGAAAAGGAAGATCCCAATCTCCTAACAGCAGCTCATAGGAAAATGTCCCTCTTTGGCTCTTCCTGGGACAATTATATCTAGAATCTAATTGTAGAGGTCTGCTTTAGTTCAAAATACAACATGGCTCTCTACATGGTTTGCAAGCAGCTTCTTGTTCAAGAGAAATATCACTGTTCTATTAATTGTATCTCATAAAAATCAGTGTTAACTGTACTGTGTGTTTATGGGTACAAGAAAGTTTTATTTTATGATTTGACTTATTAATAAGCTGCCTTCATATGCTTTGTGTGAAAGACATGGGGTTTGGTTTACTTTTAATTTTTTTCTTTATAATTTTATTTAGTAAAGAATAATTACTCATTTTTTTAATGTAAATGAACATTAATTTTTTTCAGCTTAACATTTTATTCAAGAGATGATCCATTTCAGTGAGAGAGAAAATTTTTTAAATTTAAAATTTATTTACAAATTGTGGGAAACACAACCCTGCTAAGAACAAAACATATTGAGCATCATGCCAGATCTTTCTGTCTCTGCCCTGCTCAGTAGAGAGGAAGGATGAGGAAGTGTCACCCTGCCATGGCCATGCACAGAGATCTCAGGAAGGGCAGACAGAAAATATCACCTTCCTGAAAGGAGAAGGCCTGTGAGGATGGGGATGAGCTGTGCAGGGATGAGGATGCTAGCATGGATTTTGGGACATGTACTGACATTGAGCATGCTCCTGTCTTCTTGCTGCTGTGCTCAGTGCCCACAGCTCTGTGCCACAGCCTGCTTTGCCCACATGCCCTGCACCAGCCTGAGAGACTCAGGAAGATACTGAAACTCCATCCTTTGTCTTTACCCATCCTGGAGGTTACTGTCCCACAAAAATGGCTCTGAAGGACTTATCTGGACAACTGGCAAGGAAGGTCTGCCTGCCTGAAGAGAGATGAGCTCTCAGGGTGCATTGCAGGGATGTACTGGATCTCTGAACACCAGACTGCCCCCATGGGCTGTAGCCTGGCTTCATGAACCAGCTATCAGAGCAAGACAGATCTGAGCAGGCTGAGGCACCATGCCTCTGAGAGTCAGCTCTACATGGCCCACACACTTCTTGTTATGTCAATAACATCATTCAGGCCTGATACCACTGATTTTCCCAGATTAAAACTACTCAGCCAATGCTGGTGTTAAATGCTGTTTATTTGATCACTTCTACTCTGCTCCTCTCAATTTCAGGACCACCCATGACTCATAACCCTCTGGCCTGGTTCTTTTCAGTCATGCATTTGGCAGCCAGTCATGTTCCTCTAGCATTTGCTGGCACAAGTGTACTTCAGCACATTCCTGTGACAGACACCACTCTTCCAGGAGCGCACAGGAGCTCACATGGCTAACAAAAAGCTGCATTTTATTGTGGCCTGATGAAGCTTTTATATTGCTGGAGTCCTCTAAGAGACAGCATCTGCCTTCTACACAGCTGCCTAATGGCAGAATTCTCTCCAGAGAAGTGCCAGCCATTACTTTCTCTGCTCTACCCAGCTGGCAGAGGGAGCCCCCTGTTTGGTAACTGAGGATGCTGGTCACTGTATATTGTGAGCAGTTCTGCAAGCCCCAGTGCTGTCAGTTTGCTCTAGCACTTTCCTGTACTGGGCAGGATGCACAGACAGACAGTTGCACTTAGGCAGAAACAATCCTGGAAGGAGGCCCATTGTCACTGCTCACAATATCCTCAACAGCTACCAAATACTCAGCATTTCCAGAAGGATTCTTATGTTGCTACCACTGAATATTCCTCTTTCACAGCAACCACATTTTGATCTGCCCTCTCACATTATAAGAACCTACACAAACATTTTTCCCCACATGTGAGGAAGGCTGTGCCAGGAGACATTCTGCTCACAAAAAGAACGCCTGCAGAGTTTCAGACCAAATGCACATTTCATCCTGAATTCTGTCTCTAACTGCGGGTCTCTAGCTGTATGCTTAGAGAGAAAACATCACAGAAAAGCATGGAGTAGTATCTCCCTACAATATCTCACCCCCAACTTTCAACAATTTATTCCGACAGAATAAATCTATTTAATCTTTTCTTATACAGAAATCATTCCTTATTTCAGATCCCCTTTCTGTCACTGTTCTCCACACATTTTCTAAGTTTTATAATATCCTTTATAATATCTCTTTTTTTTTATTATGAAGAGGGCCAGAACTGCACACACTGTCCCTGGGTACACCAGTGTTTCATATAATGACATGATAATGCTTTCTATGTTGTTCTCTGTTTCTGTCTCAACAGTTCCTACTGTTCTACTTGTCTCTTGATAACAGCTAAGTGCTGAGCAGGTGTTTCCAGAAATCTTACAAAAAATCCTTCTCTCACTAATGCATATTTGAAACATAAGAAACAACCCCCTCATCTCAAAAAAAAAAACCAACCAAACCAAAACAAAAAAAAAAACAAAACAAAACAAAACAAAACAAAAACTCAGGCAAAACAGAGGTATTTGTCTGATTATAAAAGTGTAAATATCGTCTTTGCCAAAGAAAAAAGGGAAAGCTTTGCACAGTACACTCCTTATGGTACAAATATGTTAATATTTTTTTCTGGAATATTTTTTCTGGCCATTCTAATGTTGAAAGAATTCATTATCACCATCTACTGATCTCTAAGTCTTGAGGATTCAAGATGTCATTCTAGATATTTCAAGTGCATTGTCGCCTGTGCACTTCCTGCTCACACTCTCAATTTACTGAAATTAAACAGTCCAATTAAGTAAGAAAGGCTCTTATGTTCCCTGCACATGTATTATTAGGGGTGTTGGTATTAACTCCATACTTACAACTTTCCATTAAAGAAATATTCAAAAACCTTTTTTTGAGAACTCCAACATTTCTGTTTGCAAGACATCTTCTTTGTAATGGCACAATTGAGGTAGGGAAGATGGTTTTGAAATAGGTTAATGTAATTAAATCCAGATTGAATGACTATGAAAGGCTGAAAAATTACCAGTCACTGACTTTGAACAGATTGACAGTATCAACAAGGTAAATATATATATATGTATATATATATATATATATATATGTATATATATATATATATATACACATATGCATGCACTCATGCATATACACATGCATAAAAATACCTTGTTACTCAGATGAGCATAACTGTGAGAGCAGGTAGCAGAGATTCAAACTTGTGGCTCCAAGGGAACTCAGAGCATTCCCTGTCCCTCCTCTGCATTTTGGAGATGTCATGGGAAGTGGATTGAAGTGCAGTCTTGAAACTCAATTGAAGACAATAATATGTTACTCATCAAAGGTTTTTCTGATCAATGAGAATTAAGGGAGGTAATTGCTCATCTCTGTAAACTAGATGTGTAAGGTGCCACACTGGGTGCAAATTAGTAAGTCTATTAGAGGTACAAGGTATCTTCATGATGTGTTCTACCTCCATGAGTTTTGACTTCAGACACAGAGAGGTTGCTGTGATCGTGGTCTTCTTCTCCATGCCAAAGAACCAGGCAGAGGACCAGTTTTTAAGGTTGCAACATTCTGAAATTCTGTGTGAGAAAGCAATGAGCCTCTTTGCCTCTTGCACTAAGCTCACATTTGTCTGTCAAAGTGGACAGTTTAGATGAATCCTTGGCCAAAGATTTCCAGCACAATATAACTCCTGGTCTCTACCAGAAATTTATCCAGTGGGAGATTTATCCAGTACAAGCTTTTAAAGAGCTTAGCCAGAGAAGATGATGACCATACAGTCTGTGGCTATATGAGTCTGTGATGTTCATTGAGTCTTATGTTCATTTTATGAGACCTTAAAATATGACTGTGACTCTGTCTGCAGAGATCTCACTCCTTCCTCCATCAACTCTTCATTCTTCTAAAATACCAACTGCTCTTACTTGCTGTCTGTATGTTTTCCATTAAAAAAATAAGATTAAAAAATAATATGCTTATTCTACCTCCAGTTAGCTGCTTATATTTTGCTGCATAATTATGCTTGTGTCTCTTCAAGGTCCCATATTTATGCCTAGGCAAATTAGACTTCTCTGAACTAGAAATGTTTTACAGACCAGGTTAATTCTCATGGCGAGTATCCTATTAGGAACTCCAGCTACAATATAAAAAAGCAGTAGCAACTTCAGCAAAGCATTTGAAAATAAGATAAAAACCCCTTAGTCTAGGCTTGGGCCAGCCACCTGGAATGATGAATATCAAAATTCCATAAAATTATTTCAGGGCCATATGGAAATACTGAAGCCTCCTGAGCACCATGTAACTTCACCAAATTGTTGTCCCAATATTTACATAATGTTTAGGTCCAAATCAACATAATCAGGGTGTGTGTGTGTGTAATCAAGAAGGATTTGAATTTTCAAACTAAGAGAACAGCATTTGCCAAAAGGCAAAGAAAGCTAGATACTTCAGTGTTCTTTTTCTAACCTGCAGTTTAAACTTCTGTGTAACTCACTGTCATTATGTCTTCCCTGCTTGTAAAAGTATGAGAAGATGAAGAGAAGCTGACACAGGAGACCTGTTTTTCTTGAGACCTCAACCCAATGCAGAACCATCATTGTCTCAGTGGTTGGGACGCTGTAAGACTTAGCTCTAAACAAGTACATTTCTGTGCCTCATACCACGGAGAATAGGTTAAATCTGCCCTTGACTCATTCTAGAATTTCAAAACTAAAGCATCAGTGAACTCCTGATTTCTCTTTCATCCAACCCCTTAATTTTTTAAGCCAAAGTCATTATTTCTGAGCAAGCCAATTCATTATTTTGTATTTTTCTTGTTAATACCATGTCACAAAAGGATTTGATAAGGAACCTTTAGGAGTTGAGTAGAAAACTTCCACAAAACAACAGCAGCAACAGCAGGAGGAACCAAAGCAGTTCCACAGAAATTAGTGGGATGTTGGGGTACAATTACTGGGAATCATAGAAAATAATCACAGAATATCCTGAGTTGGAAGGGACCCAACAAGGGTCATTGAAGTCCAACTCCTGGCCCTGCACAGGACACCCCACGAGTCACATCATTTACCTGAGATCAGTGTACAAACACTTCTTGAACCTTTTTTGGCTTGGTGCTATAACCATTCCCCCTGGGGAGTCTGTTCCAGTGCCCAGCCACCCTCTGGGTGAAGAACCTTTTTCTAATACCCAACCTAAACCTCCTCTGACACAACTTCAGGCCATTCCCTTGGGTCCTATCACTGATCACCACAGAGAAGAGAGCAGTGCCTGCCCCTCCTTTTCCCCTGCAACAAGGAAGTTGCAGACTGCAGTGAGGTCTCCCTTCAGTCTCCTCCAGTCTGACCAGACCAAGTGATCTCATTCAACTTCCCCTCAAGGCCCTTCACCATCTTCGTTTCCCTCCTTTGGATGCTTTCTGACAGCTCAATATCTTTTTATACTTGGTGCCCTGTATATAATGGTTGAATTTTCCTTTTCTCCTGCTGTATGAGACTTTATTCATAGAAGTGGGATCACACAATACAATTTGACCCATGGAGACCAGGCCACCTTCTCAGATATCCCAAAGGGACTCTGGTACAGTATTCAGGGTGAAAATTCACAGTGTCACTGATTACAAATACTGTTAGGGCTCTGAAATTTAAGCAAAAATGCCACCACACTAAAATGTCAATTAAATGTTTTTAACCCAACTTGAGATCAGTCATTCTTTAATAAAAGCAAAGAAATACAGATTTCTACTCAAGAAAATAAACAGCTTTTAAACCTTTCTAAATTTTCTTTGGTTTGTTGCTTTTTTATTTCAAGTCACTGCTTGCATTTAATTGATGGACAAAATTTTCTTGTTAGAATTGGGCTACTTTTGCCAAACTTTTCACTTTAAACACTCTCCAGCTTGCCCTTTGCTCACCTCCATTGATGATCATCCTGTGGAGACTACAGCAAAGCAACCTACCAAGACTATCTAGAGCTGTCACACAGTGAGACTGGCAATAAATAAAGCAAAATGTGAGAGAAGCAAAATATTCTAAAGCTTCTCCATATCATTTAGCTTCCAATATTCAAGGAGAATTCTTAGAAATCATGAAATAAGGGATGAGAAATACACCAAGATAAAACTTGGTAGCAAGAATCTCTAGATTATTTCTTTTTCTGACATAATGGATGATTTCATGAAACATAAAATGCGTGAAGCCAGCTCAGCTCTTTGGAAAGAAGGATTCAAAACTCAATCAGGCTTGATGTAGACTAATAGGGAGAAAGAATTGTTAAGAAAGCCACACCATGATAATCACAGTTCCCATACTGAGGACTGGACACAAAAGACCTAAGAATTAAAGCTGAAGGTTTCAAGACTCATCAATCAATTTGGAGGCCAGGTTTCAACCCATACTGTTAAATTTCTTGAGGTGTGGCTGCGTTTTATGACAATATTGGAATGATGTCTGCTGCTGGAAGAGTCCAGCAAGGCTCAGAGACTGTCCTTTGCTGGTGACCTTCTTCATCTTGATCTTCTCAAGTAAGAAGAGCACAAGACTTTAATGCATAGGTCAGGGAAGAAACAAAACTGCTGAACAAAGGAACCTGGAGGATTTATCCACAAAAAAATGTGGTATCTCAAAGGAGAGAGTAGCCCACTCTAACTTTAAAGGACTACATTTGGATAGTGAACAGAACAGTCTGATAAAAATAGTAAGCAAAAGTTGAGGGAAAATTACTTATTCATAGTTTTGTTACTATTCCTTAGATACTTACATTCAGAGACATTAGGCAAAACAGCCTGTTCTCACCTGCAGTATTCTGAATAAACAAATTATTTCTGATTAAATAAGCAAAATAAATACCTTTATAAGGTAGGGAAGACAGGGAGAAAATTTTCCCAACTGGAGGAAATGGCAGAATTAGGGAAATTTGATGTGAAGCTTAGAAGTTTCCTGAGTCCTGCGAGGCCATTGAGAGATTAAAGCAAATTGCTTTGGCATACAATATTCACTTTATTATATTCAGATGACTGGAGAGAGAAAATCTGGAGTTTGATACCTACATTCACTCAAAGAAATGTCTTAAGAAAGGGACAGCAGCCAGATTTAAAGGAAGCAAAGTAATAACAGCCATCCTATACGTGTAAAAATTCTTATGAGCCTGGCAAATAAACAAAAAAATAAAAAGAAAAGAAAAAAGCCTGACACATTTTCCCTTGCATTTGTTTAGTTGGAAGCAAATTCCCAAAGCATAGCTTGAAAATGTGTAGTGGTTAAGAACTCCATTATCATTCATGCTCCAGCAACTTCATTATGTACACAGGCCCAGTCTTTTACAGGCTAAAAGTGCAATCCTGATCCTTGCTGCATGCCATCTATAACGTAGCCTTGCTGAAATACCAATAACACTAACATCTGTCTTGTGCAATGTTAAAAGGGAAGAAAAAGGGGGAAAGATTCCCATAGATAAAATGCACATGAGGATGACAGAAAAGGAATATACAGAAAGCTATGACAGGCAAATTTTATTAATGGCTCGACCATATGCATCCAGGGCATAATTAACTATTCACAGGTGAAATTAGCAGATAGGAGTGCTGGTCGTGAGCAAATTGAATGGGCCCTGATTATATCAATAGTTTTCAACCAGTGTCCCCTGGTTATCAAACCATCAAATAAATTTGTCCACTCTCTCCTTCTCTGGGAGGAGGGGGTTAGAAGGAAGGGAGAACTTTAATTATCCGGCCACGGTATATGGCAGGTCATTAATAAAACCTAGTTATCTGGCTGCAGGTTTTATAGTTTTACTGTTATCTATCTTTTATCTAAATAAACATTTGGAAAATGTCCTTAAAATTACTGGAGATACTTTGCCACTTCTCCACCAGATATTTGAAAATGAAACTTTGCTGGATTTTACTACACGGTGCATGGCGTCACCTCAAAGGCTCCCACATTCTTCCTCCTCCCTCTATAATGGAATTACAGAGTTTGGAGGTACATACATTGATGGATCTAACCAACCTGCACATGCAGATAAGGGTAAAATCACTTGATGGGTTAGTTCTCCTTAATGTATATTTACTCAGCCTTTATGTTATGTATGCATTTTTTACTTTCATGCCACATATATCAATGACAAATGTAAGAATTGAAAAGCCAGTAATAACATAAAATAACAGCTTTTTTTTTTTTTTTTTTTTTTGCTGTGGTGCAGTTACCAGAGACGCTATCTCTGCATTTGAATAAGGAATAGTAGGAAATTAACATTTTTGGGGTCCTGGTCCTGATTCTGTTCAATGTACACCCAATTTCTAAATTCAAATGGACTTCTATGATACAATAGAGGCTTCCAATAATAAAAGCCTCACACTTCATTTACAATGTGTTTTCCCACAAGTGGTACAATGATTGTCATAAAGGAATGTGGATGTTTATTTTATATGCATTTATACAATATTAGTACTGAAATGGCCCATGAAAAAATGTTTCTTTTGAGGAAAACCATCTCATAGATTCATCTTCCAATCTGACAATTTCCAGTATCTTCTCTTCTGTCTGCAGGATATAATATATACCTTTGTTTTAAAATTACCTATTTGCTTTTGCTATTGACCTGCAGATATGTGATGATCATAGCATTCTATTAATTGAGACATATCTTTGTTATCCTGTAATTTAAGAGGGGATATGTATCCCAATTTTTTCCAGTTTGGGTTGAGGGGTTTTTTTTTGGCTGGGTCTTTATTTTTTGCATATATCATCTTTCATAGTTCTGGGAACATTTTTCTACAATTTAAGCTTTTAAGCTTGAAAAAAGCTTTTAAGCTTTTAAGTTTAAAAAAAGAATTTAAATCAAATAGGAGGTTGGTGAAAGCAGCTTAATTCCCATTTTCAAAAACTGTAAGCCTCAAGCACAGAATTATTAATTCTGATGAGTACTCTCCATGTGACCAGGGGCAAACTGACATAGGGCCTACTGCTGGGATGGGAAATGAAAGGAAAGCTGTTGTACTGAAGTTCCTTTAGAAGTAAATTAGGATTACAGAAAACCCCTATGTTAGTGTTCCATTAGATAGAAGAGAAAAAAAAGTGGTGAGGCCATTTTATGATTTTACAATTACACCAGTGCAATTCCTTTGAATACAATAGAATTACTCCTGATTTGAAGAGTAAAAACATTGACAGAGGAGTGAAAATCTCTCTTCCAGATTAATCATTGTAGTGCTAAAAGCTTGTGATCACAGCAACTCCAAATGGCTTTGGTAGGAGCAGAAGAGAGGATCTACATGAAGAAGTCAGCCTCCTCTTTTGGAGCAAAATTTGCAAGAAGATTTATATTCTTTTTTCAGATGACATTTCATGGTTTGTATTTAACATCTGAACTATAGATAAATAAATTATAATTACATTGGAACTAATGTAGTTTTCTAGAAGTCAGAGAAATTACCAAGTTGGCCCTTTGGGAGTTAAGAAATGCAGAAATTTGAAAAAGTACATGTCTGTCACAAAAGAAATTGCAAAAAGCATCTATCAGTAAACTAATAATGCATTATCTGCAATTTCTAAAAAATCATTTTCTGGTCAGATGTAAATCTTCACATTTTTTTTGGGGGGGGTAAATTAATCCTATTCCTTTACTTTTTAAAAGATATTAAGCCAAAAAACATCTTTCAATATAGACTCTATCTGGGAATTCCCCTTTATATCAGTTTTTTTAAATTAGGTTTTGGCATTATTTTTATATTTTCTGTATTAATTGTATAATATAAGCAAAAATTCCCTTCTTTTGCAATTGCAGTTGCTCCATTTTCCTTACATTGAGCTTTGGTGGTGATATAATTAAAAAGTGATGCTTTGCACAGGCAGTATTGCACATGGTGAAAAATGGTAGCTATTTCCACACTTCACAGATCCAGCTGCTATGAGCATTAAAAATTACTTAAAACACAAATTTATCGCATCGTGATTACAATGAATTGTGTTGTTATATATTAATTGAATTGTAAATTGCTGTTTTAAATTAAAACACAGCTTATTAGGAGTGGCAAGAGAATAATAAGAGATGAAGTAATGTTTCATGTAATTGCCAAAATAAAATAAAAAAATCTGAAGAGAGAGAGGAAAAAGTATGTTCCAGACAACTACCTCTTGTGAAAAATTGTCCTGGAGCTGTTGATGGACTGCATATTTCAGTGTCTTCAGTGAATCACAGCCCTTAGTCTCAGAACTTAAGGAACTTTTTGCAGCAAAATAATAATATTAGCAGTAATAATAAACCTGGAGAAGAACCATCTGTGGATAAAACACCATTTTTACAAACATGGTTTTTTTTCCTGTATAAGTGCCATCTCTGTAAAAAAACAAAACCAGAATGGCTGGATGCCAGATACAGCTATGGGGGAAGTTGGGAAAAATATAGGAAAGGGGGCAGGAAATACCAGCAGTGGCAAAGAAAACACTTTTAGGATGACATATCCTCTGCACATGAAGTAATCCAAGAAGAACATGGCAAAAAAGAGTGTCCAAAGAACACTTAAGCTGAGGAAGAGACTGAAGCAAACATCTTGTAAGAAGTGTCTGGGAGAGCTGAGGTTGTTAAACCTAGAGAAAAGGAGACTCAGTGCCTTTTCCCTCCCTAAAACTACAGGAAATATTTTAACAAGGTGTGGGTCAGCTTCTTCTCCTAGGTACTGAGTGATAGAACAAGAGGAAATGGTCCCAGGTTATGCCAGGCAAGGTTTAGGTTGGACATTGGGATTTTTTATTTCAATGAAAGAATTATCAAGCACTGGAAAGGGCTGCCCAGGGAAGGGTTGAGTCACCATCCCTGGAGGTATTGAAAAGAAATGTGGTGCTTAGGGACATGGTATTGGTGGACACAGACTGGGTTTGCAGCTGGACTCAGTGGGGATCTTAAGGGTCTTTTCCAACCTGAATGATTCTCTGATTCTAGATACCTGCTGTAAACATTGGAAAAAGACCCAAATCAGCAAAATTCAAAAACAGCATCAGTAAAGTACTCTTTTATTAAGAAACATAAAACCAGACAACTAGACTAAGCCCAAATAGTACATATTGCTATACAAATCTAAGGCAAGTGAGGGCGATGAACCAGGACTGACAAACTTTAAACAACCTAGTAGAAGAAATGCCAGTAGGCTCTTGTAATTAGTTGGACATAGATCAAATTATCTCATGAACAAGTGACATTTCAGGTTTAAAGTGTAGAGTTAACAAGGCTAAGTAATTAAATAAATTCCATGTCTTTTTAAAATCTTACAGTATTGGGACTATATCACAAGTAACCTATCAGCATGGTCATTAAAGTTGATGTGTTATGGAAGGTTAGGAAAGTGTTAAAGAGAGAAACCCTAGAAACAATTGATGAGTTCACTTGCTCCTCTGTAAACTGGATGAATTGTGTAAGGAGCATGATGTCTTCTGACTTTTGGGCACAAAGTGATGACTTGTTCTTGCTGCTTAGTCAGAGAATGAACAGGACAAAAATGGGCCACAGTGTAATGGTAACCATAATACATTCAAATTCAAAATCCCATAGAGCAAACAAGCTTCAGAATTCCGGAAAAAAAGAAGGCTTTTGAAAGAGAACTTAAAATAAGCTTCTAAAGAGAAAATTTGCAAGAGTCAGGTATGCCTGGAAGTGTTCAAGACCAAGTTGGATGGGGGGTCTAAGCAACCTCATCAAGTGCAAGGTGTTCCTGGCCATGGCAAGGGGTTTGGAACTAGATGAATTTCAAGGCTTCTTCCACCCCAAGCCATTTTATGATTCTATATTTTTCTGAAGACATCATGTTAGAATTCTACTGTAAAAAGGAAAATATCAAACTTGAAAACCTATAACATAAAGTAGAAACTTCCAAATTCTTCACCATGAGTAGGGATAGCCTTTCACCAGACCAGGTTGATCAAGGTCCTATCCAACCTGACCCTGAACTTCCCTGGGAAACTTGTTCTATTGCCTCAAGACCCTCATCACAAAAAACTTTCTTCTATGTCCAATGTAAATCTACTCCCTTTCAGCTGAAAGCCACTCCCCCTTGTTCTGTCACTACAAGGAGTGTCTTGTGTCCAGCTGTCAGTGAGCAGAACATGGATGCCCTTTGTGCTTGAAGATCCAGTCATTCTGAATGCCTCTGGTTGCTTATAAACCTGACCCTTATTTTGACAATTCCTGTAGAAAATCCCCAGATAAATGCCTTTCCCTGAGCTACTGCTGCAGGAGGGCTGCAATACAAAAGCACATCCCAGCAACAAAAGCATGAGGAGTTTGTCTCTGTGGACATGACTTGATCAAAAGTCAGGCATGCCATGAGGTTTGCAGACATAAATTATAGAGCAACAGCAGTTAGATGACTCTTTGTCTTCATTGTGACTCAGTTGGAAACAGGGCTGATGTGGACAAAGCCTGCTTGGAAGGCAGACACATATTGATGGAAACTCCTCCAGACTGTCAGGACCTTGTTATCCCCAGATTCAGACCACAAAAGACTTCCCAGTGTTGTAGCTCATGTCCCCCCATAAGGCTCTGTTTGTATCATTTCATGGCATGCAAAAAAATAACCCACTAAAGTGAGGGTTAACTCTTACTGTCTCCTTAGCAATATTTCTTTGCAGTTGGAATGTTGAATGTTGAAATACAATTGCAAAGACAAGACAAAGTGACATTGTGACTTTGTAGGAGTAGACATTCCCAGTT
This sequence comes from Erithacus rubecula, assembly GCF_903797595.1. Classification (NCBI taxonomy): domain Eukaryota; kingdom Metazoa; phylum Chordata; class Aves; order Passeriformes; family Muscicapidae; genus Erithacus; species Erithacus rubecula. Next base: position 85,861,197 of record NC_136689.1, on the reverse strand, counting down.
CAGGTGCTTGTGATTCAATATTTCAGAGACACTAAGAATCAATACTGAGATTCCTGGGGTGACAAATGCCCTTCTTTTGTAGAGATACAGACCAGACTACACCCTCAATAGCTGCAGGACTACTATGAATGATACCTTTCAGTATGTCAGTGCTTGCTACAGCACCTCACTTCTGTGATGATGAAACCTGCATAGAAGTGGGCTTGGTTCTCACAGGCTGGAGGCTACCATGGTGGCTGCTTATCTTGGCTGTGAGACAACTTGTTGCCTTTTGGGCAGGGTTCTGGGAAGATACACATTGGTACAGAGAATACAGAGCAGTGACATTCTCCCTGCAAGCCAAATAAAACCATCCTGCTTTTCCTATGAAGTTCCATGGTGATTTCTTGTCCATTTCAGCACAGAAATATGGATCCGGATGGCCCTCAGTCACTGAACAGCACTCCTTAACACCACACTGGGATATTCTCTTTTATTATTGGAGGAATTTCATGACACTCAATAAGGTAGAACTGCTTTACAATGAGAAGATTTTACCCTGGAATCTTCTGGGTTTCAAGAAAGGTTATCTGACCATTCAATTTACCATGCTGTAATCACAGCCAGTGTCCTGCTAGTCATAGGCTTTAGGAAGACAGAATTAAAGTGATTCAGTGACAGACTTTGTCCTTCTGTTGAAATGTATTGCTCAGGATCCTGCTAGGACTCTTACATGAATCTCTGAATACTTGGTCTTTGGGTTATTGTTCCATGAAGATGGTTTTTTGACTGGGCAGTAACTCAGGAGAGCAGGGAATATCCTTCATATCGAATCTTCTCACTGACTCCGTATGAACCGTTTTTCCCAGAGCTGCTGCTGAGTTTCATTTGTGGCTGGTGATCAGTGCCCTCACAATTTTCATAGGTAAATCTAAGCTGTCCCACACTGCATGTGGAAAAAACTCTCTCTTTCCACTGACTCAGGAAATACTCCCTCATATAACCTCTCATGTCTTATTCATCATCATCTAAAACCCCCTAGAGCCCCACATTCTCTGCATGGCAGAGTCTGGCAGGATCATTAGGTTAACCTATGCCAAGACCCCTGGCAGTGTGGGTTCACTCTGCCTGAACTCAGCCTTCCTTAGGGAGACCATGAAGAACAGCTCAACACCAGAAATGTTGGTACCAGGGGGTGCTTGCAAAACCAGTCATTCATTCATGTTCCAAATATTAAACTTTCACAAGGGTGAATAGATTTGATGCTGTGTTTGATCACTCAGGCTTCTGTTCACTTGCAGACTTCAAAATCCGGTTACAGATAAAGGAGAGGCTATTTTAATTTCCTTTAAGGTGACTGTGCATCTGTTGAAAAAGAAACTTTAAAAAGTTTAAGACTTTAAAGAGATCAATGACATCCTGCTCTCTACCTCTCAAAGAAAAAAAAAACAACCAACAAAACAAACAACAAAAAAAACCCTAAACCAAATCAAAATCTAGAAATAATAGCTCACTTTGAAAAGAAACTGATACCTGAGATGTGGTTGTCTTTATGGATATTCATCAGCTACCCTCCTTCTTTCCCCTTCAGAGTCCTTATAATGGGAGTTGCATTTTAACAGTTTATGAGTCTTCCTAAGCACAGGAAGCATTAGAACCATCATCCCTTACTTTTTGGGCTATTTCTTCAATAAAATAAGAAAGTGCCTTAGATTTTAAATACTACATGGAATGGATTGCTATTTGGCAATGTTCTAGCCTTTTCTCCTTTTTTTCCCAAAAGTACTGCTTTACTAAACCTGTCTGGCTCAAGTGTCTTTTGTTATGCCACTTCACACAAAAATCTTGGAAAAAAAGAAAGACCTAGCTGTTTACTGAAACTAAAAAAAAGTTTCATGCAATACTAGCTATGTCTTTTACACTTTTTAGTATAGAGTAAATATTGGAGATTCCATTAAAGGGTGATGATATCAAAAATTCTGGTCAAGGGATAATTCTGAAAAGAGATTTTGTTTGTAAAAAAATTTAGTGGCATCAAAGCACTATGCAACATAGGAGACATCTGTGTTCATGTTAAAGGGATTTTAAAACATTTTCCTCCTAATCTTTTAAAAGTCAGGCCATCTTTCTTTGGTTCACCTTTCTCCAATCTGTTAGTATAAAGACCAAGGCAAATCACTTCTCTTCATTCTTTTAATTCTTGTTGTCTACTAATGCTTGTTTTGGAATCAGAATCAATGGATATACATTCAAGATGCTCTACCAAAGGCATTCTAAATAGATGAATAGTTCAAATTTCCATATTTTTTCACCAGGGTATATGTCCAGCTCTGTAAGTGTGGCTCACAAGGGCACAAAGTGATGGTTCTATAGAAGATTTTTAGAACACAACTACTTTCAAGGATAGCAGTATTATTGTCAGAATAAGGCTCCATAATTTTAGGGGACTTAGCTGCAGTGCTCAAAACCAGGATTCACAGCATTATGAGATTAACAGAGAAAGAATGAAAAAAGGTAATTTTCCAAGCCAAATAATTTTTAAATAAAAATTTAAATATGAATGTATTCTATAAGGCCCTGCTGAGATCCTCCACAAATTATTATACATATTTTTGGCCACTCATTGGGGGGGAAAAAAGAGGCAAAAAATAGAGATATAAAAGGAATCATTTAAACACATAGAAGTGCAAAAAAAGGTCAAGAAGGATAGTAAAGTGAGCAGGCAGGCTAGAGTACAAAAGAAACATAAAAGAAGATGTCTTGTTTAGCCTAGAAAAAATGAAAGGCAAGAGGAATTAAGACTGTACTGTATAAACTCAGCAGGTGGATATATGCCACAGAAGGAAATGAGCTATTTAAGAAAAAGATAATGTTAGCAAAGAACAAATTAGTATAAACCAGTCATGAATAAAATTAGACTGGAAATTAGAAAAAGATTTCTAAGTATCAGAGAAGCAAGGTTCTGGAACAGCCCTCTAATACAAGCTGTGCAGGGCAAACCACCTATGCAATGTTTAAAAAGAGCCTGAAATAAATGTTAATAGAGGTATCTTGCGTAGTTGTCTGCAGTGTGGAGGGCTCTCTCAGTGACCTGTCAGTTTTCTGCTGGCTTTATCCTATGTGGCTGAATTATCTGCTGTAAGGTCAGGAGGAAATTTTTGTAGACATTGGTTGTCCTAGATCAAAGGTCAGTGTTCCCAACTTGTGATTTTCCTTTTTTTTCCATTACAGCTTTAGTTGTAAAGCTTCCCTTTGCAGAGGCTGCGAGGACTTATGGGTCCTTCCTTTCTTTCCAGGACACAAGAAAAAGATGGGATGCACAAGCAAATAAAAAACCTACACATATTCTAAAAGCTTAATAAAGCATGAGACTACAAAACACCTAATATTTTTAGCTAACCTTATAATTTGGGGCTATAAAATCTCATCTACATTCAAATCCAGCTTCCTTCCCTGAACAGCTACTCTCTTCAAAAATGTATAGCTTGTTATGAACTTATTTTTCCCCCAACATAGAAAACCCTCTGTGCACCACTCAAACTATGGCCCCAAGCAGGTCTTTCTCATCCCCTCCCACAGAAAGGACTGAGCTCTAAGATTTATTTTGCTGGTGCATGTGTCATCTGTGTCACCATATGCATCCTTTAAGACAGCTCATTGACAGTTTAAACAAAAGGAAAAGAGGCTTTTAGGGACAGTCTGTAAGGAAGTTCAGAATTACAGAATGGTTTGGGTCAGAAGGGACCTTAAGGATCATGTAGTTCCAAACCCCATGGGCAGGAACACTTTGCACTTTCCATCCAGGCTGCACAAAGTTGAATCATTCCTTCCTATTTCACTGAATCAGCCAGTGATGTTTGTGATTGGGTTGCTGGGTCAGTCAGCTTTCAGCCACTCTCCTGAGCTCTGCTGTTGTTGAGGTCAAATCCAGTGGAGTCATTGGCACCTTTGTTCCTCTGCCTTAGACTTGATAATGCATCTGGTATTATGTGTTTTTCACAAAGTTCTTCAACCAAATGGATCTTCTCAGTTTATATTTTCTCCTCTCAATAGTGAGGCAGAATTTGGGATAAACCATGTTAGTCAACTGCTTTTCTTCCTAGCAACCACTACACATTCTCAGCAGATTTTAGCAATTCCACTCTACAGCTTTGCCTCTCTAGTCACCTGGTTTCCAGCACAGTCTCATCCCTGACAAACAGGGAAGTGCCACTGCTTTGCTCTCCCAGTGAACTCAGGTAGCAAGGCTGGGGAAAAGACAATCAGCTACCCTTTGAACATGTTGAACTGTAGTTCAGTACTTTGCAGTTCAAAAGGGATTCTTTCCAGTTGTTTTCAAAGCTTTGTCATCTCTGTGATTCCCATGCCATGCTGTCACCCTTTTAAAGACACTTACATAAAACTTGCCTGCACAGTTCTGTCTGTAAAAACAGCATTTATTCAGGGAGAAGATGGTGAAAAACTGACTTGCATGGAAAAAGAACAGGTAAAAATAGAAATAACAGTGGTTTTAATATTATATTATGACAATAAAAAGTACTGTATAATTAAAGGCGCCTATTAGAAAATCAGGGTGTGGTTATACCACCGATTAAGGAAATTCTCCCACTCCTAATTAGAATGAAAAGACAGTAGAGTAAGAGGACTACTGGCACTAAAGTGAAATCCTCCAAAAACTGGAACTGACATTCAAACAACCAAATGAAAATGGAGCCTCAACTCTGGTGACCAAACTAATGAAGGATGAAATAGACTGAAATATAACATTAACAGAAACTAGATTTAATTAATAATAAATTAATAGCACAGATATAAAAAATTAAAATACTTCTAAAGATTTTCAAATACCTACAGCAGGGAGCTTACCAGAAAATCACCTTTTAATAAAAGCATTCAGAAAATGAGGCTGGAACAAGAAGAAAAATAGTTCTTTGCTTCAGTGTTTATTGCAAAAAAAAAAAGTGTGACAGTGTGACAACCTTTCTTTTCAGGAAACATGTAAGAGGAGTACCTTTACTCTGAAGGAACTTAGAAAAGATTTCTGGCAAATCAATAAAATAACTAGTAAAAGGTTGTCAGCAGTAGACAGTACTCACTGCAGAGGTCTAAGAAAATTTAAACAAGAAATTGTCCTATCTGTGCTGCAATAAGCTGTGCCTAAATTTACCTCAGTATCAGAGAGGTGAAAGCTGACAAACATGACATCAGGTTTTAGAAGGGATTCCAGGCTGATCTGAGAAAAAACAGCCTTACATTTGTAAAAGGAAAATTGCAAGGTATTGTACAAAAGACTAGAATTGGCAAATACATGGATAAAAGCAATACAAAGTGAAAGGCTCAGCCCTTGCAAAGACAAGCCATGAATCTGCATTTGGTGGAGGTCTTTGAAGAAGGAAAACTCCTGAGATTAGGGCCATCGTGAGGACACAGGGATTGAGATTTCCAAAATATTCTTGTCAAAGTCCTGCACCAAAGGCTGTCAGAGAAACTAACTGGTCAGATTTCATTGACTGGACCATAATGAGGTAGTCAAAGTCCTGAGCAAGCAGCACAAAGAGCTTTGAATGTTGCATGCCAGCACCTGTCTGGTCAACTTTGGTTGACATTTTTCCCCAGGTACCAAACAGAGGCCCCTGTTGTACCCTGTAGCTAAACCCAAACTCTTCAACTTCCCTTCTCCACATCTTCCTCTGGAAGGTGGGCTCAACCTTCGGAAAACAGAAGACATAGGTGTCACAAAGGTAAAAAAAGTCCTCTCTTTACTTCCTCCCACCTCTGGCACTGGCAGAAGAAATTTGGTAGTGTTTCTTCCTGCAGTGCCCCAGCTGTAGCATATCTCTGTGCTGGTGTGACATTGGATTTGTCCCCAAATGGGCAGTGCACAAGAACAGGGTGCACACACTGGAATTTTTTACTGTCCAAGCAAGTCTACTGGCAAGACAATACCAATCTGTGAGGATTAATGCCAAAACCTAAACCAACCTGAGCAGCTGTGATGATGGCAAGGCATTGGCCAAACTGAGAGCAGGTGGTGTGCTGGTGCTTGCAGCTCTTGAATAATTGCAACATGAGAGCAATTTTGCAATGACAAAAGTACACATTAGTTGATGAGGTAATGAGCTGGTGTTTGCAAGGACCTAGTGAATATATTTAGAACTGTAAAGGGTGAACTAAAAGTTTTCTTCCAGAAACATTTATTGTGGCCAATTCTGCAAGGCAGATGAATGTTTCCCCTTTGCCACATTTATGTGCACATGTTGAATAGTGGTGGAGGGGAATTTCAGAAGAAAACACAAAAAATGAAGTCCTGCCACCACTGCACATTTGTTTGACCTCCAGAAGTACTGGAGTTGCAGGGTTGAGTATATACCAGCTGTGATGGGGAGGGAGTGAAGGGAGAATAGTTTGCATCCCTCTGCTCAAAGCTGCTGGAACAAGGCTCCTTCTCCATGGCTATGAGGCCCTGATGAAGGATCTGCCCTTTCCAAGGAGGTCTAGTCCTGATGACAAGTGCCTTACTAAAATGCATACAGGAGCTGTAGGCAGGGAAAATCTTCCTTTCTTATCCCTTTTCTTTTTCTCCTCCTCATTTTGCATGTGAAGTGCAGTATTCTGTGAGCAGAATGTGTTTCATCTGACAAAGACTCACCACTTCTTCAGCATTTAGCTAGAGCTAAGGGACCCAAAGGCCATTAACTTTGTTCTGCTGTTCACATTTTTTCTATGTGTGCTTTCTGTTTGGTGAGGCAGTATCTGTTCCACTCTAGCTGGCTTTCCAATTTTGGTTTTCACTGCTGCTGTCTCATAGATAGTTCTCTGAAGTGATAGATAAAATATAGAATAGATAAAATTATTTAATGAGATTAAATCACAAGAGAAAGCATCCTCCTGAACTGCATGTGATATAAATCAGCCTATCTGCAGTTTAATGTGATAGAATGATAATACCACAAGATAAATCATCCATATATTATTAAGAGAGAGGTAAAGACCATCCAAATCTTTCTATCCAGGATTCATATTACTTATTAGTGCATTCCCACCCTGGAATCTGCATTCCTTCCCTATCAAGTGTTCATACTTCTGCTGCAAATCAGCAGATGCCACAGAGGGAGAAAAGGCCTGATGATTTGATAAAAGGAAAGATGCCTTGTACAAAGTGTAACAATAACCTAAATTTTTCTGTGGTATCATTTGTACCCGAGCAGCCAAACCTCTGGTTAAAATATTCATATCCACAAATCATCTCACTACTCTTTCTAGTGTGTTTCTGAATTTGAGTTTTATCTCCTACAATCCCCCCCAGCAATGCATTCTAAAATGTAATTATACATTATGAATAAACGTTTCATTTATTTTGAATTCTTAATGATATCTCAGTTTAGTTGTCAATGGGTTATGTGGGTGTGATAAATCAACAGTTTTCTCCTGTTATTTTTAGTAATATCTTCTGTTGTCTAAGCTGGTTTATTTTTGTGTCCCTTCATGTGAAAGCTGTTCTAAACCACTGATTTGGCTTGTTACATTTCTCTGGAGTATTTCTGTGTCTCCTGGATCAGCTCCAGTATGCTTTTGTTGCCACCCTCCAGCTCCCGGGAACCTGTGCTCTTAAAAGCAAGAGGCAGATGATAAAGTCATCTCATATAATGATGGTCAAAAATTTTATTCTCTATCCAGAATCCCAAAGGATTCTTACAGCAACTTCAAAAAATACCCACAGGCTCAGCAAGTCTTGACCACATGGCCCCCAAGTGTTGCTGAAGACAAAGCTTAAGATCCTCCTGGGTTATTCTCAGGAGTAGCAGAAAGGCAGCTTCTTCCCAGTCCTTCCCAGCATTTCTAGTATTTTACTGCTGTTTATAAATGGGAATCCAGATAGATCAGTTAACAGGCCTGTAAGTCTGACCTTATCCAAAGGAAAATGAAGGAGTGATTAAAATGCTTCTTTGATAAAGATTTCTTAAAAGTATGCTGCTCTGAACAAATTTTCTCCAGCTCCCAGTGCCCTTCTTGCATCTCCTTGTTAAAAATACATCATTAATTTTTATGCTTTAGTGTTGCTATGTGACACCTTTGTGAGTTCTGTTAGATCACAGATGAACTCAAAGCATTGTTTAAAGCTGTGCTGGTTGATGATACTGCACAACATCCCGTTCCAGATATCTCTTCCCATTGAGAATTTGTCAAATTCCAGAACCTGGAGTCAGCTGTGAAATCACAGGTACAAATATTTAAGAGCACTTGGGACACAGCTTTGATTTGGACTCCTATTCCACATGAAAAATTATCTGGGGAGTGGTGGCCTGAAGTAAACAATTTTGGGTGGGAGGATGGTGAGGAACCTTCAACCACCAGAGTTCCTGGCAAGACATCTCTCAGCAGTTGATTCCCAGAGAGGTGATGAGCTCCAGGCTCTGCATGTGCCAGGGGTCTCTTGGCTACCCTGGCTTCAGCAGCTGCAGCATTCACACAAGGTAACTCACCAACCAGTGCTTAAGCCCAGTGGCAGATACTAATAGCAGCAGCCTCTTTCCATTTCTCAAGTCCATTTTAAATTAATAAGAATGTTCCCCTTCTGTTTTTCATCCACAAAGAGGCCCCCTTCGCATATTAATTTAATGTTAAATTGATGGATTAAATTATACCAAGCTCAAAATCAATTCTGCACATATTCATTAGAACGGACTAAATCCCTTAGTAAGGATAAAGCACAGAAAATGCATTTAGAGACACTGATAAGTCCAGGTCCATTATATGTCATTTTAAACAAAGAGCAAAAAAAAGCCCCTTTGGAGACGCTCTATCAGCTATTAAACAGAGACATTGCATGCACAGGGAGATTGATGATTAGCATTTCCATTCTCAGAACGGCTCTCCCTGGGCTGATGATAACAAGTAAATGCCTCTTCATGTCTTTGTCACAGTTCACAGAGAAGCAGATGCCTAGACTAAGCTCTTCTCCTTTGTCTTTCCTCTTGTGCAATCAGTTAACAAGTGCAAAAGCACAACAGTATCCGCTGTTTGCTGGAATTCTTTCATCTCTGGTCAGATCAGGTGGCAATTTCACATATTTTTCTTTCTCACACTGGTCATTGCTTTTGCAAAAGCCCCCTGATGTAAGCTCATTCCATTACTCACTAGCTTGGGAGGTTTCTCATTTGATAACATGGGACAGACCATCTTTCTCGTGGCTGCTGTCCAGGAGAGCCCTTCTGGTCTACAATATCAAAACCCAAATTCTAGACTCTCTTTAGCTTTTGACATTCCAACCCTCAACTCTGAACCTGAATCCAGATTTCATAGACATCCTGTTCCTAAAAAGGAACAATCTAAATCCAAATTCTCTAAAATTGAGAATTTCAGGAACTTCTGCTCATCTGCACCTAAGGTATGTTACCCACTTCTGCTTTAACAAGTTTGGGACTTTTCTTGAGACTTTGCCTCTTTCTGAAGTCAGCATCTACCATGGAAGAAATTCTGTTCTTTTAACAAGTACTAGGCTTGTTTGAGGGAAAAAACTTCATTTTCCAGAGCAGATCTGTTGGGCACAAGTAAATCTCAAAAGCAGGGAGGACTATCTCATGCAGAGAGAAAGGGAAAAGTAATATCAATAAATTGTCTAAGATAATTGTTTGGGGTTTCTTAGTCTTTCTGATTTGGAAACAATTATAGTAATATTTCAATTTTTTTTTTATTTCAAGCTCAGATTCACAACATTTGATGTCATGAAACTGGTAAAACTTTGTTATTCTAGTCCCTGAAGCTTCTCATAGGCTGAGGATCATTACCAGAGGTGTAAGATCTGCTCTCTCTTAATATTCTTTCTTAATATTCTTTAGTCTGCAATTATTTCTAGTTCAATGTGAAGACAAGAGACTATGTACAAACAGACAAGAATTATAATCGAAGTATGACAACATTTCTAAAATCCTGCTTGTATTCAGAATGTCTGTAAATTCAATGGATTTGATTTCACAGATATTGAAGGTCACAGTCTTCAGCTTTCCAGCTTATTCTGTATGAAAACAGATTTGATAGGAAGGGAAAAGGCACAGAATATTGTGTGCCTTATATCAAATAACAAAGTAGTTACAGATACCTTCTTTTTATATGCAGTATAAATTTCTGTAAGGAAAAGCACAACAACTTTTTGACTATTGGGCCACTTTCTGGAAAATTGTGTGGCATGCCCAGAGCTGAACATTACATGAGGTGAAATATCAAAACTGCTAGCACAATTTTATGCCTAATCCCTGCTGTGGGAAGTGAAATTGTGACAGATGGTTGCTGTACTCATTACCCCTTTATTCAAAATGAGTAATGATTCACCATTAAATCCCACTAAAAAGAATGTATCTATTCATGTAACAAGGTTTATTCAGTGTAGCCAAAGAATCTGGTCTTTATTTTGTCAAGAGCTTTACATTTCAAATCCATAAAGTTGAGCTAATAGTACTCATTTACCTTTGCACCCAAGGCTGGGGACAACTTGAATACAGAACCCTTTTTTCCTGTGGTAAACATAATTGCCTGTCTTTTGTATAGAAAGTAAGGACATAATAAGTTTGATGTTAGGCTTCTAGGCCTGGTTTTAATGTTAATTTGTTAGGAAATAAGATGGAAGTTTCTAAAGTTTACCTCAGTGAAAGAAAAAGGTGAACTTCTGTCTTACAGCTAAAAGTGACAGGGAAATTCTCATTCAAAAATACTATTTGTGACAAAGACAGGAATAATAAACTTAGTTTGATAAACAATCCAGTAGACCATAGGCTTTCATGGTATGTTTGGCCTTATTGGATTGAAATGTTAATGAAGAAAAAAGCATCCTGTTTATTCTTATATTGAGAAAAAAACTTATTTTATTATATGTAAAGCACATTTGGAACTTTGCCATTTTTTATTTTGAGAATTGGCTAAAAACTAATCCACGTATAATTCATACTGTGTTGTCATAATATTTAATATTTCTATTAATTATTTCTATCAATTGAAATACAGTGGGAAAGCAATTACTTTTGCTAGAGGGTTAAATTTTGATTTACAAGCAATAGCTACTTATGATTTTATGTCTTGCCATAAATATTTCAGTGTTTATTCTCAGTGGGTAAATATATAATCTTTTTTCTAAACATACAGGCTTTGTTGCTACATTATAAGGGCTGCTAATCACTTGGAACTGGGCTTGGTTAAACAATTGCTGTTAAAAAAATTTGAGTCAAAAAATTTTGGAGAGGAGAGGAGAGGAGAGGAGAGGAGAGGAGAGGAGAGGAGAGGAGAGGAGAGGAGAGGAGAGGAGAGGAGAGGAGAGGAGAGGAGAGGAGAGGAGAGGAGAGGAGAGGAGAGGAGAGGAGAGGAGAGGAGAGGAGAGGAGAGGAGAGGAGAGGAGAGGAGAGGACGAGGAGAGGAGAGAGGAGAGGAGAGGAGAGGAGAGGAGAGGAGAGGAGAGGAGAGGAGAGGAGAGGAGAGGAGAGGAGAGGAGAGGAGAGGAGAGGAGAGGAGAGGAGAGGAGAGGAGAGGAGAGGAGAGGAGAGGAGAGGAGAGGAGAGGAGAGGAGAGGAGAGGAGAGGAGAGGAGAGGAGAGGAGAGGAGAGGAGAGGAGAGGAGAGGAGGAGGAAGGTTTTTAGGGTTAGGATTATTAGCAGGAACCTTGTTCTTTTTTTTTTTTTTTTTCACTAGGTATTTTCATTTGAAATTTAGTACTTTGTAAACAAGGAGATCAATGAGTCACAGAAATTAAAAAAATCCTATTCCTCCCACAAACTTGGTGTTTCTGAGGTGTCAGTTCATTTATTCAGAAAAAGTAGTATTTCACAAGCAGATATTTCTTCTGAAAGGAACAGGTTGTGCATTTCCAATTTCAGAAATCAGATCAATATTCAATGTGTACAAAGGAGTGTATCTTTGGATTTTCTATTTGAAAACAATACATTTTGGCTTGATTCACAAGGGCCCTTGGATGCTGAGTGCTGCAGCATTTAGCTTCCAGGCAGTTTTGCCTAGTGAAGCTCTCAGCTGTGAAGTAGGCAGAAGCAGGTTCAAACAGAACACAGTCAAACTAAAGAGTCTGGGAATGGGATTTGCAGAAAGCAGCATGCCACACAAGAAGTTGGAGCTGCTGAGGGGGGCAATGCTGGTAGGAAGACTGGTGGTAACATCAAGTAATTTGGGAGTACTCGTTTACAATTTGGCTTGGTTACTCGTGTACATCACTCACATTTCTGCTGATAGAGAATCTGCTATTCTGCCCAAGCAGTTTACATGATTTAATCCCCCACTCTGATCTGAGTTAATTCCAATTTTCTTTCATCTGCTTAAACCTAAGTGCAGACATGAATATTTATGGACATGTTTATGGATATTTGGCAAATGTGGTAATTTGGTCATGCTTTAAAGCAATAAGTCCCCAATCACTTGTTAATGAAAACAGTGTTTATTCTTGTCTTCATGTTGTGGATTTGAGGAGGGTGGTTGGCTTGCCACCCTCAGTGGTTAAATGCCATATCAATAAAATCCCAGCTCTTAAATATATTTTCATATATATGTATAGACAAACCTTTTGTAATAACATCTAATCCTGTATTTGAGGCATTTTGGTAAAGAGTTAAATGTTGTCAATTTTGAACAACTGAGACAGCTGTATTTGCATCCTCTGTTGAGGTGGACACTTCTACTTAATATAAATAGAACACTCACACCTTTCAATTACTTCTGAATAATTTAACACTGAAATAAATAAGAATTTATCTCCTAAAGTTTCTCAGTTTTAAATTTTGCTTTTCCTTCAGGCTTGTCATGTTATAGTAGTTGTGTTGAATGATGATTTATTGATCAACACTCATGTCCAGCAATGCCTTGGGCACATTATTACCTTGGAACACTGTCAGGAGTTCAACTGGAGTCTGCAAGACTGCTTGCTGTCAATAGAGCTCTTTGCAAAATTTGGGAAAAAAATAGATTAGTCTAACTGGCTTGGCTCATGTAAACATTTTGTACTATGAGAACACAGGAAAATGTGCAAAAAGGTCCTACACTCCTAATATACTTAGGACAAAGATTTATCTCCTGTGATGATCAGTGAATCCTATTGCAATGTTCATTTTGTTATTTGAAATGTCTATTTACAGATGTTTCCACCCACACAAACATCTCAGTCCTGACTCACATCTGGGTAACTAACAGTAAATATTTCCACCAATATTTAAATTTTGCATTGTATTTTTCCATGTTTTATAAGTAACCTGATTCTATAAGCAGTGGGAGAGGCAATACTCTTCAAGCACATTAGTCCTGAATCCCTTTCCTGGCAATCATTTTGTTGGTCCAAATAGACAGTCTTTGAGATCCACACATTAGTTTTGCAGATTTTTTTCTGATATTCTAAGGTCTGTAGGAGGTGAACTATGTAACACTGCTTAACACAGCCAAAAAGTGACAGACTCATGATGTTAGTACTGAAAAGTCCAAAATCACTGTTGAACATTTGCTACCTCTGCTACCTTCCTCTTTCACTCCCATAGTTTCAGCAGTGTCATGGTGCTTGATACAGATCTCTCTCTCCCAACACTCTCTACAACAGTTTCTTTTTTATCCCACAGGTGTCAAACATAAAATGCATATACTATCAAAGGAAAAGCTAACAAATTCCAGGACTTTATGCTTCCAGACAGATGTCCTAACTGCTAGGGCATGAGATTCCTTCCTGCCATTCAACTTTACCTTCTGGGACTCACAGTGTCCCAGCACCAATGGGAGTGGATGACTGTGTTCTACTGACATGTGGGATGAAGGTTTGGGCACACTGCTGGCATGCAGAGGAATTATTGTTAGACCAGGAGATCATTTCAACCCTAGTCTAGTGCAAAAAATCGTGATTTTTTATTTCCCCTTACTTGCACTTTGGTGCTTTGGTGACTCACAAATCATTGTTTATTGAAGGCACTTAGATCAACATAGGATCATTACATCCAAATACCATCCAGGCGGTCAGTGATACAGGGCAGCTTCCATGTCTGCAGAACCAGAGCAGGCTCCATCCTTCTCCTAGTCCCTGGAGCTGTCTCCTCATCAAGTCTGTGACTGCACAGCAGACTTTGCTTGCCAAAAGTGTTATCCCTGATGGGTCAGGTTCTGAAAACATGCCCTTCCTTCACCATGCGGCTTCCCTACTTAAGACGTTGTCCCAGCAAGCTCTTTGCTTGAGGCTTCTTTTCTTCTGGCTTTCTCTTGAACATCTTCTAGCAGCCAAGATGAAGAAGAGACAAGGATTTTTGCCAAGCCATGCAGTAGCAGCCTCTTTTTTTGCAGGATAGCTCAATGACTAGTGATGAAATATGCTCCTCCTGCTCCCTAGGAGGTAGATGTAGATTAGACAGGTGAATCAGTTCTTGTGGCAAGAATTAGAAGCCAGTACTCCCTTTTATACATGAATGCCATATCATTCCTTTTAGGAGTCATACCTCTCCTGGCTTAGTAAAGGCCTTGAAAAGTCATAGAATTATGGAACAGCTCTGGTTGGAAGGGACCCTCAAAGCTCATCTAGTTCAACCTTTCAAAGGGAGCATAGAGGAGATTATCTAGCACTCTGATCAACAGCACCTTGAAAACCTCCAATCATGGGGACTCATACAAACCCCTCTGCTGAGGGCAAGTCACTTTAACAGCAGCCAGTTAACATAGGATGAGTGTCAGAACAAAATTCATGGAAGAGGGAGAAGTGCAAGTTAGGGCTCTCCTGAGCTTCTGGATGGAAAGGGATGCAGCAGTATCTCCCCTACCAGTCAAAGAACTCCATACTCCCAAAGAAAGGAGTTACCCAGCTTGAAGGACAGTATCTGCTTTACTTTCTTGTTCTCAGTTTTTAAGTTTTGTTTGTTTATAAGAGCAGAGTCCTACTTGACCTTGCACTAGAGCATTTTTCAGGGGGAGAAACTCTCATGCAGTGTGATGTGGCAAGGAGAAGAGAGGTAGGAGAGGCTGGTGAAGGAAGCAGGATACCAGCTAGGCATGATCCAGAGGCAGCCCTTTCTAGGGTCTGGAAGGGTCTGCTTGAAATTTGCTGCACTTCAGAAAGCACATTGACTGAAACAAAGATTGGAAGCAGAGATTGCTGCTGCAAAGACACACTGGAAGTTCCTTCTCATCCTTGTATTTCTATTCTTCTGTAACAAAGGAGTAGAGAGGAGGTCCCCTTACAGCTGGTGTTAAAATTTAATTTCCCTTCTTGTTTAAAAAAATCTGTAATACCTTGAATCATTGAGGCTTTCTAATATTTCCTGGCAATACTCTAATTCTTATTATAATTAGAATAAGGCTGTTACATAGACTTCTGGCAAGTACCTGAGTATTTAGACCTTAACAGGATTTGAGATCATTAGACCTTGCATAGGGAAGAACCATGGAACCCACGTTTGTGATGATTTGAGAAGATCTATTAATTTTCTGCTGTGTTTCTTTTCCCATTTCTATGCTGGTGATTTACATGATGGATTTATTAATCTAAAAATGCATTTTAAACCAGCTTATATTAAAGTAAAATATACAATATTTCTGAGACTGTGTTTAGTTTCAGATCTGTGATTTTTTTGTCTTCTGAAGCTCATTCACATTTATTGGCCTACACTTTCAAGTCCTTTCTGACTGATGCAACTACAAATTTCCAAAAGCAGGATAACCATCAATTGATTCTGACAGTTCATTTCCTGATTCAATCCTGACTGTAATCATACTGATTTGATGCATCACTTGTTGGCAGGAACATGATTCAGTATTCAATCATAATGCAGTGTTTTGATGGAAAGTTCTCCACACATATATAAAATATAATTGTAGTACAATGTATTTAACTGCCCATTGCTGTTGCAAGCATATGTTGTCCTAGGATTTCTCCTAGGAGCACTACCTTGACATACTGAATGATAATAACTGCCACTAAATCAGGACAGCATTAACATCACTGTCATTTAATGTGGATTAATTTAACTATTGCTAACGCATGTAAAAAATAATTAACCAGAAGTTCAGTATGTATAAAAGGTATGTTTTAGCCTTTACAACAGATCAGCAAAATAAAGATAATTTCTGTAAAGTTCACTCATTGTTCAATAGACCTTAGTGAAGAGTAAAGGATTTCTGAGGTTCACTTTACAGGAAAAGCTCATGAGCATCAGTCAAAACTTTTTTGTTCATCTTGGGAATGAAAACATTCACGAGGTTTCATAACATTCTCTACTGGCATAGACAAATTCCTTCTCTTTTATTTTCACTATCTGTGAATATTTATTTCCAAGAGACCTTATGACAAACAAATAAAAATTTGGTTACAAAGATACAGAGTAGCTAAAAGTCTGAAAATAGGAAATAATATTTACACAGTTCTGTTTCTGAAAAATAGTCTGTACAATAACAATACCTTCAGCAATGCAGTGGTAAAGTTTATACAGCCCATGCTGAACATTTTGATATTCTCTGCTTTTCAGGGTCTTAATTTAAAAATAACATGTTTTTCCAGTATAAAAAGCAAACAGACTAGATATATTTAAAAGCTAGCTTATGTCTCTAAGTATTGCTATTGCATGTAGAAATTTTTGCAATGTTTATATAGCATGTAGAAATCTTTGCCAACCAATCTCTTCTTTGGCAGTGTATGGGGCTGCAGTTTCAGCTGGAGCATGCTGCTCACTTTGCTTCAGTGTGAGATCAAGCCCTACATATTTTATTTAGGAAAAAAATTATGAAGAGAATTATGTTAATAAATGTTGAAGAGACTAGAGAAAGATGTATCAGGGGTTGAAAAAGCAAGGCTAATGAGTTTTGACAGGTTAACTTTCCTGGAATTTGCCTAGGGTATCCCCTCAAGAAGTAGATGATTTCAAAATCAACATCCTTGAATGAGCTTTTGCATAAGCTTTACCTTTCTCTCCTAAGTGTTACAGGGGGAAAAAAGTTAAGTGTCTGTAAAAGCAAATAAAGAGAAATTTTAAGGGAAGATAAAGAGATCCAACAGCACGCTCCCAGGGGAGATGTGAAAGGAGTGCACAAATGAATCTTTCTGTAGGCAAATGGAAGAGAAATTTTGTCTGGTTTAACTAGCAGTGGGTATAGCTGGTACTCATAAGAATAGCATGGTGCCAGCTTGTCTATAGCTATCAGTACATATATATTGCAGTCAGTATGAATGTGACAGCCAGGGAGTGCCCTGTGGTAGAAAGAAACCTAAGCCAGCTTCAAACTAGTTAGCTTAGTAGCAGCAGGCATCTATTGTGGCAGAACAGACATGGAGGGAGTCTGCAAAATCAACATTGCAGGAAGGGAAAATTACCCTGAAATCTAAAATAGCCATAGAAATTAAAACTTAATAGAAATTTAAATGGAAATAGTGCCTGCTGTTAGGGAGAACTGAACAATTCAAGGTAGCTCTTGGTCTCAAGCTTCTGTGGACCCTAATAGCCTATAAACGCTTTGGTGCTGGCCACCAGCTGTCAGCAGATGGACCTGGCTGAGAACTCCTACGTGACAAATACATGAAGATATTTGCAGAGATACTGGGCTGGCAAAAGTTGAACAGTTTTCACATCTACTTGTTCTGCTCTGTAACACTGCAGTATCAGTTAACTTGCAGAAGGCAAGTTAAGCAGCTGTGTCCCATCTCTCAATCATTTGCATCCATTGTAGGAAGTGAGTTAATATGCAGAATACTGCTAAAACAATTCATCAACCTGAAACCAAAAGCTCAAGCACAGCCTCAGATATAATAAGATATACTTCAGTTTAATATAAATTGCACTTAGCTGCATTGAAAACTTCATAATCACCTAATTTAAAGCACAGCAACACAGGAGGAAAATCTTTCTAGACAGCTATTTAGACTGGTTTTCTCTGACATTAGCAGAGATGGAAACTGATGGAATGTATCTAAATGCCTCCTTCCAAGCCACTGACTCTAATGAACATCCCAAATCCACTTCCAACTAAGCACCTTCCAGTTATAATATTGAATTACATTTTGGTCATTTTTTATAAAAGATGAGAAATTTAATTGAAGCATTTTATCACTACAGTATGGTATCTTATGAAAAGAAGTTATTAAAATCCTAGTGCAGTCTGGTCCAGTAGAAGATTTTGAAAAATTAGAAATTTTGGAGCATGTGAAATCTGGACAGCCCTTGAGAGTGAGTCCTCCTCCAGCAGTGACTGCTCCTCCTAAGACCAGCCTGCAATTGCTACTTGGGAATTCTGCTGTAGTATTAGGTCTGCAAATATGGGAGGGGTTAGCAAAAGGGAAGTTTAAATGCTTTCCAAGCTGCTTTTGTGTAGGAGATGTGATTTAAAATCTTTGTCACAAGTTCAGTTGAAGAGTGGCAGCATCATTCTGAATCTACCCAGTTTTTTAGAAAGGATTCAGCAGTAATTTTCAAGTTCTACATTTGCCCACCTGACTAGCTGGCTATGTCTGATCATTTTTTTAAAATTCTGTCATGCCACTTAGAGAAAGCTTTTCCCCCCTTTGCTTGGGGAAACAGTCACAAAAGTAACACTTAAAGTGCATTGATTGATAAAAACTGTTTTGTGCAAGTCAATTACAGCCCCAAACAAGTAAATCTATTCCAGTCAGCTTCAGAACAGCACTCAGTTTAAATCACCAAGGTAGTCACTTCCAGGGGTATACACTGTGTGCAAACTGTTGTCTGGCTGGCAAAGACTGCAGTGCTGTGAACCCTGAAGCCCCTTTAAAAATGAGCCCTTAAAAAATCCCCACCTGTGTTCATGGCCTGCAGTAAGACTAAAGCAGAAATTAAATGCTCCTTCAAATATAATGGCTTTTCAGCAGGCTGTATTGGTAGATGCTTTAGGGTCTGAGAAGACACAATGCTTGCACCCCTTCCATTGCTCTTGATGAGAAATAATGGAGGAAGGCATTATTTGACAAGAAGCAGTCACTCTGTCCTGAAGAAAAACAGAATGGCACAGGAAGAGATGGAGGGGGAAAGCTTTCCTGGCTGTCCAGCTCCCATATAGCTGATTCAAACCGAATTGCACTGAAATATTTTATATTGCTTGGAGTTTTCTTGCAAATTGGAAGGCCGGATTTGAGGGTGTATGTGGTTTCTGTTGTTTTGGGTGTCTGCTCTGTGGAGCAATTTACAGTCAATTTATCAAGCACTTCATGCAACACAAAGGCTGGGATATTCTAGTTAATCTGCCACATAATTACTGTCTTATTAACTATTACACGGTGGGTTTATATCCCAAGCATCCCTTGCAGGCATATGAAGGATATTTTGGCCCCAAATCTATAGGGCTGTCAGTAGCTGGGGTGGAATGAGCCAGTGCTTGTGCTGTGACACTGACAGTGTAACACAGACTCTTGCTTTTACAAATGAATTGCAATGACAGGGAAAAGACTGATCTGGGGTATATTCCTACACCAGGAAGATGTAACTGAATATATATGTAAAGCTGAGCACATGCTGTATTTCCCACAAATATATGTATTCACAACATTACATTTTAAGATTTTAAAAAATCATTTTAGCAGTCACAAAAAACTTCATTGCCTATGTTCTGAAGGAGTGTCTGTGTGGGACAAATTATTTTTTAACTCTTTTAGTCCAGTGATTGTGTGTCATTTGACTGTGTGTGTTAGGACCATATCTAAGAAAAGTATCCAAATAAGGATTTACACCAAAAAAATTATAAGAAATCTAAAAAGTCTTGTTTGAATGATGGAAGATTCCTCTAAAAGTTATTATTTGTACAATTTTTTTTTCAGACACAGTTTTGTAAAGTCCTAATGAGTAATCTGAATTGCTGTGTTGAAAATATTGCAAAAAGTGCATTAGAAAATCTACAGCCTATTTTTTCTTTACCTTCTAGGAATTAATACTAAAATATAAAACAGACATGTTTGTCATTAAAAATTTAAAACTTTAGTTGCTACACACAAACAGAATTTTTACATTAAATAAAAAAGATGTACTTTTAACTCTTAGTTTATGCCACTTTCAGAAAATGAAGATTGTTGCATCCAGAACATCCTTTAGCCACCATCTCCAAGGCAGATGCTAAAAAAAAAATAAAAAATTAGTCTTTTTATCTGTAATGCATTTCTGTTCTCCACTTGCATCCATCTAACAGACAGAACTGGTCCTTCAGCAGTCCTGCAGTTTAACACAGTTACGTGTCTTGCCAGCTCCGCTTTCTGCATCAGTTTGGGAGCAGCAACATTTTCATCCCCATTTCTCAAAGCAAGAGCTCCACCATTTGTTGGCCAGCAGCAGTGCATCCTTCCACATGCTTCCAAGGGAGAGACAAGGGAACAGAAGCCAAAGTTTGCCTAGCAGGGTGACATTTCAGAAGCCATGCACATACTCATTTACTAGAGTTGCCTTTGCAATAAACAGCTGTAGAATTTCTGCTCCCAAGACACTCTCACTGCAGGACAGAGTCTCATTTTCCACAGTGCTGAGGAGTGGGAGTAGGATGGTCTGAAGGAGAGGAGAAGGGCGCTGAGATTTGAGCATGGCTTAGCAGCACATGGCTCAAGAAAGATTCAACAGCATCCTTGCCCGGCACCAAGGGACTGGAACCACAGAGGGCTGCTGGCACCGCCATGCCTGAGGTACCAGTACATGGACAGACATATACCAGTTACAGTGGGAATTCCCCAGCCTTATGGCATTTGGAATTTCCTGTTTCCAGCTTGGGTAGATTTGATTTCTGCTCAATAGGTGTTACAGTGCTATTTTGAGGGTTTGGAATGAATGCACGGATGTTTTGGTTTTTTGCTAAGTCGTGTATATCCTAAGTCAAGGACTTTGTTTCCTTGTCTCGTGCCAGTGAGGTGGTACATAAAAAAAACCAAAAACCCCTAACTGTGAGGGAACATAGCTGGGACAGATGACCTGAACTGACCCAATTTACTTTCTTTTCAATTATTAAAGTGCTCTTATCTCAACATACAAGTTCTACTTCAATTTTCTTCCCCATGCCACCAGGGTTGGGGCTGGGGGGGGAAGAAAGGACAGGTTGAACCAGTGGCTGCGTGGTTTCATCTCCAGTTGGTTTTAAAACCATGACAGTTCTTTCTGGCATCCAATGTGGGGCCTGAAAGGTTGAGATAAGGACAGATCCAAGCAGAGAGTGTTAAAAGAAAATTGTTATAAATATTCACTCTATTGGTTTAACAGCTGCTTAAAATTTGGACTTATTTGCTCTCATACTCACAGCATTTTGTCTGTATTATACAGGTTACACCTTATTTGCAGTCAGTGTTCTCTGTGGTGTGTTTTGTAGAATAAGGGCTATGATATGACAGTGCAACTGTTTGGGACACCAGTCTGGGGCATGTATTCAGTGCTGCAGGAATCTTTGTGCTTTGTGAGTCTTCTACTCAAAACAATTAATAATCACACCTTTGGTGTTTTCTCCTCAGAGGAACAACTTATGGGAGAGATAACTGCCTATTTTTTTCTCTTCTCCTTTTTAATTTCCTTGTCCTCCAGGCTGATTTCTATAGTCAAGAAATTCAAAGATTTTGAATATTCTTTGACTGCCCTTGAAACCAAACACGTTGTCCTTGAAACCAGAATATAGAATATATATATTGTTCATATAGAACAAAAATTAAAGGCCAGCAGATGTTTCTGATTTTTTTCTTTACAAGTCCATTCAGACTTTAATAAAATATCCAGATTGCAGAAACTGAAATCTATGGAGTTTTAAGTAGAATTACTGCAAATATGGTGTTTCCAAGAAGAGTAAACTCACAGAATGGCTGGGAGGAACCTCAAAGATCATCTACTTCCAACCTTCCCAATATGAGCTTGACCACCTTTCACTAGACTAATTTCCTCCAAGTCTCATGCACCCTGGCCTTGAATGCTTCCAGGGTTGGGGCATCCACAGATCCTCTGGACAACCTGTTCCAGTGGCTCACCACCCTCACAGTAAACAGAATAATATAATGTAAAATGAATCTCCCTGGGGTAGTAAATGTGACTGAAAAAAAACATGCAAATAAATGCCAGGTTAGGCTTTGGACAGTTTTCTAAAGTGCTAGCAATATTAAAATTACCAAACTACAGATTTTGTAAATGAATTGTTGGTTTGAGACATAAGGAAGAATTTCATTCCAGAATAGAAGACACGAAGTGCACTTTCTGCCTTTTCACACTTCCCAGATTTGTGCACCTGTATTTCAGGACGCTACTTTTATAACCTGGTATTTTCATCAAACAACAGGGACTGCTGCAGTGAACTCCTTGAACAGCTCCAGTGCCAGGCACCACAGCCACAGTCACTCAGAAATCCAGATATTTGACCAACTAGCAAAACCATGATGTTTACCAGGTCTGAGCCACACAACAGGAGTCACTGGTTTTCATTCCCTCAGTAGCTTTTCCTGTTGTACACAAAACATATTCCTATCCATCTTATACACTGTGTGCCTGTGTAAATTGAACTACTCATACTGTGGCATGAACTTGGATGGGCTGTGGGGCGAGGGGGAAAGGGACACAGAGAGGCAGAGGGATTATATCCCCACTCTGACCCATCCTGTCTGTTCTGCCTTTGCAAGGGTGGCCCATGAACCTTCCTGAAGTCTGCTGCTGTCTGTTGTCTCATTACTACCATGTATTTGTGCATTAATGTGTATGTGCTGGTGTGTCTGTGTGCACAGACAGGTAATGTGCATACAGCTCTGTGCATGGTACTTGTAAGGATGGAATATAACCTACTTACAGATCATGCCTTACCTCAGGTACTGCATGTTACATGCAATACAGGATGTTATAAGAGTCAATTTTCAAATAAAGTTCACAAGCAACTTGAGCCATGTTTATTTATAAAGCCTTAGATTTATTCACAGGTGAAGGGCTGCCCGAGCTGCTGCCCCCAGGCTCCACTGCCTGTGGTGTGAACATAGTGCCAAAGGACTCCCACTCTGGCCAGGACTGTGTCCTTTTCCAGGTGACAGTCTCCCTTGAGACATGAATAAATATTTAATGTATTTATTCTTCTTGTGACATAATTGAAGCATACTTGAAACCCCCATGCATCAGAGATTGCAAAAAGTATTTTTAAATTCAGAATAAAGCCAAAAAAATTGCTCTGCTCTTGGAAATCTATTCCTCCTTCAGTGAGAAGCTAAAGAAACTCTAAAGAATTGCATAAGCTTTTCGAAGAAAATTAATGATAAAACTTCCACTGAACTATCTGCTCCACAATTTAAAAAAATAATAAATGCTTTCTTTGGATATTGAGTCCTGAAACAAAATTAAAATATCCATAAAATCACAAAAGAGTGTAATAATTACTATTCAGAAAATTTAATAATACTCTACAAAGGAGACAAGTGTGATTAGTTTAAGAGTGCTTACAGGTTTCTAAATGTTTAAAATAGTACTTTCTGTGACAAGAATGGAAAAAAAGTCTTCATATTTTAAAAGGCATGCCAAGACTTGCTGGAATCCTGGAAAGGCTTCTAGATGCCAACAACTTTTGAATCTATGTGTGGACATCTAGATTTTTTTACCATTCTGGTGCAGGAAATATATAGCAATATCATCTTAGACTTCTCATTTGTGCCTTCAAGCAGAGTATTCTGCAATTTTTTATACACAGCAAGGACTCAGAATTGTCCTCATAAGACTGGCAGATAATTTAAACTTGCATAATGTAATATCAGAACAATGAATTTATTACCATAACTTACTAATAAATAAATCAGAATATTTCTGGAGTCAAATTTTGTTATTCTTTTTTTTCCCCTTGGGAGAAAGAGAAGGGTGGAATGTCATACTGTGTGACAAATGAAAATGACCTGAGCCCTTTTATGATCTGTCAATATCTTTCTGGCAATAAGATGCCCATAACTGAACACAGCATTGCAAGAGCATGTTTTGCATCCTAAAACCACATAAAGAAAGATTATTAGCTTCCTGCTCCAATACAGGATGATAGGGTGCCTGGTGAATGCAACCCAAAACCACATTGACCTTTCTTTCACAGGCACATCATATTGGAAGCTAGTGTCTAATTTGTTACTTAATATCTCTTGGGATTTTTAAAATTGGACTGGAAAAGGTACAGAAAACTATGAGTCTCACTTCAGCAAATGGATGGAATTTTTTATTTTAAAAGATAGTTTCCCTTCTGGTTTCTCTTACTGTTTCTTCAAAGTAACGATTTTATAAATATAAATCCACACTGACTTACTAATTGTTCTATTTCCAGTAGATTGCTTTATATGACCCAAATCCTGATTGCTTTGGTAATATGAGGTGAGCCTTAGAATCAAAATTACAAGTCCTGTACATTAAGTAACCAGGAACTGGCTGAAGACTTGCAGTAAATACAGAGGTAAGATATAAGCAGTGAGTAAATACTATTTCAGTAATCACAATTTCTATTAAGCATGTAGGGTTTTTTAATCACAAATTAATTAAAGAGACAAGTAAGATAATTAAAGAGACTGTATTTTTTTTATCAATTTAGCCAGCTAAAAACTTTTTTTTTGAAATGAACATGCATCTCTTCTTGCTGAAGCCTGAGTGTTCAGGGACATGAGACGGTCCCTTGCTTAATGTTAGCAGAGCCTGGTGCCCTAACTTTGTATCCCTAAAGGCAGTGTGTAATGCAGCTGGAATGCTAATGGGTGACATGCTGCAGGAAAAAGGAAGCAGGTTATCATATTTGGGACATTGACAACTCAAAGTGTTGGGTGATATTAAACAACAATTGTCACTTGACTAACATGATAGCATTAGAAAAGCCTAGTCCTGACCTGTAACTAAGATATGTCATGCTCAGAAAGTGGATTAAGTTCAAAATGAAATGTCCCAAATACAAAAAGAAAACCTCCCAAATACCAAGATTCAGGGTAGGTATTATAAATATGGAATAATAACCAATCTTATCTCTGAGGTTACACACACGGCTCTGCAATGGTCTGTCTATCTCCTTTCTCGGTACCACTGCCCATACCTTCCTCTCCATCTACATTCCCCACCGAAGGGACCAAAGAAAGCTTCCTGCCTGTGGGAGGAAAACAGCTGCAGTGACCAATCTGCACCTTGTTGTACCTGGTGATTTAGAGCTCTATGACCATCTTCTGATGTTATCACCATGTGCAAGAGGCTCCTAGAGGCACCTTAGATTGCAATTGGCCTTTTAGTACTGATCATTCCTAAAGAAACTGCACAAGCATTAGAACATAAAAGACTCTTTATTTTAACAGAACAAAAATCCAGTTTGGGGATTTTCTGGTATGATTTTTTTTTTTTTTTTTTTTTTTTTTTTTTGTGAGATAATTAATTGTCCCACAGAGTTAGACTAGTGTCATCTAGTGTCATTCTCTGTGTGTGTGTGTGTGTGTGTGTGTGTGTGTGTGTGTGTGTGTGTGTTCCCTTATTCTTGGTTTTATTTTACTCTTTTAACTACATAATTAATGTAAGGAAAGGAGCAGGACACAGATAATATGAGCAAAGCTCTATCAGGAACCTGTGATTTCAAGGTCTGTGCTAGTCTCATATTGCCTTAAGCTTTCATGTTTGAAAAGCCAGGAACAAGAGTATTTGATCACACACTTCAGAAGAGCATTTTGAGGCTTAATCCATTGCATTGCCTAATATTTTGAGAAATCTAAAAATACACATTCAGAAGTTATAATTGCTCTAGGCTAGTGTACTTAATATGTAAAATATGGATACAACAGTTCTTTTTCCATGAGACAGTAGTCCAGATTTTTAGTTGTTCTACAACAAAAGGTTTCACTTCATCATGGAACACACACACTCTTTTTGTGCTACCTATGCTAGCATTGATCCAGACTTCAACCACACTAGCACCTTCTTTACATGTCTGTCTCACAGAGCTGAAATGCACAGCAGCAATGACTACTTTGTACAATGACTAATTATCAGTAGACCTTGGTAGTCATTAATGGGAAAATAATAAAACACATACTGTTTTCCCAGAAAAGTGAAAGAAGAATCACTGCTAAGTCTGTTACTAATTGACAGTCGCATGCTTAGAAAAAAAAACAACAACAACAAAACTGTGGTGACAGCTTGGCAGTGTGATAGGTGATACTGAGGACCAGTCCATTGCACAGCAACCCAGATTGCTTGGCAAGATCATACAACTCAGAACTGGTAAGCTTTTCAAATTGCCTTCTAGCATGTTCCCCACTCCCTAACCAAAATTAGGGGTCCCTGTGTAACCCTCAGAGAAGCTTGCATAGTCTGAATTTAAATACCTCCCAAGAGGGAGATTTGCTGGTACACTGGGAGAATCTCTTCTACAGTTTCACCATCCTTAGAGCACAGAAAATTCTTCTGGTGTCTCAGCTGAGACTACTGATGGACAATTGGATTGCTTATAATTCTGCAGTGCTCCATGCATCTGCAATCTATCTTCCCTGCAGTCACTTCCATCTTAATTTACAGCTGCTGGACAAGTTTAATGCTGGATTCTTTACTTAAGGCTACCCCTCCTTGTTCAAATTTCCTTCACTGAGGACTTTTTCTGAACCTAAGATCATTTCCAGTTTCTTTCCTCAGTTTTTCATTGTCCTTATGATTTCAAACTGTGCCTGCTTTCACAGCTCTCTCCTCCTCATGCCTTCTTCCATGCCCACAGACATACTCTTTATCCCATACTCTAGGTCACTTGTAAAAACACTGAGCAGTTGTAGACACAAAATGGACCCTGTGTATTTTGACAGTGATATCAATTGTAGAAAATCTTTGAGCATACTTTTCCAAAGAATTTCCAAACTGCAGTTTGTCCAGAATGTGCTTCCCTATCTCAGCTGTCAGTATGTGACATGAGGCAGCAACCAATGCCACCAACTGCTGCTCATCTGTGCAAGAGATTTATCATCTTACTGAAGAAATTTAGCAAATTACCACAAATTCTTTCTGACAAATCTGCGCTGTTTGTAACATTTTATTGCTTTAATAGGGGTAGTCACAGGTATTGGCACCAATGGTTTTTTTTTTCTGTAATTCAGAAAAAAAAAAAGGCCAGGTGGGGCTGTGGGGAGCTGGAGTCTGGCCTGGGTCCTGAGTAGGCTGGAAGAGCTGCAGGGGCTGAGCAGGGGCAGTCAGGGCTGGCTGTGCCCTTATGGCCCTGACGGTTTCCTTACTTTGTTCAAGATCAGGGAAAATTTTATAATTTAGCCACACTGGTCTCATCTCCAGGGTAAGCAACAGGACAAGACAAAACACATTCAAATTACATCAGGGGAGGTTTAGACTGCATATTAGGAAAATTTCTTCACTGGAAGACTTGTCAAGCACGGAAGCAGGCTGCCCAGGGAAGTGGTTAAGTCATGATGACTGAAAGTGCTCAAAAAAACATTTGGATGAGGCACATTTTAAGTGATTTCATAATGCAGTAAGGCACTCCAGAGCAGCTAAGTATGGTAGTGAATAATTGTTTCTTTGGTTACTGCAGTAAACAGCCTTATGCCTAATAAATCTAAGACAACAGAAAAAGTCACAGTGCTCAGTTACAGCAGGAGATCAGTCCTGCACTCCAGAGGCACCACATCCTGCCCAGTCTCCCAGATCCAGCCCTGCTTCCCAGCTCAGTCATGCTGGGCTCTCTGTCATTTGGTCATGATTTATTTACCCAGGGTGTTAAGTTGTCCTGGCATTTCCACAAGAACTTGTAATGGATATGTAGCTGGCAGAGGGCATGTGTACTCAGCACAGCACAGAGCATTGTCAGTGATACCCATCTGGCTGGGAGGGAGCCAGCACACCTATGTGCAACAGCAGAGCTCTCTGCAAAAATCCAAACCTGAAATCCCCAGCCACATTCAAGAGCAGAAGTGAATTAGTTCAGCTCAGCACTGCACATGCACAGCTTGTATCTCCCAGCCAAGCAGGATCAGGGCCAGCAGAGAGATCTGTGTGTTGATCTCTGCTGTGCAAGGCTGGCATTCCCCACAGAGGTGGCTGGGCTGCCTTCTCTTCTTCTGGTGGCAAAACCAGCTCTTTCCTCAGCCTCTCCTGTACAGCAGATGCAGAAATACCATCTGCTCTTTGCTCCCCTTCTTCTTACTGAGCACTGGCTACAACCAAGATGACCTTTGTCAGAATATACTTACCATACTATTTATGTCTTGAATTGTTGACATACCTTGTCAAACAATGGATTTACGTCCTGCCTAGTTGATGTATGAAGTCCAAACCTGATTTATAAGTCACACCTCTTTGCTACTGCATTCATTTAAGGGTCACTGGGCTGATTTATGGCTTGAGATTTTGAATGATAAATCACAACTGCATTCTGCATTTCCTGTAATTTATTTGTAATCCAGTACTTTTCACTTCCATTATAATCTATGCTCTACCTAGTTGTCTGTACAAATAGCAAAAAGATGCCCTGTTTAACAAGCTAGACCTCTGGGGAATGCTTTGCAATGCTCAGGTATCTTGAGCACCACCAGGCTCATCAGGCCAGGGAAAACTATTCTAGTCCCTGTATAACCACACCACACACAATCCCATGGACCATTCTGCAGCCTTGTAAAGGTCATTGCCTAAATCAAACCAATACCTGCTTGTGTCCGACAATTCAAACAGCCAGCAGCCATTCATAAGGGCTCAATACACCCTCTGTCAGATTTGGGATTATACAACAAAAAGGCTGTCAAACTAGGAGAGCATGGGCTGGCAGGGCAGCTCAGGGTGAGTGCTGAGAGAGTCCAGCAAAGTAGGTCTCACAGGGATAGGCTACTAAGTCCAGCTGGGCACAGGGAAAGAGTATTAACAGAATCCTAAAAACATGGCAAGGTGCTACATGCAGGATTTTTTCACAAGAAGGGGGTCAGACAACTAATACAGCCTATACAGCTCGCTTCAAACATTAGAAGTGTTTATGTGTATCACATGCTCTTAACAGAGATGGAATAAGTAGTAAAGTTAAAGAGAAAATAGATAAAAGAGTGTTTACAGCCAACTCAGGTGCAGGTATCTTCCCTAAATTTTCTATTTAAAACAAATGTTCAGCATGTTACTGGAAGTGATGACCTCTCTTCAGTTTTGATAGTTCAGTATCTCTTGGGAATTAGAATAGGAAACTCAGACATGCATTTGTATATGATTACTTGCATATAATTGCTACATGTATTTACAGAGATTTCTTCTGCTGTTGTACCATGAGTTTCTATACTGGTCAGGTATTTTCTTTCAGGAAAAATAGCCCATGTCACTAATTTGTGACTCTGTCAACTATGATACAGGAAAATATGGTAGATTTTAACACCTGCAGATTACAAAATCCAGTTCAGTTACAACTCACATTCGTAGAACAGGAAACCTCTCTCGCTGTTTCCAGTAACAACTGGGTGTTTCTTCATACACAGGAACAAAAATGTAAATACAGATGAGAACAGCCAAAGTCCTAAGGGTAGGTGCCCACACCCTGTTCCCTTTGCTCCTTCTGTACTTGGCACATTGCATGGCCCTCAGCTATCCTCTTACTGCAGCTGCTGTGACCCAGCCCCGGGGATTGACCCAGCACAGTAAGTCAAGTCACTAAAAAGTCTTTAAAGAAGAATATACATTCATCTCTTTATTTGGATCCTGTGACTAAACCAGATGGAGGGGCACTGACTAAAAAATAAGAAGGGTCAAAGACCTCAGTTTCAAAAAGCAAAATGATTATTGACAGAACATTGCTGTCACCACTTGGTGACTGACATTTCCATTCCTGCTGAGCATTTCTGTGAATGCTTAATTCATGTGTTGAGTATTGTGAGTTCAGAAATATGACAGTGTGACACATAATAGCATTCAATATGTCTCCATGATGCAATAAAAAATAAGAAAGTTGTTTTAAGAGCACTGTAGGACCAAAGGAAAAGCTGCAGGAGTTACTCCAGGGCCATTCTGAAGCTTTTCAGCAGAAGGCAATCAATGTGTTCAGAGGGGGACAGAGAATGCCAGGGACTTCAATACACACAAAACCTGAGTGCATGGCATGTTTGCATGAGGGAGTCCTCACCTAAGGCAAACATCTTTGGAGATTTAATATTTTAATGGATTATTTGGACAGGGGAATTGACTAAGTCCACAAATGACACAAAGTTGGGTGGGATTGTTGATCCACTTGAAGGTAGAAAGTCTCCACAGACAGATCTTAACAAACTATAGACAGGCTGAGGAAAATGGCGTGAGGTTCAAGAAGGCAAAATGCCAGGTCCTGCACTTTGGTCACAAAGTGACCAACCCCATTGTAGTGCTACAGGCTACAGGAGGAGCAGCTTGAGAGCTGCTCAGCAGAAAGGGACTTGGGGGTGCTGGTTAACAGCCAGCTGGTTTTGAGCCAGATGGGTAGCCAAAAAGGCCAGTGGCATCCTGGCCTATATCAACAATAGTGGGGTCAGCAGGACTAGAGGAGAAATTGTGACCCTGTACTCGACACTGATAAGGTTGCACCCCAAGTACAGTGTCCAGTTTTGGCCCCTCACTTCAATATGGACCTGAGGTGTTGAACTGTGTTCAGAGAAGGCAATTGAGAGGGTGAAGGGTCTGGAAAACATGTCTTATGCGAGAACTGAGCTGAGGGAACCAGGTTTGTTTAGTCTGGACAAAAGAAGGGTCAGGGAGGACCTCATTGCCCTCTATAACTACCTGATAGGGGGTTGCAGTGAGGTGGGGGCCAGGCTCTTCTGCCATGTCTCAAGAGGAAGGATGAGAGAAAATGGCCTTCAGTTGCACCAGCAGAAGTTCAGATTAGATACTAAAAATATTTAATGAACAGAGTGGTTAGACATTGGAGTAGGTTGCCCAGGAAGGTGGCAGAATCATTGTCTTGGGAAGTATCCAAAAGGCATCTGGATGTGGCATTTGGGGATATAATTTATACTGGTGCTATGTTGGCAGCTGGACTAGATGATCTTGAAGATCTCTTCCAACCCTGATGATTCTGTGATTCTGTAATTCTCAAGGAGGGGATTTCCAAACTAGAGGAAGAAGATATAAAGATATAAAGCAGAAGCAGCACTTGGGCAATCCCCTCTACTGCAGCAAAGACAATATTTTATAGTTCTGTTTCTGCAACAGTGTTTGGGAATGGGTCTTGTTTTGGGAATTTTTCTGGTAGGTATTGACAAAAGGCTGAATGGTTTGAATGAGAAAAGGATTTTAAAGAAATCTTCCTTACATTCATTTCCAGCTACCATTTTAGATTTCTTTTATTTAGGTACAGATTGCAGTACTTGTAGGTGAGAAATGGTACTGACATCAGAATAAGGATTGTGAAAGGCTTGTAACTTACTGAAGTATATGTTTAAGGTCTTTTAAGAGTAATTATTCTGTCAGAATAAATGTATTCTTTAATAGTCACACTAATAAATGTTATTATCTACTCTCCATTTATACAAGCACTGTTATAGAAATCGCAGTTTGAGAAGTTCCAACTAGAACTTGAAGAGTTGTTCCCTGGAAGCCACACACTTGCATGGATATAAGATTTTTTTAAAGAAACCATTTCCCAACACACTGTTTAATTACCAACAATGCTGAGAAGGGGCTTCTGGTTGAATAAATCCAGTTACAAATAGGTTGCAAAACAAACTTCTTTGGACAGCTACCTGCAAGGACTTTTTTGGATGTCACCCTGACACAGAGGGAAAAAATAGAGTTTTTAGGTAATTTCCTCTGTCTCTAAAAATTCATCAGAGGAAAAGCAGGAAACAGATGTTTAAAACCAATAAATTGCAGCCATTAATACTTTCAAAACCAATAGTTGAAAATTACTCCTTGCATCCATTCAGGGCTACTTGCAGCTTCTGTCACCTACAGGCAGAAGTCTCAGATTTGTGACAAACACAGAGGGAAAAAGGATCATCTCTATGCTTTGACACATTTTTTTTCTGCTATGTAGACATGGCCCTGAAATAAAACTGCTCTAGGTGTTCTGCTGAAGGTATTTAACTCTCAATATCCAGAGACAATGACTGCTTGCATTACTGAATGTCGTTGCATGGAATTTTAGGTGTTGGTTGCTAGAGCAGAGAAATGGACACACATCCTGTAACACAGCTCATTTCCATGGCAGACCAAGGCTAGTGTCCTTGTCTGGAGATACTTCATCTTCTTGTGTGAATCCAGCAGGATGCAAACTGTTGGCAGTAATACTCACTCCTGTCTCCAGGCTTGCTTTTGAATTGGCTTGCCTGCCAAAGATGGAACACCTCAGTTAAAATATTCTTCTTCACTGCTGGCCAACAAGATCACAGCAGCCCTTCCTGTCTACTGGATGTAGTGTGAGGTGTTAATTAAAGAAACTGAAGCACTAATACTTGCCATAGAAGTTGCATTTTTAGCCACAATGACACTTGTACTTCCTGAGAACTTGAAAGTTCTTCCTGAACCTCTGAAAGTTAGAAAAGGCAGCACTGCCAGTCTGGGACTTTCTATTTGCAATGTAAGAAATGGGCAAGCACTTAGCTTTTCCCTTTTCCATGTGCAAATCCTTTTCTCTGCAGGTCCCAAACTGTTTTCATTCATCTGTCCTAATCAAATGGCTTTGCAGTTTCACCCGGTGCAGTCTGCAGTTGTTTGTGATGCTCAGCTCTGATGGTGGCACTGAATCAACCAAAAGCTTGAGGTAGAATTGCTCCACATAACTCTGAAGTGAGCAGACCAGAAGATACCATCTTTCTCCAGCTTTTAAAGCAGTACTTATTAGAACTCAGCAAGTGCAGAGTAACTTGTCAGGTAGAAAAATCTGATTAAGTGAATGATGTAAATTCACAAATATTTAAACAGGTCTCTTGTTCCCTGAAGCCTTGTAGGGAAGATCCCTCTCTCTGCCCTGCTTCCTGCCTCACCCTGCCCTTCTGTCCACCTGCTCTGGCTCTCTGCCCTCAGAGCAGAAGCCATCTCTCCTCCCTGTTTCACAGAACACCCATGGAAAGCACAGACTGCCCCAAATTGCCCCATACTGCAGCCACACAAACCAAATACAAATGCCCTGAGAAGCAATGTGTTCCTCATCTCTCAGTGACACCTTTCTGTCAGCTGGCATTATTATAAATAAAACATGTCTTCTCTGAAACATAAATACTCCCAAGGCTGGATTCATGTAGGACTGAAAGGAACATTTCCAATCTTGAAATCCAAGATTTCCAATCCAATAATTTCCAATCTCCTCCAGCAGTCCTGTGAGTTCACCAGGGTCTTGCCTCAATAAAATTAATCTGCCTCAGTGAAAGTCCAAGGTGCCAGCAGCTGGACAAGAAACCTTGCTGGCAGACCTGGTCAGCCTCACAGGCTGTGCCAAACTCCTGAAGAAGCACATCTCCATGGGACTGCTCAGTGCCATACACATTTTTTCCAATCAGATCAAAATGTTCCTTGATTTTGCACCAAGCATAGCATCAGGATCCTTTTCTGACTTCTCAGTAGACTGCTAAAGGACATGTTCAGCACACTAAATTCTTCCATATATCAGATGGCTTATCTGCAGGTATCTTCTGTTCAGCATCCAATTTCTTGCTCAGTGCCAGACTTAGATAAGCCTTTTCACTCATCATTACTGCTGTTAAAAGGTTAAGTCTTTAGCCCATATCAGCCTGCTGACTGCTTGCTATCTGACTTAATGTGGCCACTGACATGGGGGCTTTAAATCCACAATGTGTCTGCAGTCTGTAAACCAGTGGTTAACTGACATATTGATCTTCCAACAACCAAGAATTTACTGGGAGGAAATTTTGCTGTTATTTAGTATGTGTGCATATCTGTAATGACAAGTTCTGCTTTAACAAGTAACAAATAACCCAAGGTTTTTTCATGTACAAATCAGAAGGGTTGTGACAGAGACTCTGTACCAAAGAATAAGGCAATGAGTCATCCCAGAGACAAATAAACTGAATTTGCTACATGTGACCATGTGCAACTTCTCCTGAATGCCTTCCATGTCATGTACTGTACAGGTTAGAAGTGCAAGAGAGTTGAAAAGAAATCTGAACAGTAACTGTAAATTGGGCATTTCCTGACTTGTGCACAGCAAGCAAGAACTATACTTCTGATCTTTTTGGCATGTGAATTTCTTGATTTACAATGTACATATACCTGGGGAATGCAAGCTAGGAAAAAATCTTTTTGTACCACTTCATATCTCTGTGAAGTCTGAGTTCAGTTTGGTAAGACAAAAAGAAAGCACCAAACTTCTTCACTTTAGCAGTGCAGAAGTTCTCAGCATGTCTGTGCTCTGTCTGCATGAGTTTGTGGTCTCATGACTGCAAGAATTTAGGCAGTGCTTGGGCATTTGTTCTGTGTTGGGAGATGAGTGAGTAGTGGGGTGTGTTTATGTGTGGTGGCCACCTGGCTGACCATCTAGGTCTTTCTGGAAAGGGAGGGATTTTTAATAAACTTTCTGATTAGCAAAACCTGGGGGATGACATAGCTGTGTGGAAATGTCCTTGCAGTGATTCAGGGTTTTCAGGGTACAGGAAGCTACCCCAAAGCCTTCTTCATTCCTGAGTGGGGATGAATGGGGAGAACTAGTCTTCTGTAAGAGTGATCCAAGTGTTGAAAAAGAGGCATTGTCTCACTCCATCCTTGGCAGCAGATGGGCCTACGTGGCTGGGTAGAGATGGGGGTGCTACTACTCTAGCATCCATATTGTGCATGAGCCACCAAAGAACCAGTGCCCTGGAGCAAGCCAGCCAGGAAAACATGCCAGAATAAGGAGCACTGAGTTGCTTGGGGAGGAACACACAGTTAGCAGGAATACAGCTTCACTGAGCTGGGGTCAGGACCATGGAAAAAACTAATGAGTAAAACAAGTGACACAGGCAAAACCACCACAAGCTAGATGAAGAGATTTGGTTCTATCACCCAGACACAAAGCTGCAGAGCCTGTTTCATAAGAAAATACAGGACACCTCAGGCAGTCAGTCTCTACCTGAAACACCTTGTTTTCTCTTTCAGGCTATGGAGGATTACATGTATATTTATGGATATGAAGGATCAGGTGTATCCTTCAAATAAAAGTCCTTTCTGGAGTGGGGAAGTGTAGATTACAGATCACTCATGAACTGTTATTTCTGGGTCTGGAAAAATAACCTCACCCAAGTAAAACAAGTCTCACAAGACAGGAAGTAAAGAAGGAGAGAGAAACATAACTTCAAAAAGTAGTGCTGTAAAAGAGGAGGGGGAATGTGGGGATCAGATCAAAGTGACTCAAAAGAAAAATTCTTTCTCTAGAAAAAGTAGACACCATACAGAATTTATCTGGGAAAAGGATGTGTTTCTATCACTGCATTGGATAATCATCTGTCTTCGTTTATTACAGTTAAGTAGGGGAGAATGAACTAGCAACTAATAATGTATTCAGTGTCTGAAACTCAATCAAGCAACAGAGTTAATCCCAAGTTAAAATTTAATAATAACTTTTTTCCCAAAAATCTGAATAAGAGTGCTTGATCAGACTGTGAGTATATGTAAGAGTGTATTTTCAAACAATGGTTTGGTGATCTGGGAAGCTTTGTTGCCATGCTCTTAATGCAGAGAATATAGCAGATTCATAAGGAAACCCTGGAGCAAAACAGTTAATAATGTCGTGTAAACATTTTCCATGCAGAGGTCACATATAACTGACACACTGCACTGCCGATTTGATAAAACACTTTTGTAGACTAAAACAACAAAAGCCAGCCTGTCACTCATTTGAGCCTTAGCCTCAAGGCTTATTTAAGATATAGAAATGAAAACGAAGTGTGCTTTTCTGATACTCTCTCCTGTTTCTCTTCCACTGGTGCTGGAAGGATCAGTAGGAGCTCAGTACATGTTGGAGGAAATTGTGGTACCTATTGGTGAATGACACTGCTATTTGTACTCCATGCCCTACATGACCCAATCAATTCTTTGTTGTAATAAACACCACTGCTTAACTAAAAAACTTAACCTCAGATATACCGAGCCCAAAACAAATGTCATTTGAACTAAATTGGCTTCTTTTGTCTGTTTGTTCATTAAAATTGTTTATAAGATTCCATTTCCTGAGGCAAACAAAGGGCAATAGAAGCAGAGATACTGCTAAGCACAATCCTTGATGACTTTATATTGAAACATCAGTGCTTGGCTACACTCATACATCTTAATTGTGCTGCTCTACTCAAACATTCAAATTAACAATTACAATCAGGAGTTCATAAATATCAAACCTTACTAAAAAAGCCTACCTTCTTTGTTTATTGTATTGCTACCTATCAGGCACTCTGCACAAGCTCAGGATTTAGAAATCAAAAGTTTGCACCTGAACTTAGAATTTTGATTGATTCGACAGCAGACTACTCCTGCCTCCTCAGGTCTCTTGTAAAAAAGACCCATTCTCTGAGGGAAATACTGTGCTATTGAAGTTAGCTACCTGAGTGAAGACCTTCCTTGCTGTGCCTGTTACAATCAGCTCCTCAGAATACTTTTTCTGATTCAACAATATGATAAAGATAAGAATAAAATATTACTAAACTTAAACATGGCTGAGACTGAAACAAGAGTATTTTTCTTAGTTCTTGCTGTCATAGGAATGTAAAAGGGTTGAGAACTCTCCCCTTGATATCATCTTGCAGACTAGTTGTCTAACCTACATCAGTGAAGAAAGCCACAGAGGTGGCTAACTCATTTAGGAGCAAAATAAATGTTTTGCCAACCTACTCCAGCTGTCTGAGGGATCGTGAGCCCAGAAAGACAATGTCAGGTGTCAGTTCTAGAAGGCTAAAAAAGTACCAAAACCTTCCCAGGGAGAATAAAACATATAATGAAAAATTAGAAAATTATAGCTGTAGCTGACTAGTGCACAGAAACCATAAATCCATGAGATTTACTTTGGAATAGCAGCAGTATTCCCAGGCACACAGGAGGGATGCACAAGGGCTGTCTACACTAACCCACTAAGAAGGGAGCAATGCTTACACCAGAAAAAGACTTTTTAATGTGGTTGCTGTAAGCTGAGTCAACTCCCTCTGCAGTGGAACCCTCAGCAATATTTGTGTCAGTGAATGAAATCCCATCATTGGACTGAAAAAATGTGCTGAACATTTGACAATTAGTGAAAATAGTGGATAACACTGATGCAGATTAAAGTCTCTGCACAGAGAAGGTACGTGCTAAAAATGGCATGCAGAAAGATTTTGGGGTTTTGTTGAAAGCTTCTAGAGAAAGGGTCTTTGTATGCTGTATCAGGAGACTGTTCATTACAAATGTTTTTTTTTATTGTATATTTCAATCTGTGCTAATTGCCTTGTTATCTGTTGCATTACTTTCATAATTTTTTTTTGTAAAAATTTTCATAATTGTTTTAATGAAAATTAGGAGCAATGAGCAAGAGGGCTCCATTGTAGGGCTCAGTGGTTCTCAGAAAAAAAATCACTAAAAAGTCTTGAAAAATGAGAAAATTGGTGTTAATGTGTTTTTAAAAAGAGTACATTTGTTGATGATGCCAGTTACAGAAAGACAAAGGCAAGATATACAACTTTTCTTTATGGACATAATGCTTTATCTCAACACAGACATGATATTGTTGTTATGGTCAAAGGACAAAATCTGTAACCATCATTCTTTAATAGACCAAATCATATTGGAAAAAAAGGTTAGTTTTTTGGGCAGAGAGACTCCTGTGTACATAAAATATTGCCTTTATTTTCCATCGCTTGATAACGATTACACATTATGAAAACACAACAATGCAGTTTCTTCAACTTTATACTCTTTGCATTCTGTATGTAAAAAGTCTCAGGCAAAAAAAAAAGGAGGAAAAAAGAAGGAGGGGCCCTTTTTTTTTTTTTTTTTTTTTTTTTTTTTTTTTTTTTTTTTTTGCTATCATCATAACTGTTACAAACATTGTGATTGACTCCAGGCTGCCAGTTCATTTTGATCTTGGGGGTAAATCCAAGTGAATGGCCTGAATCCTCTTTGGAACAGGATTTGATTTCACTGTGAAAATGCCTCATGGCAATGGATTAGACTTCACTTCGGCATGCAGGATCAAATCATATCTGTGCTGTGCACAGAGCACTGTGATTTTGAGTGGAGACTTCCTTACAAAAAGACAGAATCCTACACATACAAATTTTATATATTGGTGACTCCAATATATAAAATATATGGTGCAGACAACAAGGGGAGGGGTGGTAGCCTTGAGAGTGGCCCTGGGTGTGCACCAAAGGGATGGGCTGAAGGGAAAAAGCTGCTGCTGAGGATGTGAAACTCCGATGCATTTATTCTTCCTTATTTTCCCTCCCATCTCAACCTCAAGGTCTAATATTTCTAAGAGGTCTAAAATTAGCAACACTTCTCCTTGCTGGTGGAGTCAGATCTGAAAGGAGGATGTATGAAGGGGACAGAGATTGTGCTGATCTGCTCACTCTCATGAGCAGCGACAGGACTCGAGGGAATGGCATGAAATTGAGTCAGGGAAGGTTTAGGTTGGATATCAGGAAAAGGTTTTTCACCCAGAGGGTGGCTGGACACTGGAACAGGCTCCCCAGGGGAATGGTCACAGCACCAAGGAGACAGAGTTAAGAAGTGTTTGGACACTGATCTCAGGCACTTGGTGTGACTCTTGGGGTGTCCTGTGCAGGGCTAAGTGTTGGACTCAATGATCCTGATGGGTCCCTTCCAATTCAGCATATTCCATGATTTTAGGGCAGAACTATCAATAATGAAATGATGTCAAAACAGCAGCACTCAAGTGCACCTTGAAATAAAAATGAGTCTTTTAAATCCATAGCTGGTAATATAGCATATTGTGGCTATATCCCAGTGATTTAAAACATTAGAAATATATGTAATTATACTATAGGAACTTAAATATGTATTTATAAAAGTTGTAAAAAGAAAAGAAAAGAAAACAAACAAGCAAAACCAAAAATTCCACACATTAAACAAAAACAAACCAAAACAAACAAACAAAAAAAAAAAACCCAAAACAAAACAAAAAAATAAAATTAAAAAAAAAAAAAATAAAAAGAAAATTAAAAAGAAAAGCCAAGCCAAAACAAATACTGCAATATTTTAAATAGGGGGTGTTCTAATGTAATTTTGTATGATGTTTGGTAAAAAAATTAAAATTGTTTTTGCTCATGCAAATAATGAAATTCTACAATAATTTTCCAGAAAAAGAAACCTGTAAACAAATAAAAGTTCAAAGTTCAAAGAAAAAACTAATGTTTTAAGGCAACAATGAAAGTAGATACAGTATAATTTTTTGTTCATTGTTGATAATCAGAAAAGGTCTCAACTTTGCACAAAATCGTTTGGTATCAGGGAATGGGGCTCTGACTAGCAATTGAAATCAAGTATGCTTCACTAACAGCAATTAACAGCATGCAAGTTGTAGTAGCTGAAACAGGATTAAGTGAAATTAAGGAAGTCACTGTGTTACTTTGAGAAAAATTCCACTTTCTTTCAAGACTGGTGTAAATCTGCAATTATTTCTGTCACTTTTGTAAAGTCACTGTGGCCACCAACATCTTTTCTCAGAATTCACATCTCATGTATATTAATCAGATACTCATTTTTCAGAATTACTAATACCACAATAAGCAGTAACTGACTGCATGTAAGAAGGTTTTGTGCTTGTGACTGTTCCATGTATTGTTTTTCCCAGGCACAAATGATAGCTAAAATCTACAGAAAGGGGATATTTTGCAGCCACTTATTTACATTTGCCAATAAATGTCTCCCAGTGCTAAAACAGCAATAATTTCTGAGAAAACACGAGGCCAGACATCCAATGGAAATATGTTTGCTAACAGACCACATGGAACAGGATAAACATTTAATTATGTAATTTTGAAATTCTAAGAGAATCAGCAAAGCTGTAATTTGTCACGTTACTCTGGTTTTGAATACTTCACACCAAACTGTCTGATTATATAAATGCATATTGACACTCATGTTAAAGGTATTTTTTCTTTTGAGCAAAAAAGGACAGATTTTCTCTTTATATATTGGAGGGGGGAAATTTTCCTGTGGAACCAATACTGTTTTAGCAAAACCCACCACTTTACAAAACACTGCAGGAGATTCTACTGTGAACTAGTTTTGTTTGTCAAAAGACTGAAGTATTTCCACTTGCCTTCAGCCAGTGAGAAGTTATCCTAGAATTATTTTATAGGGGACTGAATTGGAAATGATAGAACTGTTTGCTAAGGAACATATAACCTATAATTGATTTTACTGCCCTCAGTTTGAATAATACTTTCCTTTATCTAAAATGCATGAGCACATTTACATCTGTGGCTCATTTTGGCACAAAACTACATTAAAGCTTCTCTCTGAAAATGAGTTGAAGTCTGCCCACATTGTTTACTGTCTTATCCTCCTTCTTCAAATATTAAATCAGTACCACAATCAATTTCAAACTATTAAGTTACAGAATTTAGTATTCCTGATGGATTGTTAGACTATCCTGCTCAAAAGTGACACACAAAACCAAAAAATAAATGGACGTGATAAGTAATATGTCACGATATATTTATGCAAATATGCTGGTGGGAGATGTGCTCAGTTATCCATCTTCCATAGGCTTTTTCAAATTTTTAATCATGGCTGACATACACAAGTCATTGAAAACTCTAGTGAAGACTATAATCCAAATTATATGTCCTAGTTTCTGGAACTTTTTTTAGCATTTTGGATTACTGAGCCAACATGTTTTTGAAGTTTCACATTCAGCACGTGAAAGACCTGACCTCACAATAATGAAGAACTACTTTAAGAAAAAAAAAGGAAATGTCCTAGTAACTGTGTGCAATCCCCCTGAGTTCCCAGCCTTGTCCAAAAAAGAAGATGCATGAAGTTTATTTGTGGAGAGAAGAATGATGTAACTGAGTCCTGTACTTCTTGCAGATTGTTTCTTGTGTACTGTGTTCCTACATGCAGAACATGATTTGGGTTACTCTAACAAATAAATTAAGAATTAATACAAGTTAATAGAATGGGGGGGGGGGTGTTGGTGGTAAGAAAAACTAATTAATAAACCCACAAAAATAAATCTACCAAACCCCAAGCACATGAGTTCAGTACTAAGGTTCTCAATAAAACATTCCATGTCAGAACTCTGACAGCCCAAATACTATCACAGAGCAGTGGGTCTAATACAGCCATGAGATTCATCTGCAGCATGCACTGAAGTACTGGACCTTGCAGAAAAGTGATTTTGTTTATACTGGTGCTGACAAAGACCAGAGAGATCTGTTACTTGTCAGCAAGAGATCTCAAACTGTAATGAGAGCAGAAAACATTTTCTAAGATATTCTTAAAATGGATAGCAAAGAAGCACAAGGACTATACTTTCTTCTAAACAAAGAAATTTAGTGAAAGCATTGAGCTGTCATTCATAGGGCATGTGCAGATGCTTCAAAGGTTCAAAAAATATTCATGAACTGCAAAAAATGCCTCTAAGAATAGAGAGGGAGAGATTTTAAGACCTCAATCACTTTAACATATCAAACAGAAGACTGAGAGGTGATTACACAGTATAATCATCTTTATGAGGGAAAAATACTAATACAAGTATTAAGAAGCTCTTGAAACCAGCAATGTAAAGTGCACCACCAACAAAGTTGAAAGCTAAAACTTGTCATCCTCATTATTAAACAGGAAGAATATTTTAAAGGGGAGGGTAATTCACCTCTGAAAAATGGTAATAGAGGAAGTAGCTGATTATCCATCTCTCATGGTCTTCAAATTAACTATTCAAATTAACCATATCTTGGGCTGCATCAAAAGTAGCATGGCCAGCAGGTGAAGAGAGGTGATTTCCCCCCCTATTCCACTCTCCTGGGATCCCACCAGAAGTACTGAGTCCAGCTCTAGAGTCCTTAGCAGAGCAAAGACATGGACCTATTGGAGTGAGTCCAGAGGAGAGTCATGAAGATCACCAGAGGGCTGGAAAACCACAGTAGATAACTGACTGTTATGAAGTCAGGCTGAGAGAATTGGGGCTACTTATCCTGGAGAAGGGAAGGCTTTTGGGAGATCTTATAGAATCTTTCAGTATCTAAAGGTGGCCTGCAAGAAAGCTGGAGATGGGTTTTTTACAAGGACAAGGACTGAGAGAACAAGAGGGAATGGCTTTAAACTGAAAGGTTAAAGATTAGATATTAGGGAAAAACTCTTTGCTCTGAGGGTTGTGAGGCACTGGCACAGGTTGCCCAGAGAAGCTGTGGATGCCCCACCCCTGGAAGTGTTCAGAGTCAGGCTGGATGGATCTTTGGGCAATCTGTTACAGTGGAAGGTGTCCCTGCCCATGGCAGGGAGGTTGGAACTGAATGACCTTTAAGGTCCCTTCTAATCCAAACCCTTCTACAGCTCTATCCTGCACTGAATCACAAAGGAAGTACAACTTCTTAATGAAGTAATTATAAAGAAAATGTTAACAGGTACAAACCAGGCTTCTTCTTGTAATATCACTGTGGGAAGTGACTGGACTATTTCAGGTGGAAATCAAACATGCACAAACACAGAATCAGCTTGAAGCAGACTCCTTAAAGGAAAAGTTTTGTAAGGCTGTGGACAAATTAAGTCTTAATTATAAGCAGTAGTAATACCTTATTCTTTTCAAACAACCCTTGGGTCTGCCTGGTCTTCCACATGGAAGGTTAGGCAAAAACAACCTTCGTATCTCAGTACTATGCAAAATTATTAACAGTATCTAATAATTGCTAAATTGATTGCTTTCAAATAAACACAGAAACAGTGTAGCTTCATAGCCATAGCCAAACATATTTCTAATAGCCTTGATTAAAATTTAAAACCAAAAAAAGATTTTAGATTGAAAAAATATTTTGTTCTTCATGAAGACACTAACCTTTTAAAATGGAACATAACATTAAGAAAACTCTCTGCTGTATTTCTTAGGCCAAAAGCAATATGGAAGATAATGCAATTGTAGAGATTGAAAAGATTTTTAAATAGTAAAAATACACGGTTTTGAGAGCTTGCAAGTTTTTGAAAATTTTTTTTCAAATTTTTTTCATCAGTTTAGTATAGAGGTCAAGTACACAGTAGCCTTTACCTATAAAATACAGAAATAGTTCTTAACCATGCCAAACATACCCACATGCAGTTAGAAATGTGCACTCATACACATGGATAACATGCAAGTAACAGAGTTTGGCTTCATGTTTGCAAATTGCATTTTTTCTTCCCTTCCCTCCCCTAAAATTCAAGTGTTGTAATGAAAGCCTTATTAGATTTTCTACTTATTATTAACCTGGAGACCCTCCAGC
This sequence comes from Erithacus rubecula, assembly GCF_903797595.1. Classification (NCBI taxonomy): domain Eukaryota; kingdom Metazoa; phylum Chordata; class Aves; order Passeriformes; family Muscicapidae; genus Erithacus; species Erithacus rubecula. The sequence continues at coordinate 85,817,957 of NC_136689.1, read as the reverse complement.
CTCCTCCCTACTCTCTTTCTTATTCGTTTTTAAACTTCTGACCCGATGCAATCTGCCTGCAGGGGCAAATACAGTTATCTCCTTCTAAATTAAAATTGTAACTCATTTGGTACAGTTTACACAAGGCCTCAGCTTTGACACATGCAATTACTATGAACATAGGAGGAACATGATTGCTGAGAGCCACCAGAAATAGAGTTTAATCAGAAAACATGGAGTTGTTCCAACAGATTTGTAATTTCACCACTTGCTATTCTTTTATGTTCCTGAGTGTTCAGATAATTAGATACACTATTTTTTGCTTCCCAAGAGGCCAGTGAAAGCGAAATTCCTTATTTTACATTAACAAGATGAAATTATAATATACAAAATGTATAACTTTTCTGTTGAAATGACAAATTCATACAACATTAATTTTAGTACTTACAAAATGTTACAAATAATTTGTTCTGTAGTATTAGTGTGTATCACAAAATGTAGACTTAGGTGAATTAATCACCCATTCAGATGGATTGCCCAGTCTATTAGCTTTTACTCACATAAGAATCTCTATGTAGCTCCCTTTGCCTATATTAAAAGGCAGGGGTTTTGAAAGTTCTTTAAAATACAAGGTTCATATTTTGTGCCACTGTTAGGGAATGTTCCTCTGGTGTAGTGGATCTGACTGCAGATCTGTTAAAAAAAATGGAGATGTTAGGAAGCAAATTCATAGCTGCCCCTCATCTCTGTGCCTCCAATTCCTTTATGAAAAAGGACTTTTAGTGTATTTGATCAAGTTTAGTGAAACACAGAGATGAATCAACAAAAAGACATCACTCACTGTAATTAGAAAGGAAGATGAAGACTTCAACGATATGTTGCCTTGCATGATGGCACCATATTCTTTCAAGAATAGGAGGGTTTATGACTCAATTGTTTTTACAAATAAAAGCACCTGAACAGTAAATATAAATGAATAGACAAGTGCAACATTACAGGGTTTCACAGGTTTATACTGGGGTCTGAACACATTCATCTTAATTATATTTTAATATCAAGTTCCCCAGGCTGATGGATAAGCCTCTGGGAGGATTCTAGGTCAAGTAGGGAGTAAGGTTACAGAAAAGGGCTACAAAAAATACTTTGGGTAAAGAGAATGCATGGCTGATTATGTGCTCTGTAGTACAAATGTGGTCCTGCAGCTCTGGATGTTTTTTCAAGAGGCCACCTGCTTTCTATTTCTCCTTTTATGTTAGCCATTAATTTTGCTGCCACAGGCACAATTCATACTTATAAGGTTGGAGGCTCAGACAAAAGCAGCTGCTGTTTCAAACAGCACTACTCCATTCCCAAGACAGCCAACTCAGCTGCAACAACATCAATGATGTGGATACACCAAATTCACCAAAAGATAGACTTTCCTATCCTTAACAAACTCTTTTAGGATGCATACATAACAGCAAAGCAAACCCATAAGGCTGGAAGGAAATAAATTACAGGTAAGGTGAGTTTATGGAAAGAAAGAATCTGGAAAAGCAACAGAGAAGCAAAGCAAAATAAAATTAAAAAAAAAAAAAAAAAAAAAGGAAGAAGAAAAGGATTTTACAAATATTGGTGATGATGTTTCCAGCCTGTCTCAAGCACAATTCTTGGTCTAGAAGCTTTTCGTGGTTAGTGAAAACCTAATTTATTTGACAGCAGCAGTAACCCAATTTATAAGGAGATGGCAAAATAGAGAAATCCTGCTTGTTTAAGTGTGAGATGTCTGAATCCAGTGCAAAGGCAGGTTCATTCTACTTGGCCCCAGGACATGCTCTGAGCCATTGGGACACACTGCCTTTCTGGCAGCCTGTGCACCCCCAGCCCTCTCCCCAGGACCCCACACTCAGCAGGCTCTGTCATCGAAGGCAAAGCATCTGCAGAGTTCTCTCAGATCTTATAGAGTTTCTGACCCAAGACACAGCCCTGGGTAACCTGGGGTTTTTTGTTCAAAGCCCATTTGGTTTTGTCTCAGCCCATTCTGATAAAGTCCAGCCCAGGGATCCCTGCATCACACTTCCAAAGATGAAAATACAAGTAATGCAACTCAAAGCATCCCAATACTATCAGAAGCATAGCTTCTGAATTCCATTAATGTTGATATAAGGAAGCAGAAGCCTACAGCCAGGAGCAGGATCAGGATCAGGGAAGAAGAGAGAAAAGGACCACAGTAGCCCCTAGCAGTCCGCCTTACGTTGCATATAAGAAAACATCCCCTGAATTATCTGGAATTATTCATGGAATTTAATCTCCTTGTGCATGAAGGAGAGCTTGGGAGCAGCTCTCCACTAACATGTGGGGACAGCAAGGGCTCACAGTGAGTGGTTTTGCAATATCCTGAATGGAAAAGACACTGATTGTTCCCTGTCTCATCCAGTGGAGAAGTAAAAGCCGTAAAATTCATTTAGTAGCAGCCACGCTCAAAACAAACAAAAGGAAGTGGCTGTGATCACACAGCAGATAGAGAGATGAGAAACTCCTCCACAAAGAGGCTGCAGCTTCAGGAAGTGTGATGGAACTCAAACAGTCTGGAGAAGCACTTAAAAGGTCCTAAGTGTTGCAAAAGAGACCACAGCAGGTTCAAGAAATACCCTCAAGCTGGGGAAGATTTAAAAGGGTAGTATTTTATTGATTTGCTTTTATTGTTCCCAAGTCACAGGCTTTTGGACATTGTTGGAGACAGGATAATGGATTAGTTTCCCCATGATCTGTATCAGTCCAGCCACTCCTCTGCTCTAAGACTGATATGTCCTACCAGCTTCCAGTGAGCAGCAGCTGGGAGATTTCCAGGGCTGCAGCTAAACTGCTTGGTTTGACAGCCACATCAGGCTTACCCTCCGAAAGTATGCTTAATCCCATTTTTTCAACCTGTTTCTGGTCTTCATATTATCTTGCAACAATAATTCTAAACTCTGTTTGGAAACTGTGTATAAAGACACTTCATCTTTGTTACTTTTAAAAGGTCACTCGGCACCTTCACTGAAAGTGCTCTAATCACCACAGTATGAGAAAACAGTAAAAAAGTGGGTATTTTTATCATATTTTTCCCATACATTCATATAACTCTTTTATAGCCTGAAGCAGTTAATCTACTTACTTATATTTTATCCCTCAGTGCAAAATTATTTTCATAAAATGTTAGAAAGTATATATTTCAGGAGGTAGCTTTGAGAGTTTAATGTCAAAATTTACTACAGAAGAAGCACAGGAATTTAAAGGAGAATTGTTTATTTCTATAGATAATTTGCAATTCCTATTATGGTCTTCTGTTGTGCTGATTTTTCATGGAATACAGACTCTACTCTTTTACCAGGCTCTTCTGCACCCCTCTGTCATATTTCAGATATTTACAGGCACATAAACTGGCTCTAAGGGAACTGGTGAGGACACTGAGTACTGTAACATGAACATACCAAGTACTAAGTACAGCAGTGGTGAATCCACAGCACTTCAAAAGAAAGGACTGTCTAAAATTATATTATGTTTTTATGATGCTCACAAAATTGATAGTAACAGTGGCTCAACAGGAATGAGGATAGAATATAAACACTTCTATAATGCAGTTAATTTGTGATGCTAGACTTAAATTTCTCCCCTATGCTTGCAGATAGAGACAAAAGCAAGTGTACATACTTCTAACATAAGGACAGAATCTGTTGTCCTGTAAGACAGCAGATTTTATTTGCTGGTCCAGCAGAGGTTCCCGCTAGGTGGTGCTCCTTGCCTTGGGAAAGCCATAACCAGATTAACCTGCTGCATTACGAGGTGAGGAACAAGTTGTTTCATTGAGCTGGTGAACCAACAAACACAAAGCGTCATCTTGTTGATCTCAATCCACATTCCTAGATCCCTACGCTGCAGGAATTTTGCTCTTTCACCTGCTAAGTACTCACAAGCATATTTTCCATTTCATTCTCATGTTCCAGTCTTCTCATCACCAAGACTGCCCCAGTCTTCAGCTACAAAATGTCACAGAGCCTGTAAAGATGCCTCTAAAACATTTTCTGCAAAGCAGGTTCGTGCAGAAACCCCATGTCTCAGAAAGCTGCTTTAGGAAAAAAAAATATATATACATATATTATGCAAGTTCTTTATCTGATCTTCATTCTTACTGCTATTATTTTATCTACTTCACTATTTCCATAAAGGTTACCATCTTCTTCATTTTTGACAGATAAAAAAAAAAAGAAAAGAAAATCCAAACTAATGCTCTTTACAGACACTCACTTTTGCCATTCCATTGGCAGATATAACAGTATAGATCCACATCACCTCTCCTTGCCCACCAGGAGGCATTAATTCTTTTCACTTGGGTAACACTTACTGATACTTTCTCCTATACACTTTTCCATCTGGTGGCAGAGCAGCTTTTTCATCAGCCCCCTCAGAACAGCAACATACATAAAAGGATGTTGAAATACTGAAGACATTTCAGAGATGAGTTGCAGAAATTATCAAAGACAGGAAATATCTCCCAGTGAGAGATTAAAAAAGTTCAAATCTGTCCACTTTAGAAGTGTTTAAGTACCATCACTTCCCAAGATAGGAAAAGGAAGTTAAGAATTAATACAGAACCAAAAATGCAGACATAGTTCAGTCCAAGATAGCACTGGTGTGCAGAACAGTTGGGTTCATGTGCATTATAAGATGGAAAAAACTAAAACTGAGCAGACCATGAAGACTTCCCAAAGAAACTTTTTTTTTTTTTTTTTTCCCCAAGAACTGCCTGTCTTTGGCTCAAAACAGCTTCCTCTGGTGGGTGGAGCAGCTCAGCAGCTGGCAGCACCATCACATTTTTTCTGTCAGAAGTGCACGGCCACAGTCCACTAAAGTGGACATCTCTTCAGGATGTAAGATTTTCCTGTGACATCTGGAAGATCACCATTTACAATTGTCACTGTCACTGGAACACTGCTGATAAAACAGTTGTGACAGTAGTCCACCATGAAGGAGCAGCCCACAGTGCTGCAACACATTTGGAAAGACCACATAGTCATGTGGGCTGCTCGTGAGACTAATATATCCAACACACTGAGTTTCCTCAAGGAAAGAATACTTCTCTGTTGTTTGATAGAGTTATAGAGAAGTCTAGTTATTTTAGCACTCTTAACAGAGAAGGACAGTTTGTTTTCCTCTCTAGCCTTCAAATCCCTTTAATAATTACTTTGTTAGAAGAGAGGAATGGCTGGCCAATAGTGAAATCTGTACAGACAGCAAATGAGAAATATGAGGCTGAGTCTGACAGATCCATTTAACCTATTCTGGGTAAGCAAGATATAGAGAAGAGAGAGACAGAGCTGCCAGAAGTTTGAACTGCAGATATCCTTCTATGATACTTTGTGACTGATGGGGAAACCACTTTTCCTTACCATGTTGAGCCTTGACTCCATGCTACAGACAGCACACCTCTGCACCTGGTAATGATTCCTTCAAGGGAATGAATCATCATGGACATGGAGTGCTCAGAACATTACCCAAAATAAAAATAGCTACACATCCTCTCCCAGATTTATGGCCCTCACTACAGAGTATCTCCTCCTTTGCCTGTATTTTCCCCTGCCCTATGCCCGAGTGCTACCTTGTAGAGCACCTGGTAGAACAAGAAATGATAGCAGTGGTCAGAGTTCTTTCCAGCATATGACCCTCACAAAAACAGTTAGGCTGCATTCCCCTGTCCAAAGGAACAGAAAAGGCATTGAAACAACTGCTACAGTTGTGTATTTCTGGTTGCAGAGATGGCAAAAAAACACCTTTCATTGAGGCAAGTAGGGATGTCTTATGTTCATCTCTTTTCAAAGGGATTTTGAGACAACATTGGTCTCTATTGCAGAGCAGAAGTCCTCGGATTCATTCCATTACTCACAGAGCCACCAGGCTCTATGATGTATCCTTTTCCACCAGACATCCACTTGTTGGATTGATTCACCCTGGTTTGAAGAGCCTGTGATGAAAACATGATGCAGGCATACCACACTTTGCTGAAGCTGAAAGTGCTCTCAAGGGCCAGGCAGCCTCCTCCCATGACTACCACATCAATGCACATGTGCTTGCAGCCTCTTTGATGACTGCTGCCAGCTAACAGGAATTAGCACTTACTGGAAACCCATCAAAGAAGGACAGATATGCACTGTGCTACCCTTTCTGGAATCTCCTCCTTTCAGGAGTTTCCACATGCAGATGTAGAATTCAGCTCCTTCTTTCATTGGCACAGAATAACGCTGCCCCAATGTAAATGGTAATGGATGAAAAATAGTTTTGATTTAGTTATCAAAAGCTGCACACTCCATGATTCAAGATTAAACTCAATATAAAGACTGGCCAAAAAAATTAACCCATAAAATAAATGCCTACTGTACAATTTGTCAATGCATCTTTACTGCAAAATACAGTGAAGCTGACCCTCTTTGGGTTTTTCCTATGTGGAAAGAACCTTAAGCAGCAGTCTTGAGTGAAGAAAAGGAACATGCCAGTGCAACAGAGGTTTGGGGGTTTCAAACAAGAACACAAGACATTGTGGGTTAATTGACCTATAACTTTTGAAAGGAGATATGAAACTATGATTTTTGTATGTGGTCTGTGGCAACAAATTACCTGCATACAACTAGTTCCTGTATGGTAAATTATGTGAGACCAAGAACTGAAAGTATGGTGTGTGCATTTGTGTGCATGAATATATATATACATTATTAATTATTATTACTACTACTACTACTATTTAGTATCTTTTTATAAACATGATGCAGTTGCAAAGCTTCAAGCTTCTGCTGAACTGAGTAGGAGGATTTTGAGCTATATTTCTTGCAAGTCAAAATAAACCATCAGAAGGCAGTGTGTTAATGGTTCAAAAGAGACATAAGTAGGAGCATAAACTTTTCTCAAGTTTCCTAAAAAATCCCAAAGAATAATTAAAAAGGAGGAGAAAAAATGTTTACACTATGGAAGCAGTGTATCTGAAGAAAAAGATGTTTTCTGAGAAACCTTCTTTCAAGTCATTGCAATTCCCTGACTTTCACAAACACTTCATGCAACAAAAACAATCTCATCCATGCTACAGATAGTGAACATGAGAATTTTAGGGCAGATAAGCCTTGAAATATATTTCAGCTTGGCTACCTGTCACACTTTGCTTTTTGTTTCTGATGCTGACTGCTACCATTGCCCTGGCTGCTGGCAGATTTTCTGTGCAGTTCATTAGTTTAACTCACTAGTCAAAGAGGTAAAGTCCACCACTTCTGGAGCAATGGCCATTCAAGCAGAACACCACATGACCACCTAAACTGATCTCTATAACTCCTGCCCCCAAATCCCAGACAGTGACTTTTGCATGAATTTCTAAATCCATTAAGAAAGACTGAAAATATTTACTACAACAGCTAATGTGAGAATGCAAGCATCTTAAAGTAAACCTTTGAATGTTTAATTATTTTTTTCACTAGCCTTTTCTCAAATCTGCTCTTCTCCAAATTAATGTGAATCTGGATGCTTTTAGCTTTTCTTCCAATCACTGCATCTCGTTATGATATTGTTTTCTGTGGGGTTAGAGTCATTTACCATTGGCAATCACCTTAAGTGCCTGTAATTATGAATCCTACAAGATACATCAGACTAATTTTCTCACCAGCTGTTTTGTTTTTTTTTTTTTTCCAGACCACAGAATATTCTTCTGTTTTCTGGCTGCAACCTCATTTAAAACTATTATCATTTATGAGGCTGTGATCCTCGGGTAACAATCTCACTCAAGCTGCAAAGGACTGTCCCATGCTCAATCCAAACAGGAGAGCCATGTTAATGCATGCTTGTGGCATGAGTTGGAGCCTGAATGTTGTGTAGGGAGGATCAGTTGATTCTGGGCTGATGATCTCCTGGTCCTCCAATAAATACATCATCTCTGAACACTGTTTCTCTTCTCTCTGTGAGGTGAGCCAGAGAATTACAGCGCATGAATCCAAGGACACAGATAGAGTTGCTCTACTGAGGGGCTACAGCCAGCACGCAGGTAGTGCAACTACCTCTGCCTCCTGGGGACAGCATGTGAGGAGCTCTGTACAGTTAGCAAGGCACAGGGGCAATAATCTCCCCTGCTCCCTTTGCAAATCCTCTGCTGGCTGGCTTGTGATTACTGTTGGTTGTGGGTGAAGTTGTGTGAAGTCACACAGAAGAGCTTAAAGCTTGTATAAGACATTTTGTTCAACAGAGGCTCATCTGTGGACCATCACTATGACTATTCTTCTCTGCCACTGAGTAGATTTTCTAAGATTTATCCATCCTTACCAAAGTTCTGGAAAAACTATCTGATCCAGCCAGCAATAGCACACTACAAATGAATCAAAAGTCACTAGTAGGGAGCTTCTGCAAACTGAAAACTGGATACTTAGTGCCATCTTTTTCCACTTAACACAAGACATAAAAAATCAATCACCTTTTGGCAAAAGGCAATGAAAAATGTTAAAATCTATTCTATACAAGATTAGTATAGAACAGGTCGGTGCAATTTACAACTGAATCATTTCAAGTGACTATTACTACTTGACAGGGTTTAAAACTCGCATCAAATTAATGCACTCTGAATAGCCAGCCTTATGGTCTGTCATCATGGCTTACTGTTGTAAAATGCTTCTTTTGAAATGCTACTAACATAAAATCTTCTATTGAAAGAATCATCTTTTTATTGGCAAGATGATCTTGAATTTAAGAAAAGCTGTAGAAAAGTTAGGTACAATCAGTCATATTAACTAACCACTCTACTCTCCAGCACCAAGTTGTTCACAGCATGAAGAACAGCTAAGTAATTCTGAGCTCATAGAAAAGCCTATCTAAATTTAACTGCTGTATCATGTTAATGAGAGATAAAACGCGCTGCATCCACAAACAGATGGTGCTAGCCCACATTAATAAACTCACTGGAGAACTTAATATGCTTAGATTTAGATGGGTTATTCCACTGGATGACGCAGCCCATGACGCATCCTGAAGCAATGTATCTGTATTTGGCAGCTCTTTATCATCTTACTTGGCTCTCCTGGATACACCGTCTGCTGTCCCTGCGTCCTGTCCTGCCTCTGGGCAATCCTGACTTACAGACATACAGGTGCAGCCCTTTGTGGTTCTTTCTTCTGGAAGCCAAGAACACTCACTGTGGCACAGTCCTATTTTGTAGTTTCACACAGTCCCTGGATTTTACTGACCCCATGGAAGATCTGTGCATCCATCGGTATTTGGAGAGCAGTTAGTGTATCCCTGCTCTCCCCAGCAACATCCTCACACATACTCCTTTCCCCAGCAGAGTGTGAGGAGTACAGAGGTATGAAAGATATGGATGCCTGTTTCTGCCTTGCCCTGCTCCATCTGAGGGCTGCAGCTGCCAGGGAACTGGCAGGGGCAGAGGCATGAGCTGGGCATAAGGCTGCTGGCACCACTGTGACTCCCATATGGGCTTATTTTGGCTTCAGGCTGTGATTTTGCCTCCCTAAAATCCAAGGAAACAGATTGAATCTGGACATTTTTGCCCAGGGATCTTTTGGCAGCTCATCCTATTTGCACTTCCAAAACCATAAAATGTTTGTATACTATGCCTTGCATATTTAACCAGTGTTATTAGCTTATAGTAAATAAATATTATTTATTTATTATAATAAATATATTAAATAAATATTAAGTATCATTCTACTTCAGAAAAATTGAATTAAGAATTCATGTGATTGGAAAACAGTATTGGATGCAATAGGATTGTGCTATTAATTTCATGAAGGCTGCTTCTGGTGATATCATTCATATGAATTTGATTAATCTTATCAGCAATCTCTATGACTCAAAATGACTATTTGTTATGCGAATAATGAACAAAGCTTCCTAAAATAAATCTTTGGATACTGTTTTCCTCCTCTTCTAAATAATGTTAATGTAGTACTCCTTAAACAAAGGTTGCCTAATACAAAGCCTCTGTAAATAAGTACAATAACTTAGAAACGAGAAATCATAGGAAGTGGGTGGAAGAGAACAAGTGCAAGCTACAGTTCAAATGTGTTGGAATTCAAAAAAATATTTTCGTAAGATATTGCAATATTTGCACAAAGACACAAGTGGAGTATTCAGAAAGCTTTAGATGTTCTTATCTACTTTATAATGGGATCTGGAAGACTGGAAGTATTTATTCAGTGTCCTAACTTGCAGATATTATCATGACTGTCATGGAGCTTTAGCTGCTATATAGCTGAGCATGGGGTTTACATGGGGACAAAGAAATATTCCTTCTTTTGAGCATAAGTACATCTGAAGAACTTGGTGAGCATGTGTAGTCTACTTGCAAACCATGGGTGTACCTGAGAAGGCACAGATAAAAAATCAGGGATTTCATTCCCTACCTCCCAAGATTATCTTATGTCAGGGGCATACTGTTTCATTTCCTGAGGATTGCACTTTTTTGACAGAACTAGAAATATAAAATATTTTCAGCCAAGACATTCAGAGAGAGAAGAGGGAGAAGATACATGAACATGAGAAAGAAGTGAACACATATATAGAGGGGTACAATCATAGTGAAAAACTGAAAATGTCTGCTAATTTATTTTGCACCTAGTTCCCTTTATGTGTGCTCTGTTTTTAACTTCCTATACCTTGTGTGTGTAGCTGTAGGATGTGGTTTTCCAAGTAGGAACTGAGAGAAGTGCAGTCTAGATATAAACCACCCCTTAGAACCACATAATTTTAAATGTCTCTGAGATATAATCAGAACTAGTATGGACTCCTTTCTGCATTTCAGTTTAAGAAAAACAAGAGAGAAATAAAATACATGGGACCTACTGGGATAATATTGATCAATTGATCAAGTATGAGGCAAATCTCAAATTGCACAGGAATTTGCTCCACAGTCTTAAATCAGCCTTTGAATGAGGTGAGCAAGGCTCCCACTGATCAAAATTTCTTTTCCTCAATGGGGAAAGGATGAAATCAGTACACTCTGCACCTTAAATTCACTCACTCTCATAAGGCTGGGTATTTCCAGTAGTGTGCAGGAGCAGGGTTTGTGCACCAAGTGGGGAGAGCTCAGCACCTGGCAGTCTGTGACACCTAAAACATCAGCCTGATCCTGCCCCAATACTAAGAGACCATCATCAGAGGGAACTAAAGAGTTTCTTGCTGAAGCCAAGATCATGTGTGAACTATGACTGTGAATCCTGAGATGCAACACAGGTATTAAGAGAACAATTATTGAAAATTCTGAATTACATTATGCTATGTTTCCTAATAATTTCTGAATGAGGGAAGTATCTTTCTGCTTTTTAACTATTAAAGCAAGAAACTGCTCTTCTTCCCATAGACCTGCCACTAACTTCATCCATTCCTTTCCTGATTCAAGAAAGTCGGATAGTGTTTCTTCACAAATCATAAGAAAAATGTTAGTGCATTTTCATTGCAAAAATTTGTACTACTTCTAGTAATTCCACATGAACTTTTATGCCTTTTCCCTTCACAAAATACTTTATTTTCTTCAAATTTTTTTAAAACCTTTCCTAGTTCAAACACAGAATAGATTTATGATGAAAGCCATAAGGGAAAAAGTAAGAAAGAAAACAAAACAAAAAAAAATCACCCTACAGAACAGGTGAAATCAACTGTAGAAAAATTGTTTTAAGGGTGGAATTGTACCAGAATCATGCTTGAATAGGTATCAGCTGATTCTGGACCAAATGGCCATCAAGGTCAATGACCATCATGAAAATCAAAGCAAGGACTTTTTCTAGGCAAGAATTTTTTTTTAAATTTTGAAATAAAGTTCAGGGCTACGGTCAACATATTTGCTTTTTATGAAGACTTATTTGATCTATTTTTGAGAAAACCACTTCAGTTTCACTGTTAAATATTGAATACTCCTTTTCCTACTTCAAGGCTCACAGAAGCAGATTTCATAATATTTGTATGCTTTTTATGTGTGAGTCCTCTTATTTATACAGCACCCTATAAATCATATAAAAGAATGACAGAAAGGACCAATTAAAGTTTTTTCTGGGTAGAATGGCTCTTAAATGGTTGTGCAGTCTCATTTTAATGGTTTCAGGTTCCACAGTTTCCCTGAGGAGATTATTTGAGAGCTTACTGCAATTTATTCTCATGATAGTCAGATTCAACATTTCCTTTTCCAGTTGTATCACAATACACTTACATCCAACATAATGTATCACATATTTTCTCCTCTTGTGATGCAAGATAGATTCCATAAATCCTGCAATAAATTTGTCACCTCTCCTTATGTCCTTACAAGTCTGTATTAGCTGCGTTATGTAGCACATACCAGCTTGAAAGCAACATCACAGTAATGCCTCTTTAATGATTTGCACAAAAAAGTAGCAGTTGAACACCAATACTACTGACATACTTTATTCAAGCTCCAAATTAATTCACTAAAATGATCCATGTTTTTTAAACAATTCTATGGTTCCATGTATTTTAAAATACTGCCCCTTTTTTTATGCATGCCTGCAGAGTCTTAACCCCATCCTCTTAGGGTCATATAACAAAATTTCAGGAGCAAGATTTTTATCATGTGTCTCCAGAAGGACTCAAATAAATGTTCCAGTTCACTACAAAGTAAGCAGTACTTCTGTGTGTGGCTGACTCTGCCCTGCCATGTAGGCTGGTCCCTTCACCCCTCTCTTTGTCATGTGCCAAACTTGGTTTGCCTTCAGATTCCTAGCCTGCCTTTCCCATTCAAGTCCTGCCACGGGATTGCCCCATTTCAGGACTCATACTCGGCTCCTTCACTGCACAAAATTTTATTACACAAGAAACAGGGCTTACATTCATCTTTTTACAATTTCAGATTAAAGGGACAACAGAGATAGGGAAACACATTCCTGCAAATTTAAGACTGGTAGGTTGTACATTTTTTAAAGTTACCTGTCTTCAGTTACACTGATCACAGCAGAAAGAACACATTTGAAGAAAACAAATGATAACAAGAAACCAGGAAAGCACCCCCTAACATCTTAGTTGTTTATGTATGTACATACAGCCTCTAAAACAAGGTAGGAGATGGTCATCAAATTACAATTCATAGAATATTATCCCTACTGAACAAATGAGTTCTATAAAACTACAAAGTCTCCTGGAAACTCTGTCAAGTGTTAATGTACTAATTAGAAAATAATTTACTAAACCCATGAAAGCAGTAATAAAAAGTTAGAATATTGCTGATTCACTCAGTAATACAGAACAAGTGCTCTAATAGCAAAAGTTTAAGAGCCAAAAGACCAGGCAGGTGCCTAATGTTTCATTAGATTTTATAACTGAGGAAGACACTACAATTACCTAAAGCTCTGGTGCAAATAATAATAATAATAATAAACCATTTTTGGAAGCTGGCCTTAGAAAACAAATAAAACACAACCAGCAGAAATAAAGAAGCCTGATTACATCTCACAGCTGAACCCATTCCAATACCCTCGTTGTCCCTTGTGTCCTACACCTTCCAGATGGGGAAGGAGGGCGTGCACCGGAGCGCTCTGAAGGGCCAGGTGCTGGTAGCCAGCGGCCACCACCTCGTCCTTGCTGACCTGCAGGACAGCTTCCACTGGCTGAAGAGCCTGGAAGATCCCTCAGGGGAGCTGCAGTGAACTCCTGCCTGGCTACGTGGCATGTGAGCCCTGTTAGAGAGAGACTCTCCTTCATTCTGCAAAAAATCTGTCGTTCATTACTGAAATCAGCCCCGTATGGCTGAACTAGCAACTGGCTTGAAGTCACTGCAGGGGGAAAAAAGGTGAGGGCAGCCGAAATGTTTGGAATGCAGCTAAAATAGTTCAGAGAGTTTAAGGTTAAAAGGGATCATTGGATCACATTCTCTGACCAGAGGGCAGTAAGTCTTACTACCAGTCCCAAACAGAACTAAAGAGCTTGTTTGTGACTGAAACCATTACATTTGCATTACATTATCTCAGCTCCTGACTACTGATTCTTCTTTTATGTTCTTTTCTACCATTTTAAAAAACTTTAGCACAGCAAATCTTGCAGATCTTTTTGACAAATCGACAATGTGTTCAGAATGTATCATTATAAGAGACTTCCTCCAGCACTATAATGTTCTGGCAGGTCTTTCCTGCACCACTGGATCTTTAATGTCAAGAGGCACACACCTTGTTGTGGGATCAGTTCCCATTGATACCCACTGTAATGCTGGTAGTACATCCAAGAGTCAGACTGGACACACTGCACTTATCCGTAACAGTTTGCTTGACAGGATTTTTAGACAACTTTTCCTAAGACATAAGCTCATTGCAGAGGCACGGCTTGTATTCCTGGGAAATTTGACAGTTAATTTGGTCTGCATATTTGGCTGTTTGAAAGTGTTAATTTTACTAAGCAGTCCAGATGACATTGCAGTTGCTCTCACAGTAGTTTACTAAGTGACCATTTAGTACACACATAGATTTTATTAACAGTGAGTTTATTTTGGATCTCTGGTACAAATCTTGAAAATGCTGAGTCTGCAGAAAATTTTACACACCAAAACTATGAAGATTGGCCTCTGAAAACTCTTCTATCTTTCAGAAGTCAAAAACTACTTCTCTATTTAACACATTCAACAGCATTAGCCATCAGAAATACATATGGTATTTACCAAAGAACTCAGAAAACATTTTGCAGTTCTAAGCCTATTAGATTAAAAACAGAATTCATGATGTTTCTGCAGTTACTTTTATCAATTTAATAATAAGTATATCAGAATTGTTTTATAAGTCGAGGTGACTGACATCAAGGATATCTTACTTCTTTCTTTATCAAACTATTTTAATATATTTTTCTACTGTTTTGCCTGTGGTTTGTCAGAACAGTCAAGAACAGTACAGGGCATACGGCTTGGTCTTTTGAAAATAGACAGAACACGAATTACTTTCTTTACTTCTTAATAACTTACTTCCCATTTAAAGATTTATTAAACCCCAAAAACTCAGCTACTTCCTCAGCCAACTCCGCCAAGATCCCACGGTGCAAATTAGCCAGACTTCATTAAAAACCGTCTAGCTTTGCTCGGAGCAGAGCTTTCCCCACGGACCCCAGCAATTCCACACCTGGCGTTTCCCAGGAGCGGCGGCGATGCTCCCGGCCCCGCGCTCCGTTACAGCCGCGGCTCCCTCGAGCCGCCTCCGGCCCGGAGCGACTCCCCCGCCCCGCCTCGTTCCCCTTTTTCTCCAAATCCCCCTCCGCTGCCGTACGCCCAGCGCAACCCCCGCTCGGGATTCCAGCGAGGTGCCAGCACCTGCAGGCCCCCCATCCCCGCCACATTCCCGCTCCCACCGCAGGGGATGCGGCCCCGGCAGCGGGCGGGCGGCGCCCCTCACGCCGCCGGGCGGGGCCGCGCTCCCGGCATGCCCGACGGGGCCGCTCCGAGGGTGGGTAGGTGGGCGGAGGGAAGGAAGGCGGGAGGGTGCGCGCCCACCCCGCCGCCGCTTCCCATTCCCAGGCGCTTCCCATTCCCACCCGACGCGGAAACCGGCGCGCAGCCGAGCCGCTGTAGCCGGCGCGCAGCGCGCATGCGCGGGCGGCCGGGAGGGCGGGGGCCGGCGTTCAGCGGGGAGCGCTCCGGCCGCCGGTGCCGCCCGCACTCCGCGCTGCCGCCCGGCGCCGCCGCTACTCGGGACCGGCGGCCGCCGCGCACAGCCCGCGCCCTCTCCGCCCGCTCCGCGCCCGCCCGGTGTCCTGCCCCGCCATGAAGTTGAGCAGCCGCGGCCGAGGATGCTGCGCGGGCGGCAGCCGGGAGCGCGGGCCGCCTCCGCGGAGCCCCTTCGTGCACCAGCTGCGCCTCAGCCCCCTGGAGAAAGCCAAGGTAGGGGCGTGCGGCCGCCGGGCCGCCCTTCGCCGCCGCCGCCTCCTGCCGCGCGTCCCCCGCCGCGCACCGGCTGCCGGGCCGCGTCCTGCGGCGGCGGGGGCTCCGCGCCCGGGGCTTTGTGAGCCGGCGGAGCCGGGCAGCGGCGCGGGGCGTGTGCGGGGCGAGGCCGGGCCGGGGGCTGCGGCGGCCGTGATGCTGTAGTGCGGGGCGTGCGCCTCAACTTGTGCTCCGATGCCTTCGCACAGGGAAAAGAGCTGTTGGTGTTTTTTGTTTGCTTGTTTGTTTGTTTGAGGGGTTTTTATGGGCTTTTTTGGCATGTTGAGGTTTGAGAGGTTTTTTTCCGTTTTTCTGGTATTCAGGGTTTTTTTATGTTGTTTTTTTGTTT
This sequence comes from Erithacus rubecula, assembly GCF_903797595.1. NCBI lineage: Eukaryota > Metazoa > Chordata > Aves > Passeriformes > Muscicapidae > Erithacus > Erithacus rubecula. The sequence continues at coordinate 85,801,734 of NC_136689.1, read as the reverse complement.
GTTTGTTTTTGGGTTTTTTTGTTAAATGAGGGGCGGGGGCGCAGCCCTGCGGAGCCGCTCTTTTTCAGCGTCAAGTCAAGGTAGGGCCGAGCCATCCCAGTGCAGCCGAAGTTTTGCCCCTGGGTAAATAGTCCCTGCGGCGTAATTTAGGTATTGTGCAGGTAGCGGTGAGACTACAGGAAGCGGTATTAAAATGCAAATTTGCTGTTGCGTGGCTTTTCATTTCGTTGTTTGGTTTTAGGTTTTTTTTCCCCTCCCCGTGCCTCTACCTCGCTCAGTGGGCAGTAAGTGGTTGGATATTCAGAGGGCATGGCTCTTGTCTTAGGCTTTCAGTAAGATCTGGGTCACTTGCTGGAGGAAGAAATACCGTCAGAGGCTCACCTAATGAGGGGCTGGCCGTTTCTGCCTCTTCCATCACTGTAATACTAAAGCTTTGTAAAGCTGTTGTTTCGGGAGCCTTCAGTGCCTGTTAACATTGGAAATTATGTTTCACTAATATTGAGCCTCTTGGGTCAAGGCGCTTTAGATCCAGCTTTGATTTGCATTTGAGTGAAGTTCGTTGTTGCACTGCCCTGTTGCCGCCCAGATGCTTAACACAAGATATGTATGGCCTGACTTAAAAAACATCAGAATGTGCCTCATGTTGCATATCAAGCAGCCCAGGAATTATAGTACACTCCAGTAGAAAAGATGCTCACTTTTTAGTAAGCTGCCCACTATGTGTTCAGTGGTTGCTCATAAATTGTTGCTTGAGCTGGAAAAGGGAGAAAAAGCTTGTGTCATCTGCTTCATTTAGTTTATATCTAGAGCTTCCTCAATTAATTGCATAGTTGTAAAGGTTTCCTTTCCATGTACTGTACTTTGTTCCTGAAGTCATAGTTAATATGCAGTTAATGAGGTAGAAGTCTTTCAGGCAGCACAGAGAAGCGCATGTTCATATGGACTGGGGTTGTCTCCAGTTATGACTATTGTTGCTTTCTATTTGGTTATTTATAAGAAATTTTAAAAGCGCTGCTGGGAGAGGACAGCAGGCTCTTGTTTTATGTTTTTTGCAATAATAAGTCTCATAGGACCTACTAGCATTGCTGATCTGATGTTAGTCCTGACTCCTTGAGGAGCTCTGTCAGGCAAGTGACTGGTTGTAGAGCACCTGCTTTCTGTGTGGGCTGCCCTGCTTCTAAGTATGAGATGAGCTTTGCCAATGGATTTCAAGGATTTGTTATCCTCAGTGAAGATGAGGAGATGTGTTTAAACGGCTGTGGTTTGTCACAGTGCACAGGCCGAAGGAACAGCCTCCTCACCAAGGAGTGTCTTGGACTTGCTTTTAATCGAGCAGCCTTTCACTGATATACAGCATCATTGAGTTCTTTAACCCAACACTGCAGCAGTTTCATGAAGGCAAAAGCCCATAAGCTGGCATACAGAACTGTGGTAGATTTTTTTTCTTTGCCTTAGTCATGCTTTTCCAGCCTCTTTGCCGATTAAAAGTTATGCTTGAGACAGAAGCTGCTGAAGCAGAGCTGTGGAACTGCTCCACTAGAGAAGAAATGCCCCCCCAGGTGTTTCACAGAAGTGTGCATTCTCCTCTGTACAGCCTTGGAGGGCTCCGTGTGAACTGTTGCAGCTGAACTCACTTCCTGTTCAGCTGCAGGCATGTATTGTGTCACAGGCTTTTCTGTGTGTCCTGGGAATCTAACGGGGCTTTCTGGGATTGCACAGGCTATCGAGGAAGGTCAGGAATGTAGGTATGAGTAGGGGACCCGAGGGACTGGGAGACAAGGCTGCTTTGTCCCATGGGCTGGTGTCTGTTGCTGATGGTCTGCCAGATAGCCCCGTTATCTTCACTACAACCTCGTCCTGCACTCTGCAAGGGGTTAGATTAGCTTTTTTTGTTCATTAATGCAGCTCAAAAGTAGATGCTTTTTAGTATGTTCCAGCCTGAGACTGTGGGAGTGAAAGAAAGGTAGAGAGGGTAAAAAAAACCACAGGAAGAAAGAACAACAGTAAAAAGAAATACTCTTGACTGTCAAGGAAGTGTTCACGTCGCCTTTCCTTGACTTTATAAAAACTGGGAGATTACAAGAGCATAAAAGCAGTAAGTCTGTTTCTGAAATGAGTCTCATCAGTAGAAATTATGGCTATTTTACCCTAATCTGAGGGCGAAGTAAGAGTCATTCTTGAAGCTACCTGTTTTATTCCAGTACTATAATAAAAAGATTCTTTCTGGGAGAAGGACAGACATGATTTTATTAACCATGGATTTTGCTCATACTAACATTTTCTGGGCACCTGTCATGTAAGTCCAAGCTCTTGATTCAACTTGTTACCACTGCAGAACAGGCTGAAACATTGCTGGAGCTGTCACTAAGCATCTGTAGCTTTTCCCCCTGCTACTTCAAAATACAATACAATGCCATTTTCCACTATTCTAGTGTTTCTGGCCCTTTTATTTCACCACTGCTGGTGTTCATTTGGTGCCTTGGTGAGCTGATTTGGCTCATTAAACCAGCATATCATTGTTTTTGTGTTCTGATTATTTTCTTTTGCTGGATGGCTGTGTTTTTTCTCACTAATGAGCTATATTGGCTCATTGCTAGCTCACATAAGTGCTAGAGCTGACTCAAGGGGAGGATTGCAGAGAGAGTGAACAGCAGAGATCTGTTAGATTGGCTTAGCTGCATAGGAAAATTTCTTCTGCTGTATTTATCTCCATGGATGTGTCTGTTGGGGAACTTGCAGAGTGGGAAAATGGGTAGTGAGAGAATTGTTAAGGGATGAATTCCTAGCTCCTTCACTGCCATCTTTGAGTTGAGCTATAGGGATGATAATAGTGGGGAAGTACAAGTGTGGGATAAGATGTAATTTCTATCTGATACGTGTAAAAGAAAAATCAAAATCTCTGCCATGTCAAATAGCATTTCCTTTCTCAGTATTGTGACTGCTACTTTGTAAAAAGCCATGGAAATTTTGTTGGGAATAAACTGGTTTTAGTGATGTTTCTTATGGTATTGGTAATTTCCAGGTTGCATTTTTTAAGCTTTCCTATGCATGAGAGCTCTGATAGTGGTTTTCAAGTTAGGAAAGACCTAGAGAAGTAGAAACAAGGGTACTCTGTGATTCTCTTGCTCAGTGCTTAGATACGTGGGACTGGATATTTTAGAGAAGTGGAAACTTGAGTTCATGTTTTATACCTTCATTGTGAGATCATACTTAAATCTGGATGCAGTCTCTCTAAACAAGGAGAACATACAATACCTATTTAGTTTAAATGACTTGCCTTACATTTTCTGATGGAAGAAGGGAGATCAGTTTCCCAGGGCAGCCTTCCATTGCAAGCTGTCCATAGGTCTTTCACAGTATACACTGCAGCCTTTGAAAAATTGAGTTGGATGCTGTAGACCAGCAAATGTTAAATAAGCTGTAATCGACCCCCTCTTGAGATTTCTTTGGTTGTGAGCTGAATCCCTCAAAGTTCAACTCCAGGTGGTTCTTTAGGGGTTTTAAAATGTATCTCAAAACACAGGTGTTACGTGACTTACAACTTACTACCAAGCAGTATTCCTAATTTTCATGAAAGACATGTCTCTGTCAGCATCCCAAATATGTCATAATGTGATCATCAAAACAGTGTTCACATAAGGCCAGAGCCAGAGTGTATGTCTCCTGCATTCTGATCTCTGACAGTGGCCAGTGAGGACAGGATAGCCTCATTTTTTCTGTCTGACACTGTTGCTGTACATAGGTGGTTTTTCTTTTTAGGACAGAAGCTTTCTTACCTGGGAGATATCTGAATGTAGATATAGACTGAGCTAATTTTCAGATGTCAGCATCTTTCTTGATTCCTAACTTTCTTCAGGAGGTAGACCTACTTTTCTCTCCTGCCACATTTCTGTGTGAACAGGTACTGAGCTACTGCCTGCTAAAAAGAAGCTGGTGTCACAGCCAGACTCTGTGCATTTGGTGTGTTTGCTTCTTGCTGGCCATTGCCTGGTCTCTGGAAGACCAGGAGGCCTTTTCTGTGCATTTATGCCATCTGTTATGGCATTATGGATGCAACTTCTGCTTTCATTCTGTGGCATGGCACTAAGATGATCTTTAGCACAAAGGATTGGTGAAGAGAGGCAAGGGATGGAATCCCTCACTACTAGTCACCTGCCATTCAGCTTTGCCCTGTTGTAGGAGAAGACTTGGAGGAGTGAGAGGGAGGGAGATGTGAATCCCAAAGATGTGTGTCCTCACCTGCATTTTGTTTCACTTATTTCTTAGTGGCTGCTCCTTCTCATTTTACAAACTTAGAAGGTGGCTACTCTCATCTCCAGAATGCTCCTCTGTTTGCTGCCAGATGTGGTGATCTTGTCTGAATGCAGAGTTGTGTGAGATGGTGTAACTTTGATGCTCATCTGACCGTTGTAGTGTGTGAAGTTTTACTGGTTCATCTGGGAAACTAGACTATCTAAGAAAAAAAATTTCTTCTTCTGTCAGTTCTGCAAACTAAAGCCAAGTCTCTTCAGGGGCTGGATCCTGTTCTGGAGAGTGAGGTTGTGGTTGTTATGGGATGATAGTGCCGGTCTGAACCATCAATGTAAGATCCAGCTGCAGTGGGCTGGAAGCTTAGGGCTTGAAAGTGATATCTTGGGCTTTTCTCCTGCTGTGTGTTCCCTGCACCTACCCTTCATTTACAGATTTATGCACCTACAGAGTGAGTTGGTTGTTGAGCTGCTTTGGGAAGTGAGAGGAAGTGGAAAGTGACCTGCATGATGACTAGATCTGCATCAGGGAAGAGAAAAATATGAATTAATCTTTCCACAGCAGCCTGGAGATGCATCAGATTGAGCACAACATGAGACAGCACCTTATGGCTCGTTACTCATCCTTGCCCAGCTATTGTGATATTGAAAACTGTGCTTTTTTTTAACCTTATCTGGCATATCTGGAATTTAACAGCATCCTGCTGTTTCTACCATTGGATATTTTTAAGTTTAGAAACAGGATCAGTTTCTAGTAATCACTGACCTTTTAAGTCTGAAGTTGTGTTGGAATAATGCTTTTCTAAAATTATTTTTATTTTGCAGATTGCCTTCATGACCTTGACTCTGTTTCCTATCCGGCTCTTTTTTGCTGCTTTTATGATGTTGCTGGCCTGGCCTTTTGCGTTCATTGCTTCAATGGGATCTGACGAGCAAGAGCTTGAAAAACCCCTCTCCTGGTGGCGAAAGTGAGTCACTGATGTGGTAAAATACTAAGAGAATCATTATAGAGTTCAGCAGTTTGAAATAGAGGAGATGGGAAATACCTTTTACCTGTCTCAGAGATCTACTTTTGTCTTAAAAAAAATATATTAATATTATTCTCTTAATAAAAATTATTAAACACTTTCCTCAGCTGGGAAACTAGAAATGCCTCAGCTCTTTGATTTGCCAGGTGACCCAAGAATTGCAGTGGTAAACTCTGGCTTCTTATCTTTATTGAGGATGTAGTGTGAAGCTTTGTTGTGGCATCTTCAATTGCATTGATTCCTGTAATGTCAACTTTTGATTGTGAAGATTGACTTTGTGGAATGTGCCTGAATTTCATATTCTAAATTTTTGTTGTAAACTGCTTCACCCCATTGTCTTCTACCCTGTGATGAACTGACAAAACCTGTGTTGATTCCCTGAGGGCTTGCCCCATACTTTGGTGCTTATTAAAAGTCTGTGGTTGCTTTGATATTGCAGTGCTAATTAAGGTAGAATGTAAGACATTGTCCTCCCATCCATGAAAACTGCTATTTGAGGAGCAGGACTGGAGGGGTGTATCACCTCTTATATAGACAACTTTAAAATTAGGAGCTGGCACTACCATGAAGGATGCTGATTGTGTTTTGCATCACAGGAGGGAAGGAGGTTGAGAACACAGAGGCATATCACTTTACATTTCATTTGGAGTAATACCAATGCAATAACTAATGGAATAATTGGCTGCCTTCAGTCTTGCATACAGTTATTTTGAATCTTTTTTAGCTTCTCCCTTTTGCATTTAATCCAGTTTTCACTGTTACCCTGCTCTCCTTCCTCCAATCCCTATAAGTGTTACAATGTGTGGTATTCAATTTTTGTACTTTGTTCAAAATTTCTTTTTGTGCCTGTCAGACAGTTTAAAAAGACCGACAAACAAAACTCTACCAAAAAAACCACAACCTTTCCACCCCACAAAAAAAAAATCCACAAGAAACAAAATCCAAATTACTTCAGGACAAGATTGGGAAAGTGAAGAAAATAAAATATATCCATAGCTCTTATATGTATTCTGTAGGCCTTCCTATATTTGAGAATCTCTGCCCTGCATTTGTCCCGTTTTGTTTGGGTAAACTTGAAACCAAGAATCCAAGTAAGTGCATTCTGGTGATATCCTAATAGCATATTTTAGGACTCCATTTTTTAGAGCTTTTTAGGGGTTACTAGAAAACCTTGTTAGGCATTGTGTAGAAGAAACTTAAAAGACGATCTGTATTAAAATAAATTTTGAACTTAATGCCAGTCTTGGAGACTGTAATGAATTAGTGTTCAGGTATAAAATGAAGTTGAGCAGTGTATTACCTTGAAAGTGGTTTTAAATCAGCTGAGAAAGAACAAAGTGTGTGCAGTGCTCCAGCTATGTTTTAAGCATCATATCCTATCTGAGCTTTTGTCATGCAAGTAATTTTTCATTTCATTATTTAAAGGTGTTCCTGTGGCAACATAACTGCTTTCCCATTTCTTTACAGGATAGTGGATGTTTTGCTGAAAGCAATAATGAGAATGATGTGGCTTGCTGGTGGATTCCACTGGATAAATGTCAAAGGCAGGCGGGCATTGCCAGCAGAAGCAGCAATATTAACAGTGGCTCCCCATTCTTCCTACTTTGATGCCATTCCAGTAACTATGACCTTCGCCTCCATCGTGATGAAAGCAGAAAGCAAAGATATTCCTGTTTGGGGAAGTAAGTTGGTAGATACTTTATTTTTCAAGAACAATTAAAAAAGATTGCTTAAGAAGTTCACTGAGTGTGTGTGTTAGAGGGACTGAAACAGAAAGGAAATTTTCCTTTAATATATGGTGAAATTTTTTTTTTTTTTCCTGGTCTACTCTTAATGTCAATAGAAAAAATTGGGGCAAGAGGGGGAGGGGAGTGTTCTTTTTCCACTTTCTCCAAAGTTGAATCCTCATATGAAGTCAAAGCAATCCTACATGGTTTAATTTGCAGTCCACTTGTAACATTTTAAGACCTGCCAGATGGAAAAGCAAATTAGGATGGAGTTATGGAAGCAAAGGTAATGCTAGGAAGAAAGTCTGCTAAGATGGTGCGAGTTGGGGTGCCCTGCCAGGAATGTGTTTTTGGAATGTGGTCTGCTCTGAATGCTACCCTGCCTTGAGGGAGTGCTGCTAATCCTTCACACATCAGTAATTTAGTTTCAGGCAGAGTGTGAGAGATGAGCACAAGAGCAGATTGTTGTGCACTTGGATATAGTAATGAGGAAAGCAGATGCCTGAGTCAGTAATGGTTGAATACTATCTTTGAAATTATTCCTGTAAGTTCTCACAAGTGTTTGAGACACCTGTGATTTTTGGTACAGTTGTGACAAGCAAAAAATTGTGTAAGCTTTTGGGCTTGTAGACTTCTCACCAGAGTCTGTGTGGAAGCATTTTGAAGAAACCCATCATCTCATGTCTAGGATGAGCAAAGTTCAAAGAATATTCCTGTGTCTCCTTTTGTAGATTTTTGAATAATATGAAAGTGACAAAAGATTTTACTTTGACCATGGGTAGGAGTCTTAAATTTAAAAGTCTAAACAAAAGCTTTGAGTTCCTTTGCAACTAAGTGGAATTAGACTGCTAGTTCTAAATAAAATAAATTTAAATAAAATTTAGACAATGTGTTTTAATTGTTTCAATTCAAAACCAGAAGCTAAGAAAGGGCCACAAAGAGTGAGTGGTTAGATGTAGAATTTTCATTTAAGGAATCTTGTCATATAAGGACCTGCCAGTATGAGGTCAGGCCCAGTCTGTAGTTGTGTCTTAATTCCATTGAATATCTTAGTGATTAGAAATTTGTGGCAGTGAAAAATCCATGTAAAAATTAATAGATACTTTGAAGAAAAAGAATAAGCTCACAGGCAGGCTGTGTTTTTGAAAACAAGAGCATGCAAACAAGCATAGTGTGAAAACAAAAAGAAATTGAACTCCCTTGTTCAGTACTGAAAGAGGATACCCTTGTGAGACTGTAGGTTGGCAGTCCTGTACAGCATAGGTGTTTCCAGGCCAACTTGGGCCTTAGGAGAAGCGGGGCTGATTTATCTTCTTTCTCAGGTGCCTCAGTTGACTATTTAGTCATTGCTGACTCAGCAAAATAAAAGCAGTCTGTGTCTCTGACTTGAAGGTGGTCTGTCTGGAGGACCCAAATTGCATGAGGTAACTGCAGCCCATGTTGTGCTACTGCAATGTGATGAAATGGCAGAATGGCATTTGACAGTGCTATAATGGCTACTTAAGTAGCCCACGTAGCAGATTCAGTGGGAGCTGGGAGACTCTCTAGGGATATAGAGATTGTAGTTCCCCTGAATGTAACACAAATAATGTGTATCAAGTAGATCAAACTATTTTCTATGTATCTAATTTGAGGTGACTTTTACAGTATTTCATTGAAAGTCTAGACTTTCTACAATGCATTTTAAAAATTATTCAGTTCATTTAGTTCGTAACTAAATCCAGTTACAGAAAAAGAGAACATGTAGTGATTTGATGGAATATTACTGGAATGTCCAGTGCAGTCAAATAAATGAATGTTTTGTCTTGTATAGTTGCATTTTCTTAATGCTGTGAAGCCACAAAAGTTAGGTAGTCACTTGTGAAGGGTTCACAAAAATGCCACAGAAGTGAAGGCATACCAAAGGTCGTAACTGGGACTGAGAGTTCAAAAACCATTTTTGTTTTTAGGGGTGGACTTTTATATGAGCAACATTAATTAAAGCAGTTTATTTATGTAAATGGACCTTAACAGAGAGGTACCAATAACTATATTGATTTGTTAGGCTTAAAATTTAGTAAGAACTTTCCAGTAAAACTGGATTTATTTAAAACAGTGATTTATTTGTCTCTTCTACTGCTTTGAGAGAAGTTTTCTGTGAAGCAGATAGTGTTGACTATCCTCACCTTTGATCCAGTATTTTAATCCCAATGTTATTTACACCTCTCTACATGCACACACATAAAAAAATCCATTTCATGTTATTGGACCACTGATATTTCCTTTATGCTTATGTGATAATGTGCTCATGTTTTTATTGGATTGCCTGGTGAATTGTCAACACCCTAGACATTCATCCAGAATTTATCTCAGAGGTCAGAATTGTGTTGTGTTCATTGGTTTTGTAAGTCTTGCTAGCTTGGTATACCATCTTCAGTAAGGTTTTGGAGCCAGTCACTGATAATCCTAACTTTGTTATCTCTTGAGTCTTGTTAACAGTTATTCTGAATCTTCTGGGATGCTTTGAATAAAATACATTCATTTAACTATCTGAGCAGACTTAAACATGTAAAAAATGAAGTGGGAGAGGAAATATAAAGATAATCTCCAAGGATGAGGACTTTGAGTAAGGAGTACATCTTCATCCAGTATATTAAAGTATGATATAATTAAATTGGCTTTTTAATGACAGTGTTTATTGAGACATTGTACATTGTATACCAGAGGGATCAGGTGCTTTAGCATGCACAAAATGATCTGATTGCTAAATGGTTACTAAGATTGGTTCTGCAAGTATTTTAATAGGTTTCTGGAGCATCTGCCTATGTTATTGTTCCCTTATTTTGCCGGTTGTGGAATATTAAGCTTCTGATCCACTTGAAAGTCCAGATGATTAAAAGCCTGTTCTTGATGGGATTGAAAGTACCCCACAACTGTGTTTATGTGTGAGGGTTTTATTGCTTTTTAACTTGAAGGCAGCTCTCATCATTTGCAAAGTCCAATTTCAGAAGCAGACTTATGTCTTGTGACTCTTACAGGTACCTTCATCCTTTGTAGGAAAGCAAAGAAAACCAGATTTTAAAATGCTCTTTGATTTTGGGAGAAGACTTAATAACTCTTCAGTCAGTGCTTAGTAGTGAGAAAAATAATCCATTTGGCACACACACAAGGTTAACAAACTCTGGGGAGGAACTGCTTGCCCAAGTATAAACTATTTCAATGATCATTAAAAAAAAATCAGTATCTGAAAAGTAGAGAATGCGAAACAGATGGAATCTGTCATGATGCTGAAGGAAGATGTATGTTTCCAGGGTTTTGGAGACGTGAACTTTGCTGGACCACTTACAGTCTTACAGTGGGAAAATGACTTGTAGGAGTCTGTTATACCTTACATGGTCTGAAGAAGTCAGATCCATTTATCAGTACAGATCCTTAAACTTTACTGTTTTGTCTACTGAATCCCATTTCAAGTCAAGACAAGGTTTGTGCATAAATTCTGGGTAGTTATACTTCCCTGTCTTATTTTTGGCTGTTGAAGCACCCTGGATAAAAGTGGTTTTTCATTGCTGAAATGATTGGTCCTGCTGCAGAAACACTTTAGTAAGAAAGAAAAGGGATATATCGATAAATGTGAATTGATGGGGACTTGGGACCACTTTTATGATTTGAACATTTTCAGTGGTCTCAACTTTTAGAAGTTAATTTAAACTTTAGGCAACTTCAACATCTCTAACACCACTCTCTGAAAAGGAAGGAGAGGAAATTGGTTCCTGTGAAATGTACGGAATGATATGTTACCTTAAGTTTATAAAGGGGAAAGAGGTAATTTGTGTTTGGCAGAACACAGCAAACCTACAGTCAAAGGGAGAATCATATAGTACTATAAAACTATCAATTCTGTTTTAGATTTTATTTTTTTTTTTTCTGCATCTAGTGAACATGTGAATTTTTGTTCAATCTCATTTTTTGAAAGTGCATTATGGGCCTTTCTCAAGCATCATGACTAAAAGATGAGGATAAGTAATTCAGGGGAAAGTATTTGTGCTTGTGTAGCTGGGTATGTTTTAATCTCAAAAGATGTCAAATTACTCACCAGCTCTGTTGTGTAACCTAATCCTTTAGTCCTGCATTCTAAGTGCCCCCTCACCTATTCCAAGCACAGAAGAGAAATGTGGTAGACTTGTAGTTCTTCTGTGAGAATCTCACATTTGAATGTTTCTGAGATTCACTGAAACAGTCTGTAGACTCCTTATGAAAGGCCTGTTCTCAGGTGAAGGCATCAGATTTCTTATTTTATACACTGTAAAACAGGGATTTAAACACTGAGGTCACCAGGAGAAATGCTAACATTCTATGCTATGTCAGCATTGTAGCCTGCCTTGAGTACACACGAGTTCCCCATTTCTGAGGAGCATCTTGAAGTTGTTGTCAAGCTTATCCATTTCATCTTCTGCTTTAAAACCCTCTGTTTCAAAATTGATTGTTTTCTTTCAGACTCTGAGCACCCAGATGGTCCTGCAATATTTCAGTCTTACTGAAGCTCTCTGAGAGACTTAAAATACTTGTATTGTCACCTGTACTACATGTATGTGTTTGTCATTTGGCTTGGAGTCCTGGAAAATTCTGTAAAAATTATTTCTTATTTAAACTGCTGCTGGAATGATTAAACTGCCATCACTAGTTAGTATCATTTATTGAAGTTACAAACTGTAGTATATAGGAAACCTTTGAATTGTCAATTGTGCCTGACTTAAATACTTTTTAGATTGGCAGCAGAATGCTAAAACATAAAACAATGTCTTCATACAGGTTTTGGAGGTGTGAGAGCAAACAGCAATCTCTGAGATAGAAAAGTCTTTGTCCCTTAAGAAGTCCTTAAAGGAAATAGGTCACATTTTGAAAGACCAATCCAAATACCACAGCATTTACTTCTGTTACAGCTAAAGAGGACACTAATTATTTACTTCCTGCTACTGACCTTTCTTTGTCCTATAGGCTACATTGTTTCCTTCCTTTCCCTTTGGAAGTAAGGAGGAGAACTTTCCCATTAATACTGCCTCTATCCCAGGAATACTTGGTATGCTTTCAGTCAGGTGGTCCATCTGGTAAGCATTTAGTCAAACTTGGAGAAATTCTTCTTGACGTACATTTATCTTCAGTAGTTGATTCAGACTTGAGTCAAATATTATACATTTATTATACAGAAATGTATATATAGTAAGATACTACCACCAGCTTTTACAGAATATCGTGACCATAGTAACACTTCTGTAGGAGCAATGTAATTCCAAGTGCAAAAGATCCTAATTTTGGTTGTATTAAGTTTTGTGCATTGATACAGCTTTGTGTATATTCTTGAGTTTTTCCATTTTTAAGGTCTGTGTCCATATACACAGGAAGTAACTGTAATCTAGAACCTTAGTGGTTTGCTTCCCTCATAACTTTCAGAAGACTTTTGAGCATATTGCAGATTTCTTCTTTTCTCTACACTAAAGAGCAGTTTTCATATTAGATGTTACCTCATTAGAAAAGTTTTGAGTTCAGAACATTGTAAGCATGTATGTTTGAATAAGGCAGTTCTTGAAAATTAAGCCCAAGATAGCATTTTTTAACTTTTATCCTTCATGGGTTTTGTACCCCTAAATACACAATGCACATCATGGGGACTGCTGTTTTTATTTTCTTACTAAAAAAAAGCTGTAGAGTAAATACTATAAATGGATATCCCACTGCAGGCTACTTGTACAGCTTACCTCCTTGTTAAAGGCAAGCAGAGCTGGTTGTGCTGCCTCTGTAGGATTCCCTTAGAGTGTCAGACGAATGTAGTGATGGGGTTTTGTGTTCTTTAGGGGAGAGGCTAAGTGAAAGCTTCGAATTCAGCATTCTCTACTTTTGCAGCTGTCTCTTTGTTACTTTCTGACTCTACAGTGATGAGAATGTAACTGCCCACTCAAAAATGTATGGATACATTTTAGATGAATTGTGTGTAGTGCCACCGCTCTGTTCCATAGCTTTTTGTGTTCTCCGGTGCCTTGTAGAACCAGTGGTGATGTTGCCAGTATGAATGGTTTGCTACAATACTTTCTGCTGTTGTGTGTTATACAGCACTTTGTGTCTTGAATTGAAACAAGATTTCCTCATACATACTTGCCTGCAAAGAGAGAAGGGAAATAATGTTTTCCCTGATGTTGTCCTAATAATCTTAAAGACACCAACTGTATGTGTTCAGCTTATCAGGAAAAAGAAAAGGGTTTTGCTTATGCATTGAGCTGGTGCTGAAATTGATTGCATGGGAGTTATGATTCTGAAATCAGTTGGAGCTGCCACCCTGCTATTAATTAAAGCAATACTGAGTTTTTGCAGGCTCTCTTTAAAGAGGCTGTTTTGAACAACTTTCGGTTGGTTAGAGTTTCTGGCATTTTGGCTGCCCTGAGAGGCAGAGGTTTTAATTATTTACTGGCAGCACTATTTAAATTGAGGCACCTGCCTAAGAAAGTAGAATGTAGCATGTCAACTGTCCTCAAGACTTCTTTCATGATCTGAAATTGGGGATGAGAGTCACTAGATGAAATATGACTGACGCTGCTAGAGAAAAAGCTGGAATAATTTTGTGAATTGATGGATTGTCTGTCATTGCCCACTAGATTTGATAATTCAAGGGTAGTTTTAACGGAGCAAGAGGAGCTAGGCAAGCATATTTATCAGAATATCTGAACACTTGAGCTGTGTTCTTCACTACCTGGTTACAGCCAATCAGCCATTAAATTGCTGAGCAGAGAAAAGGATATGATTATGTTCTGTTGATTGAACATGTTGCAGAGTTCTATTTGTTTCCTTTAGTTTCTCAGTATGCCAGCTGTCTGGAGCATTTTATCCATTCACTTCTGGCCTGACCTTGCCCTAGTCTTGCATCACACACTACCTTAGGTACTGTCTCCCTGAATTTCAACTTGACTTCTGACCACAGTCTCATCTTGGCTGCCAATTTGGTGCCTTTCTCAGCTTCTCTTTTGAGACCTTTGGCCTTGCTCCTGGCTTTCTGGCACAGATTGAGTTGGTACAGCCTTTGAATTTTCAGATTTGTGTGTTTACTGAACATGAAAATATGATGAGAGTAAAGGTCTGTGTAGCCTTGTGCTCTGTTTTCAGAAGTGGTTGAGAAAAGGCTACAGAGTTAGCCTTATCTTGGTGTGAATTTTCAGCTTTTTACTGCTGACTGAGGGTTTCAAGTTCACATAAATTGTTGGATTAACCACTAACAGCCTGGTAGCTGGTGTCTCACAGGATCTTCAGTTGCTGTTTAATATTAAAACAAGAACTCTATCAGCTTTTTATTCCAATGCCTAAGGAAGTAAGGCTTAATATAGACACCCTAATAGGCTAATTCAACAGGCAGGACAAATCCATAGGGAGCTAGGATTTCAGTTGCCTCTCTCTTTCAGCGTACCACAGTAATTTTTCTTTACATGAGTGTGTAGTGCTGGTCATTTGTAAGATAGCTCACCTTGTGTTCCTCTGGAGCTTAGTAACATCACAATAGCTTGCTTTTGGGGAGGTTCTAACTGTAAAGCTCCCAGTTCTCACATCTTGCCTGTACAGTTTTCAGATACAAATGACATGAGTGTAGTCTGATGTTTGCTGTCGCACTGCCTGAAGAAAAATCTGTCTGCTCACTTAATTTCATGTGTTATAAATAAGACCCTGCTTGCAGTATGTCCTCAGAAAAGAGCCTGGGAGTTCTGGAATTATCTTATTCATTCCTTGGCCTGAAGTAACCTAAATTCTGTCATTTGGGCCTAATGTAAAAAAACTTCCAAGTGAGGGCTGGGGATGTTGCATCTTTTGCCTTCCTTTACTTTATAATGTTTTTGCTATGGAATAGTAATTTTCAAGATCGAAGCAAACTCAGGAGTAGAAGCACTAAGAAGATAATGATACCAAGTATTGTTTCCCATGTTATTTTTATTACTTGTTCTATGTTTGTGGAGTTTTTTTTCACTAATCTTTTTGTGTTAGTCTTTTTGTGGTTTGTTTTGGGGCTTTTTTGTTTGTTTTTACCTTGCCTTGGCAGTAACCCCAGCTGGTGAAAAATGATCATTGCTCCCCTGACAAGCATTATTCTATAGATATTGTCTAAGAGCAGGCATGTAGGAAAATGTATAAGAGTAAGGTAACTTTGCTGAGTTCTGAGGGGAGACTGTCTCCTGAGCTGTGGCTACTTGTGGAATAAAAGTAATAGTTCAGAGGCTGTCTGAATGTTTGGGAACTTGCTGTAAGATTTGACAGATTAGTTTCTCAGAACCTTCAGAACTGGAGGATTTTGGTGAATTGGTGGCTCACCTTCCAATGGGATAACACTATAACTAGCAGCTTTTGCAGAGCACAGGGCTGTAATTCCTTACACTGCTTTTTCTTCACACTTTAAGCACTGACTGATCCATTAACGTAGCAAGTCTATCCTTGACAAAAGCAGATTATACAGTGTCAGTGAACTCTTCTCACAGTGGCTGAAAAAATGAAAACTGTATTTGGGCCAAGTAGAATAGCTAATGGTTTAGTGACTTTTGAACCTTCAAGTAAAATTACATGATGCAAAAATTATTAAAATGTTTTTGGAGACAGCCTGCTTACATAAAGGCACGAAGCACGCTATATTTGAAAGTGTTTCTCTTGTAGTGCTTTTGGACACTTGCAAATGAGCTATATGGGCTTCTTATTATTTTGAAAGTTATCTTTGGTGTCCTTGTGACAGACATGAATGGAGAATATCTTGTGGATTGATTTCCAATTTTTGTTTGTGTTCATTTTGTGTCTGGCTATGTACAAGAGGTTTCCCACTGAGCCAGGAAGAATATGTCTGAGATCTAATTCATCTGGTATGAGGAACAGGCAAACAAGTGACAGCTGAGAAAATGAGCATGCCTTTCTTGTTGACACTGTTTCTTCACAAAAAATAACATCAGTGTATATAACATCTTTGATGGTCTACCTTTAGTGGAGCTGAGCTGTCATAGAAGACAAAAGCTCTAAAGACAGAGACAGTTTGACTGGCAGGATGTCTTTTGCAAGCACTTACGTAGCAGGGAGATTCCTGCTGCTTTGTTGGGTTGAGAGTGGCTATAGATTTTGTGATTTTTGTGGAAGGAGGAAATGGCCTAGAGACAGCCACAGAAAACTGCATAACATGTACCATCTTGTTTTATATTATCTGTGTTGTATGTATTGAGTTGAAAAAGTGCAAAATGCCAAAATTGCGAAAACTGTTTTCTTCACAGAAACTTATGAAAATATTTCAATAAAGCTACAATAATTCAGCTAAGTATTTGGTTTTGCAGTGTAATATAATAAAGTAGTTATGTTCTTCCAGCAAAGCTTTTTGTCCAGAGGACTAATGGCGGAGGAGGGTGGGCGATGCTAGTGCAGGGATGTATGGAGGGGGTGGAGGATCTTTTTTTAAACAAAGGGTAAATAAGGACTGGTCCTTGTTTTTGTTTTCCCTCACTTCAGCTCTGATCAAATATATCCGACCAGTATTTGTATCTCGGTCAGACCAGGATTCTCGCAGGAAAACTGTTGAAGAGATAAAGAGGCGTGCCCAGTCTAATGGTAAATGGCCACAGGTACTGTATTCTGCCACTCTGTAAGAGATGGTATTTGGCATTTCCAGGCTTTGGATATGTAGTTTACTTTTTTCTTAGTGGGTGGCTTTAGGTGGTTTGGGGTGGTGTGTGTGAAATTTCCCCCACTCCCTCTTTTTAGAAGATAAAATGTAAGATTCTCGTCTGTGTCTCATTACATTGTGTTTCAAGGAAAACTGGGTAAGTACATGGGTAGACATTTCTTAAGTGGTATGAAATGGACAGACCACAGCAGATGAGGAAGTCATCTAAGAAGAAAAAAATTAAGTACTCACCAGAATACCTGGAGAACACACCTGTGAAGGTGTGTTCTCACCCTTCACAAGATTTTGGGGCTGGCATTGTTAGAGATGTGATACTGGGCAAGGCAGCCTAAAGAATTTGGGTGTTTCAATAACAACCTCTATTAAAACACATGATGAATGCATGGAAAAAATAAGTGGCTCTGGGTTTGTATTCCGTGCACTTAAAATGTGGCTGTTTATAATGTGCCTTGAAAGAGAGTAATGGGAAGGAAAGGATCACTGTTTAAGATCTCAGATTCCTAGAAGCATGTGATTATTTTGGAAATTTGAAGCATTCCTGTGATTTTTTTGAGATTAGGGTACTGTATATTTTTTTATGAGATTATTGCTGCAACAATGCCTCTTCATACCGCACTACAGAAATATTATAAACAGCTATAAACAATGTGCTAGGTGATATATAGCTTTTGCATCGACTTTCATCATTAGATTTCAAAGTAAGCTTGGACAGAGTGAGCTATAAAACCAGTAATGTTAATTCTAGTCCATTGCTTTGTTCCCTTATAATATGAATTTGGGGAGGGAAGGGCTTTGTTTTTGTACAGTCTACCCTCTTCTACTGAATTGGTTCAACCTAAGTGTTTTTTGCTCTTTTTTGGTTTTTTTTTAGAATCGTGTTCAGATATTTTCAGTCTCTTTCTTTTGGGCATCTGTGCAGATGCCAAGTAATAGCAAAGAAAAATAGCTGTCTTTTCTTAACCTGTAAGCAGGTAGCCTGGAAGCAGGAATTTTTTTCTGGTACAAAACAAATTTGCCAGCACCAAAATCTTCAGTGAGAATACTCGTACTTAACCAGCATTTCCAATCACTGTCCCAATAAACAGAAATATTACTGGAGGGCAAGAAAGATACAAAATCAAAGATAAAGAAAACTATTTTTCCTATTAAGGTAGAACTTTACTTGACATCTTTAACACCTGTTTTTTTTTAACTCTGAACTGTTTTTCCCTGAGAATATTTTTGCTATAATCCGTTAATAACAGCTTTGAAGTGAGGTTTATAAATAAATTCACATTTAAATAGTTCTTAAAAGTCAACTTTTTTTTTTACTTCAAGATAATGATATTCCCCGAGGGCACTTGCACAAACCGATCCTGTCTAATTACATTCAAACCTGGTAGGTATTATGCTCATTTCTCTGTTCTCTACAGAATGTCCTTGTATCTTCATTTTCTGAAATACACTTGCGTTTTAATTTGCTTGCTGTTGCAGAAGTTGAGGTAAAAATGTGCAGTAGGGTGAAATTGGGATATAAATTTTTGTTGGTGCAGGAAGATTGTAATTGAATAAAACCTTTTCAATAATTCAGGTTTTTTCTTGGCTTCTGAGATGCACATGGGCTGGAGGAGTAATGTTTCTTCAGGGGTTTTTGTTTGTGGTTGTGTCTTTTTGCTTTTTTGGTTTTCTTGCCCCTTCCCTTTCCTATTTGGGTCCGTCACGTGACATTTAGATACTCATTGCTGCCTTAAGTTTTATAGTATACCAATTTGAGGCTGCCCAGTGTTTGTTGTTGTGCTGTATCTGGCTGATTCCTCTCTAGCTCTTCTGTGGAGTTGCATTCTGGTGAAAATGGCATGAAAATGTTTCCCATGTAACACTGTTAGAGAGGCTGCCATTTTTTACAGTTTTTATGTAACATCCATGTTCTAAGCTCTTTTCAGTAGTATCACCCTTTTAGTTTATCACATTAGTAGAGGGTGTAACACTCAGCATTGCTGCAGCTGTAAACTGCAGTTCCAGTAGGGAGAAATGCCAGTACTGCAGTAAACCACTAGCCTTTAATGTGAACTTGCCTTTATCCTGTAGATAGCAGGTGGTCAATGAAGAAGCTTTAGTGAGCAAGGTGGTTGAGAATGGGTTTTTTGGCTGCCTGGTTTCTGGTCTTACTGCGTATTTTGTTTGACTTGCAATTTAAATATCACTCTTAGAGTATTGTGCAGTCAATCAGCATTGTGGTTCCTTTCACTGATTCATTTGGCTGATCAGACTTTTCTCTCAGCTCTTTCCTTTTCAGTTGAGTGAATGGGGATTGGGGAAGCATCCACTTCTGCAGCTCTTTGCTCTCCTTCTCTCTCCACCTGAATCCTGACTGTGCTTTGAAACTGTGCCTTCATGTGAAGCCCTGATTTCCTGCCCTCCCTCTGTGCCATAGACATTCCAGGCACCATGTATTTCATCCTTACATTCTCACTCTATCTTCTTCTGCTCTGGTCTAGTACATGCTGCTGTCTGCCTCTTGACTGTCTCACTTTTCCTACTGAAACTTGCTTCTGTATCCATCCACCTTCTAGAAATCCTTTGCCTCAAAATTCCTGTCTTATATCACATTACTTTGGTCTCTATTCAAGTTAGTTCTATCAGGATTCCTTTCCCCACTCTACTAAAATGGCCTGTGCTCCTTGCTCTTACTACACATTTTCTTGGTTTTGTGTTTGTATTTAAATGGTGGTGTTGTCATCTACCACTCAACTTTTATCAGCTCTGGATTATTTCAGTAGTTGCTTAGACTGGTCTTTGAGGCTGAGCAGAAGGTACCACTGGTCTCCAAATCTCTTAAGGACTCTGTACAGACCACCTGCATTTAGAGACGATTATACTCCATAAACAATTATTCCTTTTATGTCTCAACAGTTACTTTGTAAAGCAAATGTTGTGCTAGGAATACAGTGTACTCCAATTATTCAATTCTTGGAGTATTATGGAGACCTTAGTAAATTGTAAGAATAACATACTTTGAGTGAAACACTTAATTTATTAATGAGAGAGAGATGCTAAAAGAAGTCTTGAACAAGATAGTTATCGTGCTTACCCAGTCTTGGTATTGGAAACCAAGACAATCTTTAGCAAATGATATAGAACTTGTGCTGCTTATTTATCAGAACTGTAGTTTTCCCATGAAGCAAAGTAATGCTTCTGAATAATAGCTTTAGTTCAATATAGCTCTAGTTCAATTTATAACTATTAGTTTTCCCATAGCTGCAGAATAGAAGTGACATTCTGTTATTTCAGAGATTATAAATTGTCCATAAATAATTGTTGTTCAGATAAAAATAGCTTCTTTTACATAAGAAAGCCTAAGGTCTTCACCAAAAATATTGTTGACCATGGGGAATAAATTAACCATCTTGTGTATGCTCATTTTTAAAATTCATTTATTGAGCTGAATTTGGTACTAAGCTTTGACTTGAGTTAATGATAATATATGTAAGTGGTAGATGATAATTTAGATAATGTAAGCAAACGTTTTTAATTACCTATCTGCTGAAAAGGAGGCTATATATACATTGTCATTGTCCAATGCTTGCTGTTTTGATTATTTTTGAAGCTACTTTCAGATCCTGTTTTTTCACGATCAGCTACTTCCTATCAGTCTGTTAGTTGTATATTTTTTTTCTTGTTGCAGTAAATTTACTCTATACCAAAATGCACTGTAAATTAATTATGTATCATATGTGCCTTCTAGGAGCATTTATTCCTGGGGTTCCTGTACAACCAGTGGTTTTACGTTATCCAAACAAACTGGTAAGTTCAGCTTGCAGTGTTGGAAATTCAGGGCATTTTCCTTTTAAGTGCATTGGCCCTTGTGTAACCTTTTAGGTTTAAAAATTCAAAAATCATTGCTAAGTTATTGTTAGTTAAGTATTTGTTCCTTAAGCCTCAAGCAATATAGGAGTCTTAACTGAGACAGTTAAAATGTTTCTGCTCTGAAAGTTGTTCAGGTTGTTACAAGAAATAATCTACAAATGATGAGACAAATGGCAATTTCTGTCTAGGATCTGCGTTCCTAAGTGCTCCCTGTTCCTGCAGTGTGTGCTGGAGAGTTTTCTTAATGTCATTTATTGCTGGAAGATGTTTCTGCATCTCCTGCCTTTGGGGGTGTTAGTCACAAATTTCTGTGACTGGCTGAATGGTATAGGATAATGTGTTGAGGACCTCTGCACCTTTTTAAAGTGTCATCTTGTCTGTATTACATTCACTGTGCCCTTGGCTAAGGAATTAGCTAATTCGGACTAGTCCTCCAATGTAAGTTATATTCGGGTAAAATGCAGATTATAATGTTTATTTACAATAGGTGAAGTTTCTTTTTGAGCCCACTGGGGCTATTTTCATGTGCAGTCTGTCCCCTTCTGATGTAGAAGCTCCTAAGGGAGGGTGTGAAGAGTGTCAGAAATAAAATAAGGACCACCTGGTCTCTCTTATCAATGCATGTCACATCAGAAGATCTCTGACTAGCCCATTAATAACCCCTTGTTCTAAGGAAGGATTTTGATTCTTCTTGGTACCTAAGTAGCTTACAAATATTTCTATCCACCGTTCTTTTTGTCATTTACAGGTTTATGTCACTTACATAAAACATATGCTTGATTAAAAAAGAAAAGAATCCTAGCAAAGTTAATATACACAGGCCACCATTCACTCTTTGCTGAGACAAAGTGTAATGGCAATCAAATAGTTTGCAGTAACTAAACTCAAAAATTATCTTTGGAGATGCTGTGACAAGAATAGCAGCCTGATATGCTTACATAGTGCATTGTAGCAGGCAGCCTGGGACTTTTCATTACATAATTGTTATATTTTCAGGAAGAAAGATTCTTTTCTAAAAATAGTTTGAGGTTTTGATGGCACTGCCATTTAAAATGGCAAACATGCTTATGGCTTATGTCATACTTAATATGCCTTATAACTTTGTTGATGTTAAGCCCATAGCAATATAGAGCTATCAAATGTTATTTTGTAAATACCTTCAAAATCCAGGTGCATACTGAAATGTCATCATTGCCTGTAGTACATAATATGCAATATTTGTAAACCAATAGTAAATGTTCCTAATATTTTATTAACAGAAATTTTTGAGCTTTTAACATTGAAGTAAACCAATATAAATGTAAATGAAAATTTTGATCGTTTTTGTTACTACAAAACTCTAATAAAAAAATTGTAGCTAGTTATATAGATATCCATTGTGAGTTGGCATGAGTTTGTGTATGGGACTTTACTTTTTCCTACTACTTTTAATTGCTGTAAAACACTTAGTTTTCAGGGCCTTACTGTGTCATTTAACCTCCTATGATCTAATTCCTAGAGACCTTGCAAAGGTCTAAGCATTAATGACAGGGGTAGTAATTGCTACCACTGCTTTATTTTTACATGAGCTTGGGGGTTGCAGAAGAGTTGCATCAGAGTTAGGAGAAGAGGCAGAAGGAATATGGTGTGGTACACAAAAGTGAGATTTATTTTGGTTAGGATACAGAGTTAGATTATTTTGTTTCAATTACTGAGGTGTTCTTATCTCAACCTACAAGGCAAGGCTTACCTTTTCTTCCCAATTCTCCTGCCCACCCCAGGGGAGGAGTGAGCAAGCTATGTGGTACTTAGTTCCCAGCTGGGATTAAATCACAACACATGTGAGAATAGAGTAGGGAATGAATATTGGTTCTCATACACTAAGATAACATTTTTAGCAAACTTTAATTGTCTCTGGCTTTCTATTTGCTGTCTTGTTTGACTGATGCATATTATAATTTTAGGTTTAGAAAGGAACTTCTTCAGATTTTTGCTTAGCCAGTGAACTCCAGATATACATTGTGTGCAGTCACCCCACTGTGTTTTGCTTGAAGTGCCTGCTCTGATCTGTGTTCAGAGCTTTGAGTTGCACAGTACAGATGAGAACAGTCTTGGATTTAAGTGCACCTGGCTGTTTTGAGGGGCTTTTTGAGATTAGAGCCTGGGGTGAATGTAGTAGGTGTGTGCACTCTGGCATGTTTATTTCATTGTAGTCTATTCAAGAGCTAGGGAAAGCACTACTGTTCTACAGTAGGCTGAAACATGGCAAAAGTGAAGAAGTAAATTCGGGGTTTTTTCTAGTAAATAAATCTAGTTCTGGTTGCTGTAAAGAACTCTGTTTTATATTTTTTATAGAGTTGCTCTCTGAGTAGCAGTCATTTTAGGGCTTATGATTATTTGCATTAGATGACATCTCTGGTCCTGTATCAGTGCTTTTTAGTAGTAATATTTTAGTATGTTGCTCTTCTTGATGCATTAGCAGAAAGAAATTTAAGGCTTAAAATGTTTAGACGAGTTATTCAAAATTTTCTATTGGTTGTCTAGATTGTTAGTATTTTAGGTATTGGTTGCCTGACATCTATTACCTATATTCTAATTAGAATAAATGCTCTGATGTCTTCACATATAAGGTTCTCTACTGCAATCCTTTCTACAATTTTCTATTTTTCTTTGTTTCTTCATTTGAATTTTCTGTCAGAGTGCTTTAGTTATGAACTTATGAAAATATTTAAACTGTATACCTGTTTAAATTTCACAAAGCCATTTAAAATATGTTTTACATCCAAATGTCTTCCACAAGTAACTGTTCTATTTGATAAGAGGTTTGGCAGCAGCTCTTGTACAGTTTTGGTATATCAGGCTTAACTGAAGCTGTGAGAACACAGCCCATCTCCTGTTTGAAGGTTGGCTTATGATTCTCAATATCTTCTTGTGTAAAATACAAACTGGAAGACGGCTCGTCTCCCTGTTTCCTCCCGTGCTGAGGGGAAATAACAGAGGGAATAACATTCAAGGTCAAGTTGGATGGAGCTCTGGCCAACAGGATCTAGTTGAAGATGTCCCTGTTCATTGCAGGGGAGTTAGAATAGATGGCCTTAAAAGGTCCCTTCCAACCAAGTTATTGTATCATTTTATGTACTTCCACACAATTTAAAACATTCATTACTTAGATACAATAGTTTCAAAGTGTATTCAGAATGCTGTCCAAGATAATGTTGTCCAGAAGCGGAAGCTGGTAGCTGTGATAAATATATAATATCAACTTAGTTACCTAAGGAAAATCCTATTTCCCTTTGTCTGCTTGTTGTTTTTATCATAAAGATACTGACTATGCTGGTAGGAGTCTGCTAGGACATGTGAATCTGCCTGTTGCAGATCAAAATCCTGTTTTCTCCCAGGCAGCATTTGTGGCCATTATCCCTGATGCATCCTGAAGTTTTGATCAGAAGCATGATACCTGTCTCCTGTGACATTCACATTGGGAATTTCTTGCAGGATTGTTGGTAGATAACATGGCTTACTTGAGTAAGACTTACCAGCTATTCAGCATATAAGGCTGCATTCTGAAAATGCCTATGCATTGTTCAATGATCCAGACACTTTGTGGAGATCACATATTTTTTTTATCTCCCTCTGCACTGTTGCAATTTAGAGAGCTGAGTTGGAGATGTGTAGTGCTTGGTGTTCTAGAAGGCAGATTTAGTCTTTAGATAAGTTATCAGCTATCTACACTGGTTTCTCACAGTTTGTAATGAAAGTTCCTTGTGGGAAAGACAAACACCATGATGTGTTCCCTTGCGGTGTTATCAAAGACATCAAAATAGCCAGAAACACTGTAACAGTGAAACTATCCACATTGTAGTTCTACAAGATCACTATATGGAGATGGAGTATTTTTAATGCAGATAAATTGATTCCTACAGATAGACTAATCCTCTGTCATATTTTGTTTGATTGAAAGTAATTGTTAAATGTCAAGTTTTAGAATTTTAGTGGATCTTTATGACATACTCTCCAAGCTGTTGATCTGTCATTAATTGCGTTTTTTGCCTTTTATGAGTTGGTTTGCTTTCTTGTATTTTTACTTTTGATGGCCTTTTGCTCCAAATGGTAATTAAAACTTGAGTTTAACTTGATTTTTCGTGATCATGGCACATGTGATCACCTGAAATCTCTAGAATGGGTTTGGATGGTAGCATAGAACTGAACTGGAACATGTTTGGGAGTTTGAAAAAAAAGTATTTTTCTGATCAAGTCTTTCAGAATCCTGATTGTAATGAGTCTTGTTGTCTTACACTTATGACTTGAACTCTTCTTCCCAGTTAGAACAGAACTAATTTCCAGGTTTTTAGATTGTTTCATGTACACTTACATCACATCTCCAAGTAGTATGATTATGTTTCTCTGTGCTGTTTGATAGTGTTATTTAAAAATGGGATGACTTTTATTGCCATATTCCTGCCTTTTATATATTCTTTTACAGGTCTCTGTTCCCTTTTTGCATCTTGCTAACTTCTTTTACTGCTGTTTGTCCTTTCTTACTGTTTAATTTTGTCCATATAGCTGTATGAAAGATGGGCTGATACCTAACAGGGTTAAGAACTTTTGCCAAGATAGCATAGAAGTTTCCATGAAAACTTCTTAGTCCTATATTGTCAGTTATGCTGTGTGCAATGTAAAAAGTTGAAAGCACAATAATTAATTGCAAATTTCACACTTCTTTTCTTAGGACACAATCACATGGACATGGCAAGGGCCAGGGGCGTAAGTGGTTCATGTTTTATTGCTTTTATCATTGCTTTCTTCAATTAATTTTTATTTATATGACTTAGATGCATATATAGTCAACCATTTGCTATTTATTTGATTATTCTTTAGGATTCATTTCTCTTTTATCTATTATTCTGTAATTATACTAATAGTCATTAGGAGGAATCCAAGTGTAAACAATATACTTCTGCTTCTATGATTCTGTTGGTTTGCAGAATGAATTTTGCATTTTTATTTCAATTTTTTTTTTTTTTTGGCCAAGTGCCTGAAGTAAAACAACTAGCTTCTGCTCTACATGTTCTATATACTGCAAGTGGATTTGGTATCTTACTGTATAAAATCTAGGGATATTGTTTGAAATTGGTGTAATCTCACGAAAACAGTTGACCCATTCAAAGAATTTGGAGATGCTGTTTCCATTATCTTGTCTGAATATAATTTTGACCTTTTTTTTAAACAGAATCTTATTCTGGAAGTTCTTAAGCAAATTTATATAATATAAAATATTAAACAAAGCATTTCTTCCTTATTTAAAAAGTTTTAAGCATTATTTTCTCATTGGGATTTGAGTAGAAATTCCAAAATGTTGGTTAATGCTTTGTATTGTTTTGAACATCCCACGTGAGATGCTATATTTTAGTAGTAATGAGGAAACCATGGGGATTAGTCAAGGTTCAAGTAATTTAGAATTTTGTCATTTAAGTTTTGCACTTAGGAACCAGGTCTAATCAAGGACATGATTTGGAGACTTGAGGAAATTGCTGATCACTTCCAAAGTTTCAGCTTACAATTAATTTGTCTCTTTGGAAATAGAGTCCATGGTTGTGTATAACATAAATAGACACTGCAGCATTTGTGGCATAAAGGGATTTCTGTTTTCATGATCTCCTACCTCTTCCCTTGCATTTGCACTGCTATTCATATAAAAAAGTAACTCAGCCATAGGAAGAAAGGCGAGTAGTTTACTTCCACTTTAGTATCCAGAGGACTCAAGAATATATAGGAGGAGGGAAGAAACTTGTAGGTGTGTTGCTTCAGATCACTGTAATGTCTACAAAACCCTTCTTCTGAAGTGTTGACCTCTGCTAATAAAGTTACATTAAATTAAAGCTGAATCAGAATCTGCCACAGCATGTGATGTTATACAAATTGACTGGGTCAGTTTAAATTACAGCTTGGCTTAATTAGGATTAATTCTCCTGGGTGACCTAAAATGTATTTGTGATGTCTTAGCAGAAAATACCATTAAGACTGATAACAGGCTTCCTTTTCTCAGCAAACGTATATAGTGTTAGCCAAAACATGATCTGGAAATGTTTCTCTATCTAGGAGTATTCTGTTTATTTAAAGGTGCTGTAGCTTGTCAGATGGTTTGACAACTTGATACATGCAAACTTAAACACTTTCTTACACTTATTGAAAGTAATGTTTTTACTACTGTGACAGTATTCAGAGCAGATCAACTGAATCTTCCTTGAAAACAAAAAACTACTGTAGTTGAGTTTGATACAGTTCTATCAGTTTTAAATCTTTATTTAAATTCAGGGTTTAATCTTTGAGGATTATAGCGATGGCTGAAAGAAAAGTTTACTTGTAACTTACTGGAGGTTTTTAATGCTCTTGAACAAGGACCTAGAAACTAGACTTTGTGTTTCTGTCACGGATGTAAATTTCAAATCACAGGCTGCATTGTTGTTCCTTTTTTTTTTTTTTTTTTTTCTCTAGTGTGTTGGAAGCTCAATAAGGAGGAGGGTGAAAATGTTTTGCAGCCCTACATGGTTGTATAAAAAAAAATGAGTGGGGTTTTGCTTCTAGGAACTGCACTTTATCTGTATCAGAGGATTTTTGACCAGTCTTCCCCTCACAATGATTGACTGCTGTATCTACTTAGCTACTCTGTGAAAATATGGCTACTTGACACTGCTCCCTAATTTAGCCTTACTAAATCCTTTCCTGGATTTGAATCTTAATGCTTTCTAAGGTCAAGTTGATTCCAGTTATCTTGTATCTTAGGCTATTAAAACACAGGTACTGCATTCCATTAGCAGGCTTTGGAAGTATAATGAACTTTGGTCCCGATCTGAGGTAATGATAAAATCTAGAGGTTGCATAATTAATCTTGTCAACTCTGTGCTGAAATCAGCATTTTTCTGAAACAGTCTTACTCTTCCTTTAACATGTTATGCATATATTACCTTTCACTGCTTGTCTTCCTGATTTTGACTATTTTAAGATGTTAATTCAGTGTAAACTACTTTTGTTCCACCTTACAGAATGTAATGTGTAGAAGTACTTTCAAAGGCCTTTTCTGTTAATTTTTATCTGAATATGTTTGTACCTACATGTAGGGTGCTATGCAAAGACTTTGGAGCATGATGTATTATAGTTTCATTGCCTTTTTTTTTCTCCATCCTTCCCTATCTTGTTCCCCTTCTAGGTTTGAAATTCTGTGGCTTACTTTATGTCAATTTCACAATTCCGTGGAAATCGAGGTCAGTAAAAAAAACTTCAGTGTATTGAAGCTGTTGCAGAATTCATAATATTGTACTTAATTCCGTAGTAAAAGTTTGCATTCACATCTTGTATGTCTCTGTAAAAGAAGGTTAAGATACCACATATATTTTCGACAAATGGCTTCTGCCTCTGAAAATACAGTTTCAAAAAAGAAATAACAAAATACAATTTTCCTGTTGGCATAAGACTTTATTTTTTTACTGATTTGAATTGAGTTGATACATTTCTGGCTCAGTTTAAAGAGTCTTTTGTGAACATATTTTTTGTCTTCTAATGGCCTGATTGCTGTTTCGAGTAGTGTACCAACTTTGTATGTTAGACATTCAAGTGTGTGAATGCTGATGTACAAACTGAGGACTGTCTCGTAGAGATACACTGTAGGTGGTTTCTCGTAGGCCACAAAAGTCATTTAATGCCTGGCTAATATTTTTATTAGGCTGCACTGTTAAGAATGTGAAATTGGAAAACACAAAGAAAACTTATCTATATTCTTAACTTTGTTTTGAGGAAAATACTGTAATTTTAAGGCTGAAGACTATTGTAGTGAAAACATGGAAACAATTACAGCCTTTCCTTTCAACTTGTTGTCCTTATGTATTTTACACAGAGTAATGACATGTCCACATTTTTGTGGACAATTACAGTATTTGAAAAGTGTTACATAGGATATTTGACAGATGTTGTGCAATTCTTTTTTTTGAATAATGAAGCAGCTATTTATCTCTGACAGATGGAACTGATGGCAGGGTAAATCAGTAGGAAGAACTATTGCATGTTTGCATACAGTGTTACAATAGTAACATATATTGCATGCTAATAACTGTACTTGCCATTGCTCTGTGTTTGCTTATTTTTGCAATCAATTATTCTCAAAATTGATGGATGTGCAAAACACCAGCCACTCAATAGTTGTATATGTTGCAAAAATTTGTGGCTTATGTTATCAATTTAGTTGGATGAAAAACAAATGTGATTTCCAGAATAGCGGCCTGTGTTTTGCAGAAGGGCTAAGACAAACCAGCTGGCTGGCAGGATTTCTACCCTCTCTCAGGAGCATGGTTTTCTGCCCTAGGCAAGTAAAATGGGTTCTTTCACACAGGAGTGAACACTGCTGAGCTTTCTTGATTTTTGAGGCAGCAGCTGCTAGCAGATGTTGAGTTTCTGTAGCTCTTACAGATCTTGCATAACAAGCTATGATCTTTTGTAGATCTTGGGGGGAAAAAAGCAAACTGACTAGTGACCTTCTGAAATACTCCATCCTAAAACAGGAGTTGGCAGATGATAGAGGAGCAGTCTGCAAGATTGCTTTCAAGTATGAGGCAGAGTATTTGAGAGCTGCTTGTTGAATCTGTTTTTGTAAGGAAGTGCAGTGAGGACTAGTAACATATAGGAAAAATTAGTTGTTTTGTGTTCAAAGTCTTATTTTTCCCCTGGTCTCTGCAGCTTATTGATTGATACTCCTGCTCTGTTCCATCAACACATGGCATATACCTACCAGGCTGGATACCACAGTTAGAGCTGGTGATCCAATAACTCACAAAACAACACAACTTCAGTGTTGGTTTTTTTTTTGTTTTTTTTTATTAAATGATAGCCAGTAAGATTTAACAGCCAGCAATCAGGATCCAAAGTTAGCTAGTCTGGGCTTCTCTGCATATGATACATGTTCTGGTATATTGTGTGTCCATCCAGTATGTGTATTGAGAAGCAAGCATCTATGTAGGTTTTATAGTAGATTTCTGTAAATATTGGCCCATCCACCCATCCTGTACTTAGAACTGGCATGCTGGCAATGTTGTGAAGAAGAAAGAATATATGATCATCTGCACATGTAGTTTGTTTTGGCTCGTGTCTGTTTGTTTTACTGACCTGTCAACTTCAGTGTTCATACATCCACGACAGTCTGCAGCAGCTGAGAATTCTTCTCTTAGTTTTGTTAGTGATGTTGAAATAATTGTGCTATTTATGTCAAGTTAGGCACAGACATGTAGAGCACCTCTGAAATCACCACATATTCAAACTTCTCCTGTGCTTGGACAAATTACTTAATAGCCATTTAAAACACAAATAAGTGGAATGAGGTTTGGAAGCTGAAGGAACAGTCTTTCCATCTCTAACTTCACAGCCTTGGTGGTTTTGTATATTACGTGTGGCTGGTGTACCTGCTTGTAGTGTAAACCTGGAAGACAGGAGTCATGTTTTCAGCTGCAATGGTGCATATATGGAAAATTCCAGCAAAATTCAGAATAAATCCAGTATTTGTCTGTTACAGGAAACAGATCAATGTCTAATGGCAGTGTTTGGGTACTGTTGATCATACTGTTATGTGATTTTAATAATACAGCTAGCTTCGTGGTTATCGAGAAGTATTTGCTGAAATTATAAACTTGAAAATAGAGACTAACAACTGTATCCAGTTGTTAGTTTCTGTTTTAAAGACCAGTGTGAAATTTCTGGATCATAATTACCATTTTCACTACCCATAGGTAATTATATGTACCACAACTAAGCTTCTTGCAGCATTTTTTTTCTAATTCAGAGGCTTTGCACGGGATTGTGTAAGCATTTTGCTCAGTGCATAAATTATCTCATTGTGATGTGCTACTAAGAGAGTTGTCTGTCTGGTAGGAGTAGGAGTGGTGATCAGAGTGCTCCCTTCTTGTTCCTCCCATCTGAGAAGTTAGTTACTTGGCAGAACGAAATGTTTTGAAGTTTTTTTATGGGTGAGACTGGCCATGATCTTGGGGCTTATGTAATTTTTCAATGGGCACTTAAAAACAGCTTAAAATGCTGGAAGATATTTTAATGTAGGCCATGCCATTCTGAAAGCCACCCTTTCTGTTGTGGGTCTCCAGCAGTTCTGGTTTAATTTTCCACTTTCCAACACCAACTGCTCTGTGGTTCCCTGGTCATCTGCATTCATTTAGATTTTTTCTTTCAGTGCAGTGTTAATGGCTGATGTCCAATTTGAAGGGAGAAAATTTTCAACACATCTAATAGCAGGAAATAAAAACATTTCTACATACATTAGGCAGTCATACATGATTTCAAAAAGTGCAGAGGGGATAGTAAATACCTCTTGTCCTTAAAATTTGGATTCTTAATATTTAAGCTATAGAACAATAGCACGTGCTTTTTTTTTTTTTTTTTTTTTTTTAATCTGGAAAGAGTTGAATAATACAGGATGTAAGTGAGGTTTGTGCAAGAAAATGCTAATACTTCTAAATTATTAAATTCTGAGTCTCACTTAGGGAATTAGGATAAAGCTTTGCTTGGATTCCATGAGGTAAGAAATGAGCAGACCCAAAGTTATATGAATTTCTAGGACCCTGACATATCCTTAAGTATTTAGAAGTTTAATTTTTAATATTTTCTGTAGTCTTAATATAATTTTGTGAATAACAACAAGCTGTATACAAATTTCACCATAGTGCTGTGAGAGATTGTTTAAAATGTTAAATATTTTTGGTATAATTCAGTTTTCTGTATGCAGTTTCTACCCGTGTATACTCCTTCAGAAGAAGAAAGAAAAAATCCAGTGTTATACGCCAATAACGTCAGACGTGTAATGGCAGAGTAAGTATGTTTCAATTCTGCATAAAAATAGATGTGTCATTTTAAGTTTAGACTGAAGAAAAGATCAAGTCAATGTGGTTGTCTGCCTACAAAGAGCCTTTTAGTCTGCAGGAGTGTCTGCAAGACCTCTTACATAGCAGTTACTTTCCCCTCTGAGGAGGCCAGGGAGCCACAAACGCAGCAAGAACTGTAGGGGTTGATGGGTTTGGAATATTTTTTGGGGTTGGTTGTTTTGGTTTGGTTTGGTTTTTTGTTTTTTTTTTTAACATGCCTTCAAATGACAAGCCAGTTGTGCTTGCTCCAGTGGGTATTTAGTATTTTGGGGGAAGGATATGGTTGAATTTTAGGTAAGTTAATGACCTGAATTTTGTGCTATTGGGGTTGCATTTTAAGCTGTGACTGTTTTAATGAGGTTAAGAGTAGTTTCATGTAATAATTGTTAGCCTGTGGCTATTTCAAACAATAAAGCACAATGAAGTGGCTTTACTTCCATTGGAAACAGAGGGCTGATGCAATGCAAATTAATTGAAGTTAATGTTAACATTTTTCTGTAGGTTATAATAAAGGCAACATTTAATATTTTCACTCTTGTTGCATTTTTATTAATGTCTTTTTATTTTATGTACTTTCAGTAAATCCTCCATTAGTCAGTAGATAACTCTTTTCCATATTTACACTGAACCCTCACACCTGTGGTCACTATGAACTCTTGAGAGGTTTATGTATCTTCCTAATCCTGATTTTGAAAGAACTTGTAAAATTGTAATTCCTTTGTTTAACTTCTCTTCTGTTTTCAAGTGTCCAATTTAAGCCAAAAGCCAGTTTGTAGGTAGTAACTGAGAATTCTTGTCTGGTTGAACCCAGGTCTGTTAATTTCCTTAAGGATGTTGGGACAGTAATTTAACAATAGATCTATAATACAAAAGTACATTCCTCACAAGAGAAAATAACAAAAGGACCTGTTGGAATCATCCTGTCTTGGAGTCAAAAATCTTTGAGGCACTGGCCTCTAAGACTTCTGTATTTAGTTAAAGACCATCACCTGGCAGGCGTTGTCCTCAGATTTTGTGTAGAAGGCCAGGTTACTAAATCTTTGTTCTGAACTCTGCTCCAATCACATAACAGAGATTGTTTGCTATAAGGAAAATTTTTGAAAGTGTACGAAAGTTTACAAGTGACATGTCACAAGCCTTCCTTCCCAAGTGCACTTGGGAGGAAAGATGTGATTGTTTCTCCCTCCTACCCCTGAAGAATTAAGCATTTGTGGTCACAGAAGAGGAATGGCAGATGTAATGAGAAGATTGTCAGAAAGATGTCAAAAATGACTTGCTTTGGGATGAAGCAGGGGCTCTGGAAGCTGTGTTGATGTGAATGGGAAAACAAATGTGTTTGGCTATCAAAGTTTTGAAGTTAAAATGCAGATGGGAATGAAATGATGTTAATGCGTCGGTACCACATTTAATTGTAGAGCAGTTAACATCAACATAATTAAAAATTATTTACTTCTGACTGCTTCTAGGTGCTTTCTTGTTGTGTCAGTTCTCCAGATTTTCCCAGTTTATTCGTGCAGCTAGCTTTTGGTATAGGAGATTGCTTTACCAGCTCAAATGCTGTCAAGGCTGTTCTGGAGCTGTACCAGTTGCAACTCAAGTACCTCAGGTGCTGTTTGGTGCTAGCATTGCACTCTGAATTGCTGGATAAAGGACAATATTGCTGCTTTGTCTAGATTTGTCCTGCTTTTCTTGAGGATTGAGTCAGTGGCAATGTAGCATCTTGTTTTCAAGAGTTCCTTTTGGGATCTCTTTAAATGACTGCTTACACCTCCTCCCCATCATATTCCTCTGGAAGAAGAGTCTAATTCTGCTGGATATTTTACTGCATCAAAGGTGGCACTCCCAGGTAATAATGTACTTTTGAGTCTAGAACCAATGTTGTTGAAATCTTGTATCTTGCTCTTGATTTCAGAGGGGGTTGATAGAAGTTGAGTGCAGCAGTAGATACAGTTTCTACTCTTAAAATGGTTTGCCTGCATAATAATTTTTATTTGTGAACAGCTTCTATGTAGTATTGAACACAGCATTTGACAAGATGTCTGTATCTTATTTTGCTTCTGCTTGTTGGCTCTGAAGAATTTTTGGTTTATCCATATTTAACTAACTTTGCTGTGGGTGGCCACAGATGTGAGTGATGGTGGTCTTTAGATACTCAATTTATATATATCTATTTATATATATATATATATATGTGAACATGAGCTATTTTGTTGAGGAGGTGCTGTCATTCACAGAGATTGCTTCTTTAGGACATTAGTTTCTTGTATGTTGGATGAATTTACTTGTCCAAAAAGGGAAATCCAAAGTGTGCCTGTGTTATCAGAACTGAAAGTACTCCTACAGGGTAGGCACTGCTGCTGAACACGCTTGCCATCCTTTGGGTCATTTTCTTAATTTGCACAAAAGGTATGTGCAGAATAGATTAATCTGCTGTTTAAAATATGGCCCCTACTTATACCTTAACAATATGCTTCACTTTTAATTTTCTCATACAATCTATTTTTTAATAAGTCTGTTTTCTTTGGTCTTTCTGGCCTTGTTCTCACTCCTACTCATCAATGCCTGTGTCACCCACAACATGCTATCAAGAGTTGTGTTTAGAGTCACTTTCATAAAGTATGGTACTGTTCTGAGCTTTAATTCACTTATTGTGTTCTTTATTGCTCTAACAAAATTCTGAAACCACTCTACTAATAAATCAAGCCACAGAGGTAAATATTATATTGCCTTACTTTTGTATTACTTAAGCAAAATAATCGTTTTGGTCTTCATATACATAAGCTATTGTCATATTATGTTGATGGTAGTCAACATGGATTGTTTTGGTCTGTTAATTTATTGAGTTCCACAGTGTCTTCTATATATTTTCTACTTGAGTGTCAAACTTTCTGGCCCATGTTGTTTTTTGGAGGGTTTTTTTTTTTTTGTTATCTTCAAATTAATAAGTAAGAATTTATTGGAACTATGTTAAATTGTAAAATTGTCAGCCACTTGAGACTTCAATCTACTTGAGACTTCAATCTCAGCTTTTTTAGAATTATTAGGAACAAATCACCTACCTTGCTATCACATGTTTTTATTTATTTCTAAATATTTGTCAGTGGTATCTTTGCCACTCTTAGAGCATTGGGAAATATTCATAAGATATGTTGTCTTAATTGTTTCTCATTGCAAAGTATTGCACATGACAGTGTTTTTTATTGCCTAATGACAATTTTGCTATCCTTAGATAGTAGTTAGTTGTGTTATTTCTTGCATTTTTTTCTTATGCTTTAATAAGTGTTATGCTTCTTAGCTGCATCAGTTGCAACTTTTTATCCAGTTTTACCTTTCTTTGTAGTTTTGCTGTGTCATACTTCCTAATTTACTGATAGCTATCTAAAGAATGACTTGTTTTGTGGTTTGTTTGGAGTATTTTCCCCAAAAGAAATATATTAGTAGCCTCTTTTCATTGTGGAGTTGTACCTCATTTGCTACTGTTCTTAAATGCCTAATTTTCATTAGCAACTGTATTCTGAAAGACATCTCTTAGTTGTAATCAAAGCATTGTTTAGGGTATAGAAATCCTGTTTGAAGAAAAAAGTAAATAACTTTTACTCCCACTTTGGGGGGAAAAAAAGTTTGTTACCCTGCTGTTCTATAGGACTCAAATATGTTTGAAAGAACTATGTCCGTAGCTAAGCTTTTAGTTAGTTGCAAAATTTTTGTTCATTTTATATCAATGCATTCACTGGGTGCAATACCAGCCAGTGGTAGTGCAGGCAGGTGATGGGGAATATCTGCACTGCAGGCTCTTTGTGCAATTCTAAAGTAACCTCACCTGTAGTTATAAATACAAGCTGACTTGATGATGGTACACAGACCCACAGGCCACCTATTAACATGCAAACACAATTTGTTTTCCTTTAGTTTTAGTTTCTCCTAAAGACTATCTTCAAAATAGGGAAGAATATGGTTAGCTGGTACAAGTTAGGAAAAAATGGAAGACAAAATATTGCAAATTTGCTAAGTTTTTTGGGGTTTTTTTTTGCATGTAGCAGATGTTGAGACTGAAACTTGTTGAAAACCAGACACCTTTACCCCTTTGTTTTTCAAAACTGTAGCACCTCAGAACCGTAGTTCTTTTGGTACTCCTGATTTGAGCATTTTCTTTTCCTAGATCTTTTGAGTGTTAAACTCAGCATTGTAATAACATGTGTGATGCTGTCCAGGAGTTCTGAAGCTTCATTTTTGATGAGCCCAGAAAGGCAGCCTTCCTGTAGAAACAGCAAAATATCATAGTCCAGTTTGCATTTTTCCAATAATGTTGCTTTTCTTCCTCACTTACAGATATGTGTAGAGATGTGTTTTTATATTTACAGGTGATGCTGAAATTTATTAAAGTGCAGCATGTTAGACATGGAACTGCAAACATCTGTCCTCCTGATGTTTTCTGTCAGGTGCTTGCCAGGATCACTTTCCCCGTGTTGCAGCATGTCATACAGTTAAAGCACTGACTTTACCAGCTTGATATATGAGCTTTACATTTTGCATTTGAGAAAGTAGTACTTTTATCCAGCATGCTGGTAAAGGCAAAAAATATTACAGATAGTCTTCTGTGTCCATCTTCCCTTTTGTCATCTTCTACACAGTCAAAATCAGGGTTTGTTTTTATTCTTGGAGGCTCTGACAGCATCAGAATGTGATCTTTGCCATCATATGTGATAGAGCAATGCTAGTTGCTGAAGAGTAGCCTTGAGCCTGTGAGTTTACAGTAGCTTACTGGTCTGACTTGTGGCTATTTGTTGTATTCAGTGGCCTGTTGAATCTAGCTTTGGAAAAACTGCTGTGCTCTGTGCCTGTGCTGTCTGAAGTTGTGTGTGCAATTCTGCACAGGTACTGTTTGAATGCTCAGCATTCAACTTTGAAATCCGAACTGGTTTTTTGGCATTTTTGTCCCATTAAAGGCGTAAAATCAGTATAAGTGGAATTACTGTAGTACTGGAGTTAACACACATCCATTTGAACCATTGATGGTGAAGGGTCTAGAGGGTAAATCAAGTGAGAAGTGGCTGAGGGAGCTGGGGCTGCTTAGCCTGGAGAGAAGGAGGCTGAGGAGGACCTTACTGCTCTCTATAAACTGCCTGAAAGGAGGTTGTTCCAAGCTGTGGGTTGGCCTCTTGTCTGACACAGCCAGTGATAAGATGAAATAGCCTCAAGCTGCTCCAGGGGAGGTTTAGGTTGAAGATCAGGAAGAATTTCTTCATGGAAAGTGTTGTTAAATATTAGAATAGGCTGCTCAGGGAGGTGTTCAGGAAACAACTGGCTGTGGCACCATGGTCTAGTTGAAAGGACAGTAATGAGTCAAAGATTGGACTTGATGATCTCATAGGTATTTTCCCACCTTAAAGGTTATGTGCATTGCTTGGATTTCAGGCCATATACAAAAATGGAGATGAGAAATACATTGTGCACTCTGTTCATTTCTGTGAACTCTGAGTGTGGCAGGTGGCGAACATAATCACAGAACAGGGCTAACTCTGCAGCTTCTTGCTACGTTTATTTTCTCAACAAAGAAATAATTTTTTTAAAGTTAAGTAATACTTTGCAACAGTCTGGTTTGAACTGGTTTTTGAAAGCTAACAACACAAGGAGAACCTCCTTTGTTTTTTACCCTTTGAAGATTTGTGTTGGTCTAGAAGATCAACAATTACAGGACCCATTTTCAAACAACACCAGGCAAAAATACAGCTGTTGCCAACTTCTTTTTCTGCCTAAAAATTAAACCATTATGAGATAATAGATTCCTTATGTGAACTTCAGATTCATGACTGGACCTTCTCTTGCTTGGAGAATGTCACAAAGTTGTAGACTGAGGAGAGAAAAGGGACAAAGGGACCATCTACTCTGGCCTTCCAAAACGAAATAGTTGGCATCTCTTCAGCTTGGGAAAGGATGGGGGGGAAAAAAGAGTGGAGGGTTGTTTGAAGGTCAGGCAAATCTTCAGTGTTCTGGAAAAGCATACTAAAGTTTTGCTTTTCATAGCAGAAGAGATGGAAAGCACTCAACAGTAGATCAGCTGAAAGTAAATGGAGTAAGTCTTTAAAGTGTGCAAAATTGTGGCATTCATTACCAGATAGCTAAAATTACTTCATTGGAGCTGAGATGTACTGTAAAAAATGTGGTTAATTAGTGGTACCAAAAGTCTCTGGTTCAGGAAGTTAGTAGTGTCTGTACACAAATGTCCACTGTGTTTTGTGTGTCTTTTTGCTGAACATCTGATAATGAAGAAAAATACCAAATTAGATAGAATCCTAATGTTTTTAGTACCCAATACAGATTGTAGTTAATTTAAAGGGTTTTTTTTTGAGCAGCCTGTGAAATATTCCCTTGATTAGTTCACAGTTCTGCTTATGAACAATGTAAAACATTTTGAGAATGTTTTTGTTGAAATGTAAATTTCGAATGTCACAATATTGCCTGTACTAGTTTCTCTCACTTTACATAATATTCCAGCAGTCACATTCTGTTTTGTGTTTGGCATTTTGCATGCATAGTGGATTGGTATGCAGAAAATGAGGAAGTTAGTAATTCATCTTATATTATGACTGCACAAATGTTAGACATAGGGAGCTGTTTGGTGTAAGACACCAGGATATAACAAGTACAATTGTTGTGTTTAACAGACTGGGTTTGCAGGAAAGCTTTTGGGGTTTTGTTTCATTTGAGTTTATATTTTCAAGTAACTTGCTGACTTTGAAACTTAATGTAGTGTGATATCATGATGGGTAAATAGCCAGCATCTTGTAGAGGACAAGGAAGGAAAAAGTCTCAGACATTCATGTCAGGCCATATAAATCTGCTGGACTTTTTAAAAGGCTGAGCTCACATTAACTGAGTGGAAAAGCAGAGGTAGTTTGAAGAAAAGAGGAGGGGAAATGTTTCAAATGAAGTTATGGGAAAAGTTGTTTTATTTTTAGTTTATTAAAAACATGTGATTTGCATCTCAAATTGAAAATACCTTTTTGTTTTCTCCAATTGAAGTAGAAGATGATTGTCCTTGAGGATAAGTTAGAATAATTTGATAGCTGGTTCTGTAGAAAAAAAATCCTGTGAGTTGCAGTTGTACTGAGGCCTTACAGTGAACTATAATATGCCAAGTTTAATTCTAAGAAAATAAAAAATTCACTAGTCTTAACATAAATAATGAATTTTATATGTTCCCCAGCTTCAGTTTCTTCAACATTCTGAGCTGAAATCAAAGTCCTTTAAGCTGCTACCTCTATACAGCTTGTAATTTTTCTACTGAACTCAAGAGCCCCTTGAACTCCATCTGGCCTTGGCTGATTCTGTGATTGAACTTTGCTTTGAGCAGAAGTTCCTTCCTTGCTTCTGATCTTTGTTATTGTCAAAGTCTGGATGTATATGTACCCTGTTTAAGTTAATTTGGTTTTTTTTTAAGTCCAGCAGCTTGAAAATTACAACAGGTGAACAACAAAAGCTGCTTTTGTCTTTCTGAATCCCATTTTGTATGTGTTGATGTGAAACATACATGCAAGTATTAATTATAGTGGGGATTTTCCTTTACTGATAGCAATATAAGTCTGACCCAACTATCACCTTTTTTGTAAGGGGTAGACAAAGCTATAAAAAGATGCAGGTTGTGTTTCCCCCTTGTGGTTTGGCTGAGTCTGAAATGACCCTGGCTTTTGTTTGAAATTTATTTTGCATCTTAAGTTTGGTTTTGATTTTTTTAATTCCTCTTTGGCTAGACTCCTTCAACATAATCTAGGACCATAATTTAGCAGCTATTTAAATTTGGCATTGCTTCTGGGCTGGCAGTCAGTCAGACTTCAACCCTTCCTCCAGGTTGAGTGCCCTGATCTTTCTTAGTCATCTTTCTTTTGATGTGTTGGAGAAGCATCTTGCTGTTGGTTTTAACAAGCTGTTGTTTCTTGCTTTGGCTTGCCACCTTATGGTTATGTTTTAACTTGCCCATCTCCTCTGTATCCCTTTAGAGAATGCTTGAGTTTCTTTTGTTTCTTTAAAGTCTTTATTTTAATTGCCACACTTAATCCGTTTCAATGACACTAATTTTTTTTTTTTCCCTTTCATAATTTAAATGTCTTACCACTTCTTGTGATTACCTAATATGTCCCACAGAGGAGCACTGTTTCAGTTTCCTAATTTATTTTTAACAAGCTTCCCTTTTTGCATGTAGTTCCCATGCTTCAACTGATTGTCTGTACATTGTGTATTTCTGTTACATGCTATACTGAGTGTGGCCTGGAGAACTAAGGAATTTTGGTGTAATGTGCTTGGCTGGACTAGGTCCTTGTTTATTGCCCCATTGTTTTATGGAGCTGCTCTGGGTAGTACTACCTGTAGTATGTCCTTGTTGGAGACAGTTGGCATGGATGTCTGTAGGGATGATTGAGTGCACAGACAGTACAAAAGAGGGGAGTAGGAAGTAACCTCGACTGGCTGGACAGGCTCTACTTCTTTCATCTACTCCTTTTTCTTCTTCTGAGGAAAATGGATTAGGGATTGTAAAATACCAGTGATTTCATCTTGTATCATGCAATACTATATTGAATTCTATAAAACAAAAGTCTTGACGTGCTTACAAAACCTGATCTCTAAGTCAGGTTGAACTTGGAAATGGATTTAAATCCCCACAGCATGGAGGGATTCTTCATCTGTATTTTGTGCATTTGTTGCTATGTTAACTGTAAGTCTGTGGAGGAGCTAAGGTATCAGAACAATCTTGTCCGTTCCATTAAGGTGGTTTACTGATTTACAAATACTGCTGGAACACTTCTTAGGAGGAGTGGATTGATGAAGCAAGAAGAGATGAAGCAGAGAGAATTTTGGAGTAACTGGATTTAATTGCTTAGATCACCAGTATGAGGCAATTTAATCTTCAACACTCCGCTTTTAAGATGACTTTTCTATGTACATAAATCATTTGGTTTAGTTGGCTTTCTCCTTTTGTTCCTTTCTCTTTGTTCCTCCTTAGGAAGGGGGAGGCTGTTCAACCAAGATCACTACCTTCTAATTCCTTGTTTTGTGCATAAATAGCTTATAAATACTTTTTTTACCATATTTGGTACTTTTGAGTTTGAATATTTACTAGTGAGATGGTCTTCCTGAATGTTTAACCTTCTCAGCCTTAAAGAGAAGAGAGAAACCCTGATCAGTACTTGTTAAAAAGGTTTAGTGCATATCTATATATCCAAATTCCTGAAGTTAGATAATTGATTGGTGGACAGAATAGAACTGGCTTATGTTATTTACCTTGATATTCAAAGGCCTTGGAATGAGATTCTGAGGAAGAGACTGTTTGATAGAAATGGTTTGCTTTAGTAATAACTATTACAGATCAAACCATTTCTAATACATAGAAATGAATGCAGAGTTTTCATCAAAATTAGTGTGGCAAGCAATTGTCAAGATTTCATCAAAATAGAAAAGGTTGCCTAAAGGAGACAATGTTCCTTGCTACCATAAGTAAAATCAAGTATAATAAAAAATATGGCAGGTGAGTAACTTATATGAAGCTGTGTCGGCTTTCTAAATTGCATCTTATGTTTGTATGCTGAATTCTTAAAGACCTCTTTCACACCTCAGTGTCATTCTCTCAACTTTGCCACAGCAAATGCAGGGCAGCTACAATATCAGGATTTCCATCAATTATCTTTTGATGCTACAATTACTACAGAGCATCGAGTTAGAAGTGAAGCAAAAACCAATACTGAATTGTTTGGTGTATGAAGGCTTCAAAGTATTTTTTTCTGCCTTTCTTATGTCATACATTTAAAAATAACTTGTTTGCTTAGAGTTTAACACTACTTGTTTTTATATATTGTATTCTAGCTGTTCTTTATAGAGAAATGTTACCTTTTTGATAATATTAGCTGAAGGTAAAAGCTGTTCTGCTCAGGTGATTTTGCTAACACATTAATAAATCAATAGTAATAAAAATATTAGACACAGTTGTTAATAAATGTGTATTTTTGTTCTAAATTTAAAATTTTAAAACCCTAGTTATTCACCTGTATAATTTATATCTGTGAGAGTCTACACATTGCCTAATTTTTACCTTGTGTTCTTGCATATATTCATGGACTTGGTCAAAGCAGATGCACTGCTGTGGATCAAGTACCATATTTCATTCTATGTAAACTTACTTTTATGGGGTCTTCCTTATAGTTTTTCACAATAGAGAGCATAATTGTTACAGGATTTCTTGCTGTGAAAAAAGTGATTATTCTGGTCAGTTTTCTTAGAGTGTCTTGTTTACAGTGTTTCTTTGGTTTATTCAAGGGCGTTGGGAGTTTCAGTGACAGACTACACATTTGAAGACTGTCAGCTGGCTTTGGCTGAAGGACAGCTTCGTCTACCTTCAGATACATGTCTGTTAGAATTTGCAAAGCTTGTGAGAAGCCTTGGGTGAGCATATACAATATTTATGTGTAAGGTGCATCTTTATTATATATCTATGTTCATATTGTAACAATTGTCATGTAACAATATTGCATTTTTGAGTATAAATGGAATGTTATTGTCACAC
Source organism: Erithacus rubecula (assembly GCF_903797595.1). Classification (NCBI taxonomy): domain Eukaryota; kingdom Metazoa; phylum Chordata; class Aves; order Passeriformes; family Muscicapidae; genus Erithacus; species Erithacus rubecula. Next base: position 85,759,781 of record NC_136689.1, on the reverse strand, counting down.
AATCAGGGAAACATCAGTATAAAATTAAAACAGTACTATACTTCGCTTGCAAGCAGCACCCCTGAATTCTAGTGAGTAGAGTAGGTTGTAAAGTGTTTATTTTCCATCTGACAAGTGAGCAGAGTGAATCTGAAGCCTTCATGAGCTAGAAGGCACTTTCTGAAGAGGATCCGGAATACTGTGGGATTCCTAATATTTGATAGAGTTAAGAGTCAATTGGCTTTTCCTGTGACATCTGTGGAGGTTAAACAAGTGCTACCAATAGCAATCTTGTGACTGGATTAACCTTGTAATAGTGAGGACAGATGGGTCACCCTTTCCCAAGAGGGACAAGGTGGTGCTTGATCTTTTGAGCAGGTCACTACCAGATGGCTTTTCTAATGCAGCTGTAGGTCAGTGCATGCAGCAAGAGTCCTCTCTTCTTTCTCCCCATTGTGCCATTTCCTGCTGGCTTTGGAACTTTCTGCTGTTTTCCAATTTTTCTCCTGCTTCTCCAGTGATCTTATTGAGCAACCATGAACTAAATGTACAGCCTCATCCTATTAACTCTCAATATGCAAACAATTTTTCATTTGCTTGTCTGATCATCTGAAAGTACAGAGCATAATTTAATGTTTCCATAAAAATGTATTTTGTTTCACTAATTTTTCCTTAGTGTTCAGCTTGTGTACATAAATGAAAGTAAAGAAGAAAAAGCTCTGTTGGAGTATAAGGAATGTAGGACAGCACACTTCAAGAATTCAGATGACAAGCATATATTAATCTATTGTCAGGAGTTCGATCTGAAAAGCTTCCATTAGGATAGGAGAGACTTCTAAAGGAAAAGAAAGATTCTCACTTTGTTTAAAAGGCTCTGAATTTACAGTACTAAGGAAGAAAAACAAGCAAAACAAACCAACCATCCACATCTGCTATTATGCAGTTGATAATCCCAGGATTCAGCTTAATCCTCTTGTTAAGTTGTCTGGCTTCTGTCTGCTCAATTTAAAGCTGTTCTTTCAAACTATGCTTTTCTAGGGTTTTGTTTTGGCCTCAAACAGTTACATGCATTTGTGAGTGAGGTTCACTGCAGCCCAGAAGCTCTCTCTCTGGTATGAGCAATTGATCGTGGTGAAATATAATCCTCTCTGAATTTGGGCATGTGCCAATAAGAAAAATATTATGATGGTATTTTTTGAGCACAATTGGATGAAGTTCTTAATATGACTTCATCACTAATGCACATTCAATAATAATGTAGTCATTTTGCTGTTTATTCAAAGATTTTGAGGGCAGGGAGGCATTAAGATCATCCACTATCATCCCTAAATAACTGGAACAGTAAATTTTATCCAATGGATTTTTCGTCCAGTGTTAATACTTGTTTTTGAGCAATGATGTACTTTCAAGGTAACATACAGTTTTAAGATTCCTGTACTAAGGCAAATTCAGAGTTCTTTTTGGTGTAGATTTTTTGAAATCAACTTACACCTCTGTTTGCTATACTGAAGAGTTACTTCTGTGCACATTGTGTCTACAGGATTCATTATCACTGTCTGTAAAATTTGCTAAGCCTGTGCTCAGCTGGATGGGATCCAGTCCAGAATCCATGCAGGCAGAGCAGTGAGTTCTCATGCTCTGTTAACAGAGCTGTACAGCTGGCTTGTAGCAAACTCTGTGATAAAATGACTGCTTTATCAATGAGATCAGTTGATCATAGACTTATATTCTCAAATTGTGCATTAATTAATTACTCCTCAAGGAGTCATGTTTCTCTTCAGTCTGATAATTTATGTCTGACCACCAGGCTAATTGCTAAACTGTGTGCTGTGTTACAGCTTTCATATTTTCATACATTTTAAATCCTCTGCTTCGTTTGATGATTTATGCTATAGTTAATTACCCCATTGTTGAAAGTGAATCTCTACTTGAGTTGGATCTATTACCATGTTCTGGACATTGAATCTTGTTTGGATTTTGTGCCTTACTAAAGACCTCTTTGGATATCTTCTTCAGGAAGTGTAATACAGTTAATTAAATCTAGTCTCTGTCTTTTTTAAATACCTCTCAAGAGCTGCTTTAAGATAGTTGCCTGCAAGGAGATCCTTGAGTTCTGATTTTAATTAATTTGCTCCTATTGTTTCAAGCTTCTGTTTGTTCTAATTCCCAATATTACCTCATCAAGTTGACCATGAGAATCCTTTCAGTCAGTGCAGCTGTAGGCTACAAAGATCTGCAAGGACCTCAGGCCTGGTGCCTGTCTATTCTTGCTCAACAGTCTCTACCATCCAGACTACATTGCAGACTTCTGCTCTCCATGTGTGCCTGAAATAGTGGTCCAGACTGTAGGCAGAACTTTGTGTCCCCAGAGTAATTGTCTTCACAGCTAACTACCTGTGCTGTGACTTCAGAGTGTTCAGAGGTCATCTATAACAAGGGAAAAAACTTCTGGAGGATGTTTACCATCTGCATTTGTCATAAAAGCAATGCTCTCCACTACAGGAGGTGATCATGGATCAGGGATGACAGCAAATGCAAACCATGATAGCCTCTGCTTTTCTGGATCAAGGGAGGCTGTGCAAAGAGAATTCAAGAATGTCAGTTTTGCAGTTTTTCGGTATACTTGCTCTATGATGGCAAGAAATTGCAGAGAAGTACATCAGCAGACATAAAACTCAATGTATTGTGCTTTTCTGGCTTAGGGCATGTTTCTGTGTGCTTGCAGTTTACAGTAGCTAGCTACAAGATCCAGCTGTTCTCCCAGCTCTCTGACACTAGAAGGTTTTTCACAGGTTCCCAGCATGCAAGAAATGAACTTGTTTTCAAATAGTCAAATATAGCTAAAACTAGCCTACTTGCTAAAAATAGTGATAATTATATTGTAAAATATTATACCTTCAGGGATCTGGTTTTCCTTGTGAAGTGTGCTGTGAAGGATTTAATGTTCAGAGCTGTTAATCTTGAAAAATGTCTTTTCCATCTTCATGGACTTAAGAATACTTATTGTTCTCTTTAGTGACCTAAAAAATGAAGCAAAACACCACAGTAGTAAATAATTTTATGTATCATAGAGCCTAGATCCTGCATGGAAACTATTAAGCCAACGAACATGATTTCATGAGGGAAGACATTTGCTGCTGGCTTTCTATAATTTAAGGCCTTCAATAGGATAAAAGTAACAATTGTAAAGGAATTGGGACATTCAAAACTTTTCACATTGCTTCAGAACCTGTTATGAGATTGGCACTTGACTTCTGACGACTTCAGTTTAGCAGCTTATGGTCATTGACATATTAATTACTTTCTGGTTTTGAAGGGCTAGAGGGAAGTGAGCCTACCTTAAATTATCAGAAGTGCAATGCTTCAGGTTGAAGCAGTTTCTCACTGATCCACGTACTGCTTTTGAGATTGCCTCACATCTCTTTCTAGATTTACAAAACATAAAAACCACAAGATGCCTGTAACATTTGTGGTGAGCTGTGTTACTTCCCATTCAAGATTTTGCCTTCCAATTTCTATAGCTTTTCAGGCTTAATTACTGGTGAAGAGGAGGTCTTGCATGTCTTGAGTGCTGCTCACCAAATGAGTGCTCCCTCAGTTCTAGGAGCTGAATTTTGAGACAGTTCTTTGTAAACAAAATCTCTCTGATTTAGAGACAAATGTTGCACTACATATTCTGCGTCAGTAGGGGCTTATCTCAAGGGAGGATTTAGGTGCCAGCTGTCCTCGTGCTACAGTTAAAATCCACCTCAGCTACTACTCTGGGATGCATTATCAGTGGCCACTTCTTGCATGTAATCCTGCATGTGAGAAGATGAGTTCTGTGTGCATCTCAGATCCTCTATGGATTTTTTTTGTTGTTGTTGTTCCTTCTACTTTTCTACTTGATCATGGAAAATTAATGTTTGCAGAAGGGTGTCTCACTCTTTTACACTGTCTAGGACTAAATCTTAGGTGCTTTAAAGCTAGGGTGGAGAACTTGTGAATGTTCTACAGGAGCCATGGGTTTCTAAAAGAATTCTTGTCAGGTCTTATAATTCAGAAATCCAGATCTTGGCATGGTTTAGTTAGTGCATATCGGTAAGTCAGTATAGGTCATGACAGACAATGTGGGAGCTGTATTTTTATTTAAAAGTTGTGATGTTCACAGTAAGCGGTTAAGTTCTGGAGCTGATGTGTCAGATCATCTTCCTAGCAGAAATGCTCTTTTCTTTTTTATAAGCTCCTCATAATGCTGATATTAAGCATTTTATTCATTCTTGTTACTGAGAGGAAGCTGCTGAGGAGTCCCAGCTGCAGTCTGGAACAGTTCTGGTGTAAGCTTCTGAGTTGTGTGAATAACTACTTTTCCTTGTCTGCAGCAGCAAGCAGCAAAACAGGCAACTGCAGGAGGACATTGTAGGAGACTTTACTTGCACCTTTTGTCTTCTGAGTGGAAAGATTTCCAAGTTACCCTAGATTAGTTCAGAGGAGACCTGATCCAGATCTGCTTGATATTGTATTAGGGGAGAAAGCTGCTTTTTTTTGCATCGTGTCTGCAGCACCATTTATTTTATTCATAGTAATATTATTCAGCAGGGCTTTTTTGTTTGGGATTTTTTGAGGTTTTGGGGTTTTTTTGGGGGTGTTTTTGGGGTTTTTTTGGGGGGGGGGGGGGGGTATTTTTTTGCGCTTTTTTTTGGGGGGGGTTTTTTGGGGTTTGGTTTTTTTTTTTTGGTTTTTTTTTTTGGTTTTGTTTTGTTTTGTTTTGGTTTTGTTTTTTGGTTTTTACAAAGCCAAAACAGGAAGCTTGACTTAGGCAAAAAAACTAACCAACAGCCATGCAGTAGATATCTAGGTAAGATTAAAGCTGTTCATTCATCAGTCAAAGTCTGGTTTTGCGATGGGGAAGGACTGAGGAAATTCTGTAGCTGTAGGAACTGTAGAAATTTTGTTTGGATTACCTCATAATGGTGTCCAACTCAAGACTGAATGTGAAAAATGAGGACTGATAAATAGGATTAACAGTATAATCACTATTACATAATCCTGATTTTTTTTTTTTTTTTTAGGTAAGATGCATCATGTCCTTCCTGTTCAGTGACATTAGTAAATATGGAAACATAATTGGTTTATGTTAGTGTCCTACAATACAGCCATATTTGGGTGACCTAAATTCCACCTAGTTCTCCATGCTTGGAATTTATTAGCTAGTTCTAGACTGTGTTTCTTCCTGTTGAACTGCTTACATGTATGGCTTGTAATCAAGGTAGACTAAAGGACTTGAGTTTGCCCAGGATTCTTAAGCCCTTGCAGTAATTCCTAATGCAGCTTGAGAACTAATGGGGGCTTTAAAATACAGAAATGCATTATTTTATAATAGAGTTGTGTAATAATTCTCTATCCAGACTTTGTAATGCTTTACACTGTAATAATCCATTTTTTCATTTGATACTTTGAAATATGTATTGTTAAAACTGGGTTGATTTTTAAAATGTGCAAAAATAATATGCTTTATATATAGGCTAAAGCCAGAAACACTTGAAGATGATCTTGATAAATATGCTGCAAGTGTCATGAAAATGAAGAAAGAAAAGGTTGATCTCAAAGAATTTTCAGCCTACTTGGAATTTCCAGTTTCTCAGACATTAGAAAGTATGTTTGCCCTTTTTGATGAGGTAAGAAACAACATTAAATTCAAAAACTTTACTACCAAAACTACGTTTGGGTAAACTCCACTTAGCCTACTTCTGATTCAGTTGAATTTCCTGAGATTTGATTTCTAAGCATTTCACCTTAAAATTTGCTTACTGCACTTCCCTTTCAGAGAGGTAAAGGCACCTGTCATCAGCTAAATAAATCATTCCCTCAGTTAGAACTTAAAAGGAATATCAGCTGGACAAAAACTTTTTTCTAGGTGCAAAATATGAAGAGGAAGAAAGGCAGGGTCAGGCTAGACCTCTGCTGCTACTTACTGCAGCTGAATACAGTCTCTGTTAGCTGATATTTCATTTACCTTGTAAATAAATTACTTGTTCTTCTGAAACCTGAAGAATCTTGGCAAATGAGCCCGTTTTTCATTCCTCTGGCAATCAGTCAGAATGGAGAAATGACAGTTATCTTTGTCTGGATGAGGTGCTGTCTGGACCAGAGGCTGGATATGTCCACAGTGGAGCAGATGTCATATATTCAGGGCTTAAATTAGGGTGCATTGTTCTCTGGTTTTCTGCTTTTAATTTCAGCCCAGTGATTCAGATGGTTTAATGGAAAAATCTTAAATAGGCGAGTGAAGGGTGACAGTAACAGCACTGTCTTCCAAGAGTATTTAAACTGTGACTTTTGACTGGGACTGTGAAAAGAATCTGCAGAGGTTTCACCCAGGTTCTTGTCCTCATGTGATTTCATTTCAGCGCGACTTCTTTTTTTGTCATAGCACATGGAACAATCTTTCTGAATATTCTGCATTTTTAGCAACTGTTAGTTATTTATAAAAACTCAGACAAACTGCACTATTTTGAGAGGAGGTTTTCCTTCACAGAAGGAAGATGGTGTAATTGACATTCGGGAATTTGTCATTGCTCTGTCAGTTGTCTGTAAGCCATCCAAAACTCTGGAAACAATTCAGATGGCATTTCAGGTAAGCTGCATTTTCTTGCTCTATGTAGTTTACTTATTTTTAGAAATTAATACTGGCATTAGACTCAGTAGATGTTTCCACATTTCCTTTTAATACTTATGTTTTGAAACAATATTAATAGAAGGTTAAATTAAGAGTTTGTGTTAACAGGGAATGCATTGCAAGTGTAAGTTTTGTAAAATTATTTGCTGTTTGAAATTGTTCTTTGTATACCTTTGGTAGAATCCTTTTTAGCAAATTAAGTCTCAAACCTCAAGTCCTTTTATTGATGCCTCTAAACAAACAGTCTGAGTTTTATAATGTTTCAATCAAATCTAATTTTTCAAATGAATAAAGTATTTTTTAAAATTTCCTGCATGTTAATAGAGATTATTTTTTATCTCCTTTTTTCTTGTTAAAATTTTCTTCCTTCTTAGTCTTACCATATATGTGTGGTGGTCCTGCAGTCTTTGTCCAGACTTGATGCTTCCCAGAAGTGCTCCTGATCTTGCTCTAGCCTCAGTGGTTTGTTGTAGCGTCACCATAGATTGTTAATGCAAGCTTTTTGGGAAAGTGACAGCAGCAATGCTTAACCAGTGGATTTCTGACACCTTGATTTATGAATTTTCAATTAATTTCTTTAATATTCCTGTTTCAACATATGAACTCTGCTGCATCCTGCATCATCTTGTCCCTTTGCCTTGAATTCACATGGTCTTTCACATTACTGAAACTGAGAAGTGCTAAGTCTTGATGCTGTCTTCACTATGGAATGCATGAAGCTCAGAGCATTCAGTTGCATGGTGCTACATTGCCTTATTTTCTGTGTAGTTGTGTTCAGGTTCTTCAGCATGACAACTTTAACTATGTTTTGCTGAAGAAATAAGGCTCCTGTGAATGCTTAGTGTTCACATGTATCATTCTTACTCTTTGGCCAGAATCCAATACATTTGGCAAAGGAGGAAGGAGTGAAAATATTTCATTCCTAGAAATATTGTGGGAAACCTGCCATTAGTAGCTGCTGTTATTTATGCTGCTTCTGAGGGAAAAGCAGAAAGAAAGGTCCCCTGACTCAGTCTGTTTCAGCTATAAAATAGCTTAGAAAATAGTCAGGTGCTGTTTGGTCAGCTCTGTCTTCATACTAAAATGAACAAATTTGAAGCAAATGTAAAGGGGCTTTGGGAATTTTTTTTTAAATTTAGCTGTTCGTGTTTCATAATGTGCAATATAATTTTGTCATTTGAGAAGGAAAAAGCTCAGACTGGATGGTTATTTTCTTTCTGCAAGCACTTGAAGTTAATTAAACTGTTTCTTAGGAGAATTTATGTTCTTCAATATCTGCTTCACTCTCCAACTCATAATACATAACTTTGAGTCACTTTGTTAATTACAAAATATAAAGTTAGCTGAAGAACTTCAAAGAAGCTCTATGCATGTATGAAGAAGGGGAATTACTCGGTGAGGGGAAACAGGTTTGCTCCATTTATCCTGCTAGTGATAATTTGAAGGATTAAGAAAAGTCTCAAGCTGAGGAAATTTTGCTTATTCTAGGATTTAAAAAAAAAAAAACAAAACACCTTGTTTAATCCTTTCCTACCTCCTGACTTCACATACAATAAGATATTCACACAGCTTACCTGGAACCATTGAAGGACATAGCTAGTACATGAGTTTCTGGCTTTGAACAGATGCTGTCCTCTGCCATGTGCTACTTCCTTCTGGAAAACATTTCACATTGCAACATTTCACCTAGCTACAAGTTTTTAAACTTGCTTAGTACCTGACTGAAGCACTTGAAAAATAGTATCATTATATGGAGTTCATAGGAAACTGGCGGGAGTGGGAGATTCATGTGAAGGCTGAGCTGCCATTCAGGGCCTCCATAGGCTGGAGAGTTGGGTGAAGAGAAACCCAGTGAGGTTCAACAAGGGCCAGTGCAGGGTCCTGCACCTGGGGAGGAAAAACTCCAAGTCCCAGCACAGGCTGGGGTCAGACAGACTGGAGAGCAGCTCTGTGAAGGAGGACCTGGGAGTCTTGGTGGGTGACAAGCTGACAATGAGCCAGCAGTGCCCTGGTGGCCAGGAGGGCCAGTGGGATCCTGGGGTGCTTTGGGCAGAGTGTGGCCAGCAGGTGGAGGGAGGTGATCCTGGCCCTCTGCTCAGCCCTAGTGAGGCCACATCTGGGGTGCTGTGTCCAGCTCTGGGCTCCTCAGCACAAGGAAGACAAGGAGGAGCTGGAGAGGGTCCAGTGGAGGCCACAAAGATGATTTGGGGTCTGGAGCATCTCTTCAGTGAGGAGAGACTGAGGCAGTTGGGAATGTTTAGTCTGGACAAGAGAAGACTGAGAAGGGATCTCAGTAATGTCTCATACCTCAAAGGGGGTGTCAGAACAATGGTGCCAAACTCTTTTCAGTGGTGCCCAATGACAGAATGAGGAGCAATGGCCATAAACTAAATTACAAGAAGTTCCACCTCAAGATGAATAAGAACTTATTTATTCTGAGGGTGGCAGAGCACTGGAACAGGCTTCCCAGGGAGGTCGTGGAGTCTCCCTTTGTGGAGACATTCCAAACACACCTGGATGCACTCGTGTGTAGTTGGCTCTAGGTGTACTCTGTACCCCTTGGCAGGGGGTTTGGACTAAGAGCAGCACTCTGGTTTAAGTGCTACACATTCCCTTCCAAACTGCTAAAGAAATGAAAGGCTGTTGTAAATCTTGTCAATATGGTGTTTATATTGACCACCCAATATTACCTGACTACTTTTTCTGTGGAAATGCAGCAGCTTTTGTTAAAGAAATATTCTTTGCCCTATTCCTGTGAAACAGCATGCAGGTTAGGTGCCAGGGGCAAAAAACAAAATTCCCAATTTGAGCATATGTTTACTTCCATAGAACTTCAATATTTTTATTCTGCTGAGGTGTGCTGTCTTGTGGCAACAGCTTCTGCTTATGTGAAAAATACATATTTATGCCTGTTTTGTTCAATCTCATCAGCTCCCACCTTCTTAGTGATGTAGAGAAATTAGAAGAATGTTTCCAAAACAGCACTTTTTACACGTTTTATGGGTTTTTTTATATTTTCAGTGTTGTCATGCTTGAAAAGGAGACAGAAATGTTTCAACAAGTCTTTTCTCTCACTTCACATTGTACAGGCAAATTGAGTTATTTTCAGGAAGCTTAATGAAGCTGCATTTGGTACAAATGTTTTGAAGTATTCAGATCCATTTCTCAGGGCAAAACACTGTACATATACAAAGATGGAATGAGACTATGAGCAGTTATTCTTAGTTATCAATCTGTCAGTAGTAAAGCTAGCTCTTTCTGCAAGGTCACTCTTTAGTATGTAAGATTATGCAAAAGATTGTTTTCTACAATAAATTCTTGTGCAAAATTACATGCCCATCACTGGTGTATAGGTTAGGATTCTCCTGATTAATACCATTCAGATACAGGTGTTTTATGCAAGCTGGGTTTTGGATTTTGGTCAAAGGAATCTTGAGTTTTACACCTGGCCAAGTGGTATCTGATTTAGGCTGACCTAAATATATCTCCCACTATCGCAAACTGTCTTGGAGTTTAGACACATAGCTCAATGGACTGAATATTATTCTCAGTTATATGTTTGCAAAACATGTTAATGTTTGACAGTCTTGTTACTGAATATCACAGTAATTCCAGTGGTTAGGCATGTAAATGTAGGACTTTTTTCTGATTATAGCCAGCTTTATTTTCTAAGCATACGCAGGTGAACTGATGATGATATTTTTTTATCCAGACAAATCTGGAATCCTCAATATATCTCATCAGTCTGAGAATGACAAGAATTTCTAATATTAAATTTTTATTTTGCTTTACTTCAATGTAGTGCTGATTATAGGAGTTGGCATTCAGCTTTGCAATGATTTATCTTACTTTTTTGATCCATAGCTGTACCAGTCAGAAGGAGGAACTGTAACAGAAGAGGATTTAGCTTGTATTCTGAAGACTGCCATGGGTGTGTCACAAATTGATGTTACACATCTTTTTAGAGCTGTAGATGAAGAAGAAAAAGGAAAGATAACATATGGTAAGTATTCTGACTGCATCTGAATTGTCACAAAATGCCAGTTGCCTACACTCATGTTAACAAAACAAGCAGTTCTATTTTTTATCAAACTTTACCTTTTTTAGTTGGCTTGGTGACTTGAATACTGATACCAACATTGTAAACCAAGTAAATTCACATTTTAAAAAAGGGTTTCACATTTGGTATCAAATGGCATGTTTTCAGTTTTCCCTTCCACATTAAGTCACATAGTAAGAGAATTAGCTCCTTCAGCATATTCTGTTCTGTGACTTCCATGTACGTGGATGTCTTTTTAAAGAAAGTTGCTTTAGCTCTGTCTTGTTTTGTCTCTTGTGTCTGGGAGCAGGAATGAGGGGTTAAGCAGGCTGCCTTTCTATAGTCTGTAATGTAGGTGGAAAGGAGGTGAGAAAATTGCATTTGCAAAATTGAGACCAAGGTGAATAGATTCTGCTGAGAGTCAGAGTACTTATATGTTACTTCAGATTTTATTTTATGCAGTAAGTTTCCAAATTTAGTTGTATCATTTGAGTATGAATTGAGTTGTTAATATTCAACATACTTAGTATCTCCAGTAGAGAACATACCCTGTTCTAATTTTCCCTCAGGTTAATCACTATATATTTAATTTGTAAAAATCTTACTAACTAATACATCAGTGTTACTAAATCATAGTTTCTACACTAGTAATTCCTCTGTTTTAATCATACAATATGTATGTGAAGCTTCAAATACACAAATATTTTAGACTTACTGAAATCAGTATCATTGCCACTGTCCTTTCCTTTTTTCCTGACTACTGTCTTCTCTCCTTGCTTCCTGCTATACTACCCCTTTACTTTCTGTGCCTCTCATCTGTCACATCCCAGCAATTCCACATCCATCCAGCTCCTTGCTTTTTTTCCTGCCTATTAGTGTTGCTCTTCCTACTCATAATATGCAGCGACTCAGCACTTCCCCCCACCTCCCAATCAGCAGCTTGAAAAATACCAGCACACATCTTAAGCTGGTAAGCATAGCAGAATTTTAATTTTGGCACATTTCATTGTTTGAGAATAGCTAAATTTGTAGTCATGTCCAAGTGAACTCAGACCAGGTCATGTGAGTTACCAAAGAATTCATATTTTAATGTTCATCTTTAATAGTTGCATTTAATCTGCACTTTTTCCCTAAGTGGTCATTGTATGTTCTCATCACAAGAAAATCTGGACCATTGAGCCACAGCAGTGGCTACTGGAGTGCTTGGCACTATTTTATGTCCTGTAGTCAAGAACAGTTTTTTGTGATCCAACACAAAGTAGGTAGTAAAATGGTGTTTGCACAATTTCTTTGAAACTTTTATTGTGCTTTTTCTGAGGTAAGTGCTCATTTTATAACAGAAACATGTCATTTTAACATATCTGAAGATTTAATAGTAGGAGTAAATATCCAAGTTATTAGATTAGAGAAATAGAAGTTGTAAATAAATTTCTGGTATGGCATTTCTATCTTAAGTTCCTGCCATAAACATTCAACTTCTTGCCTTTCCTGAGAATGTATGGAACTTCACACATGCTCAATTTGTTGCATGTAGTTACTAGAAAGGAGAGATGAAAAAACTTGCAGACCACCTGAGTCTGAAGATACAGTCCAGACAAGTTCTGAGAAATCAAAACATTGTGTCTGGTGGAACTAATGTTACTTTAGATACACACAGCAGAGAGTGTTGGAATTTAAAGCAGGAATATTAATTTGAGTCTTACTTGTAAGAACAAAAGACAAAATACCTAAGGTATCAAACCTGAATTGCTGCACTCACGGCAGAGTCCGTGAAGCCACAGATCTCATCCCAAAGGAAGAGCTCAGGTTGCAGGTAAACAGAATAATCAAGAGCAAAATCGAGATTGTGTAACTAGATTTGTAATTGTGAATCCGAGTTATTGGAAACCTGGATTTTGGTTGCATGGTTGCCAAAGATCTATGTATCAGTGCTCTTAAGCAGTGTGCAGTTGGTTTAGTTATTCTGATGTACTTTGATTGCAAAGCATGTTCTAGTCTAATGTAGATAGAGGCAAGATTGATCAGTCTTAAGAAATGATTGTGGAGAGTTTAAATAGGTTCTCTAGGAGGGCATGCCAAATTCTAGGAAACTCTCCACCAGCTCTTGATTGAATTGTCTATCTGTGAAAGTGTTCTGAAGACTTGCTGTAGCCAGAAAAAAGCGGGGGAATTGGCCATATTGGCTGTATCTCTATGGATGAAGAATCAGGAAAGGAAGAATTATTTGCTTAAAATAATTATATATTAACCACAGGATTATCCTATGATTTAGCTTAGTGGAAACAAAAACTAGGGAAGATTAATGAACACAGAGGTTCCAGGAGGAGCATCAAGTAGTTAGGAGTGTGGGAAAAACTTCTTGAAGTAGTATATATGCATACTTAGTGTGAAGATGTAGATGTGAGTCTTAACTCCACTTTGGGTTCTTTCTTCATATCTCTGTTTTTGGTGGAGGTGAGAAGTCACCTTCTTCCCCAGGTTAATGACTGAGGTGATCTTTTCCTTCAGTCTAATGCTTCACAGTTGCTTTCAATTTGAACTCCAAGATGAGACCTGTGATTAGAAGTTATGCTGGAATAGTTGGTTCTTTCTACATCACCTTGTTTCACATTTCTGATAAGGCAAATGGGATTCCAAGCACTTTTCATTGCACTCTGCTGAGTACAGCTTCAAAAAATATTCTTAATACTTTCAGGACTTATTTCAGCAGGACCTAAAATGAGATCTATCCAAAAGATTACTCTGTTCAATTTGGATTCTCTTTTCCTCATAAAGACCTTATTCATTTATATGATCCATCAGTCTGTTGTACATTGTTTTTCAATATAGATGGTAATGTTTGTTTTCATGACCTAAACTTCATCAACTTTTGTTGAAGTTATAGGTCCAGAATGCTCTAGATCTGTATAAACTGTGGATAAAGAATACTCACATTTTTGAGTGGAAGGATGAAGTTATGTTTATTGCCTTTTCCTTGCCTATCCCTTCGCAACAGTTCAGAGGTAGGGTTGCCCTACAACTTCAGTGCCCCTGTAAGCTATATGGCATTCCACTGCCTTTTGCAGTATTGAAAAATTATGTCATCTCAAAGAGTGGCAGAGAGGGGAAAGCTGCAGTGTTTCCCTTCTTCCATACCTGCCCATTTGTAGGAGACACTCCTTTGAAAGACTTCTTCAGGTGTCATCTGCTCTGCTCTTGGGAATTCACATCATCATCTGATCATGAGCTCTTCTGGGATAGCACAGTGAATTTGAGTGGGAGGTGTGTGATACACTGTAGGTGCCTGAATTAGTGAAAACATTCACATCCAGATTTTTCTAGTGTCAGTTTACATTATAAGAATAGTTTCTTGTTGCTTGGATCCTGTATGGTATCTTGTGTTCAAATCCTGTCTGAATAAAGTTATATGGGCAAATTGAGACAAAGTTTGTGTCTGATTTTCAACACAAAATGTTACTTCTTGATGTTAAGGCTTCCCTACTCCCCCAATAATTGATCTGACTTTTTTTATTATCCTGTTGTTATCCAACATTAAAATCAGGATTTTTTTCCTGTGTTATAAATGATCTCCTCAATATTATTCTCTAAAATATTGAGACTTCTAAAATGCTGAAATCTTTCTTGAAAGCAGAAGGCAGCCATGACGGTGTTAGGTTGAAGCAAACCAAGTGCAAAGCATTAAAGGGCATGTTTGCAAAAGACTTCTAAGAATTTAAGAAATGACTACTCTTGATGTTCAGAGATCTTCAGCTGGAGGGCTTCTGTATTTCCCTAGTGAATAATGAAATGCTGTGTCAGGGTGTGTGGTGCTCATCATGCATTTTAATACAAATCTGAGCTGTTTACCCCTTCATACAGCTTAGCTCTGGCCTGAAGTGTTTTCAGAGGGCTTAGATAACTCTTTGCAGTGTCTCAGCTCTGCAGATGTGGTAAACTTATGCTGAGAAGCTAAAACAAGCACTGGGGATAGCATTATGTTAACTGCTGCTATTTTTCTCCAAAGAAATCATGTGATTATATATGTGTAAGTATTCAAATTTAGCATCCTTCTGTTTCAAAGAGCTGATTCTGGGCAACAATTTTTTTTTTAGATGACTTCTACACATTTGCTGTGTTGCACCCACACTTTGCAGAAGAATATCTCTATGCTGATCAGATGGGAGCTGAGAGTGGCTTGGAGACTTCATCTCTTTCTGCTCCTAATGGTATCTGTACTGACTTCAGCCCTGACAGCAGTGGAGATCGAAGGAAACCCTTGCAGAAGAAACTGAATTAACACTACAACTGTTACCTTCCTCTCCTGGTGAGAGGGTTGTATTTTCTTGGGATTTTCATAAGTCACTCCAATTATACAGCAAATACCAGTTTTGTGTGTGAAAGTTCTACCTGAATACCATCTTTAAATCATATGTGCTATATTTAACAACATCTTCCAGGTTATTTTGGGAAAGGTGTTTTTTGGGGGTTTTTTTGGGTTGGTTTTTTTTTTTTTTTGGAAAGGTCTTTGAAAGGCAAAAATGTGAATGTGCTTCATTATTAATGTTCATATTTAAAAAGAAGCGGCACAACTTATTTATATTCCATTGGCTAGTTCCATGTACCAAGTGTCGCACAAACTGTGCATGTATAAAGAAACTGTAGCTACTATGGTGTAAAGTGCACTTTGGTGATTAGTGTTTTCCCTAGTTTTGGGGATGTTTATTTGGGGCCAAACTTTGCTGTCCATATCTAATAGTCAGTCTTGTTGATTTCGGTGGGATAATTCTTTTCAGCAAGGCAAGCATATTTGGCCCTTTGTTTTGGTTTCAGTGAACAGTTTGGAAACAGTAATACAAAAACTTGCTAAGGATTACTTTTTATTTTTATTGCTGAACGACAAAGTTGTTTCTCTTTCCATGGTAGAATGAAAAGGAAAGGCTCCTTATCTCTCACCCCAACACTTTTCTACTGTAATCTTCCGGATGCAATTAAACATGAATTCTTTCCAAACTGACATGCCACATACTGTTTGAAAATACATAACTGAACTGTTTGTGCTTTTCTCTTATAACCAATTCAGATCATGTCCACACAACATTTTATGGGAGATGTTTACAGAACTATATTTGATTTAGATTTATCAGGAATCACAGGTTTCTTTTGTAGCAAGCCTGTACAGGTAACATAGCATGGAATACATCATGAAAACTTTGGAGTATCAGCACAAGTTGGAAAAGGTTGCAGTCACTTCAGAGGCCAACCCAGCAACAAGTTGCAGACCATCATGGAGAAGTGCTAGTTAAATATCTATAGCAACATTATACGTACTTCATAGAACATACAGAATAGTTTAGAACTGTTAAAAAAACCCACCACACTTGTATTAGTAAGACTTATGGTTCCTTTTGTAAAGCCAGATGCCTTAATTGCTACTGGAGGTCTCAGAGAAAAATCTAGATGATTATAAAGCCACAGAGATTCATTGATTAGGAAATGTGACAAAAGCCTCAAAGAGTAGGAAAGAGGACTCTTACAGAATAACTGTAAGAGATGGCAACTCTGCTTCCAAACAAAAAAATCTTTTGAGTAATTTTTGACTAGTTTTGTAGGGTTTTGTGCATGGAAAACTATTGAGATTTGAGTCTTCCACAAAGGAATTTAAAACTAGATTTGAAAGAGAAGAATTTTAGCAAAAGACATCTGTTTGTACCAAATGCTTTTATAACTATTTTTAAATAGCAGGAGGTGTTTTAAAGCTCATTAGGGTATTGGAATGTGTCCTTAGAAATCCCAAACTATATGTGGCAGGTCTCCAAACTGGAACTGGCTTTAATAAAGAGGGTAGGAGGAAAAACTGTAAGAAAAGATCCTTTATTGGGGGTATGTGGAGGTAATAATTAAATTTTTGGTTTATCTAGGTAACAAAAGCCAAGCGCACAGGGCAGCAGCAGACTGGCTGGCAAGATCTGAATTAAAACTGATCATGAAAAATAGGAGAAATTGATTAAAAAAATAAGGCACATGAGAAACTACACTTAAATAAGAATAGTCAGATACAAAGAGGGGGGAGTGAGTATTACTGTGCTATATCTTAAGACAGGGATAACACAGAATATGTCAAACTGAGCACTGTTAACTCTTTGCTGCAGAAAAGATTCTCATGATGGAGGGATGCATCAGCATGTGGTCTGTGAGAAGTAGGGTGGTATTTCTGTGTTAGTAAGATGTGATAAAGTCTTACCTGGGGTACCTGTTCCTATTGGGGCACCTGAGAGAGATGGGGTGTAACGGAATAAAGTCTAGAGGACAGAAAGTACTCAAAATGAGATCAATAGTATCCTTTAATCTAAAGAAGAGGAGACTGAAGGAAGATGTGAACAGTCTTTAAATATGGAAAAAGTTGCTATAGAGAGAAAAAGGACACTTCTCCACAAGGATGGTAGATGCTGGCTATTAATTGAAAAGGCAAGTTAAGAATTAGGAAAAGTCTCATACAATACACCTTGTTAAGCAAAGGAGAAGGGTTATCTCAGGTGTGGTGAACAGCCTGCTTTCCTTCACTGGAGTTTCTGAAAACAGACAAGACAGACAACTCCAATAGAGACACTTGATTTTGTTGATCATGCCCCAGGGTTACTGGGAGATATCTCTGAGGTCTGTTTTCTGTAATTATACAGTATGTAAGGGAAGGCAAGTGTAGTCTGGATCCCTACAAGACAAGGGCATGTGGCTCAAGCTGGCTATATAAGATAGTTATCTCTTGCTTTGGATGTGAACTTGGGAGTTCGAGAATTTCAGAATGCAGGGAAGGACAGAGAGTTCCCCAACCCATGCCTGAGAAGAAGAAACAGGTAAGCTTAGAATCCCATGGACAACTCTGAAGTGAGAGAAGCTCCAAAGGAAGAAATATATTGACCACATCTGTGAAAGAGCAAAGAAAGCTGATTGAAGCTGCCTGAGAATGATTGTGTCTAATTTGCATGTGTGTTGTGAGTAACTTGCAGGGGTCTGTCTTATAAAAGCCCATAGGGTCATTGATTTCTTTTTTCTATTTATATTTGTGAGGTGTTTTGTAACTGTGATGAGTATAATAGCTGTACTTGTGTGCATCTAAGCTGTACAGAGTACATTGAAGGGTGCTGCAGCCTCTAGTAGGGCTTTAGGGGCTGGTCCCTTAAACAGGCACTAGTCACACTGTGTGGTGAAGAGGTGCTGAAAGTCTGTGCATGAGTGAGCTCAGTCCAGAGCTGCTGCTGGAGAGGCCGGTGACCAAAACAAGTCACAAGCAAGTACTCTTGGTGAATCAAAACTCATTTAAAAATGGATGGATTAAATCATTAAACAAAAAAAAACCAAAAAAAAAAACTGCATAAGACAAAACAACAGATTCTGGAAGGAAATGTGATTCTTCCTCTTTTGAAAAATTACTGAATGAGATAAAGACATAATAGAAAGAATGATAAGATGAAGGATCAGCCTGCCTGGAAACATTGTTAGATCACACATCATGTCACAAAAGCTGAAATTAATTAATATAATTCCATTAATTTTAGCATTTGTAGTTGTAGTATATAATACTAGACTGCCTTGTAGTGAGAGAGAATCCACATTACAGGGTGCTGAACTCGGGCTCCTGAGGGCCAAGGCCTGGAACACATCACATCACTGCAGCAGTACTCATTAAAACTCATCCGTCAAACCCCAGCTGCAGAAGTGTTCCAGTGTTCCCAATGAAAAGCTTTTCTAGAGGCATCTGACTGTGGAGCAGCTGGGTTGTGACAGTCAAGTTTCAGTGACTTGATGCAAAGTCACAGTAGAAGTGAAAACTTCCCTCTTCACCAAACAATAACGTGAATGCTTTCAGTTAAAATATTACCGATTTATAGGCAGATTGTTATATTTTAACAGGTAGTATCAATACCCCCTACATTTACACGGAGACTTATGCAGAAATTACTTTGGTTCTTTGCAACTATTTAACTTGAATTATCCTTACACAAAAAATGCAGGGGTGTGAAGGCATTTGACATTTCTGATGAGCATTTTTGTACTCTTACATAACACTGCCATCCCTTGCCAGTAGAATTCTTGCATCAACCTGAATTTTTACATATTGTATGAGATACCCAGCCAAGGCTGCTTCTCTTCTGCTGGGTATCTCTTCTCATATGCCTAACAAGTATTTAAAGTTACCCAGAAAACCACAAAATCCAAAATATCTGAAGTTTTGGGGAGTTGATTTGGTTTTTTATTGTTTCGTTTATATTTTTTCAACCATAATGAAACCCTACTAAAACCAAACAAATATTTAGTAGGTGCAAAGCATGTTTAAAACAATCTGAAACAATATGGCAAGTGTTATTACAGATTTCTGGGGGAGTCTTTTGCTGCAGCAGATAAATTTAAAAGGCTTCACAGGAAATTTATAGGTCTTATAGAGAAACTAGGCTGTACACTTAGTTTTATATTAATTAATTACACTATATATTTTGATGCGTTTATTGTAGCTAGAATGATCTAGGTGTGATAAATAGCAAGCAGACGTGTGTGTGTTTGCTAATCCCATTTTCAAGGTATAAATCCTTAGGTCACAGGGGTTGAAAAGGACACGTGTGCAGTAGGGAAGTGATGCAACCTCTTTAGTGACACAGCTGCCAGAAGTAAACAGCTAAGTGTCACACAGAGCTCTTTATTAATATCTTCATGCAAACTGAATACCTTTGTTAGCTAATTAAAGCATTGGGGTGGTTGGAGTATTTCTGTATTCATAAAATGCAGTAAACATTTTCCTGGAAAAGTCATTACTGCACTTTAATATGGGATAAATTCTTAAAGCAGGTGTGGTTTTATTTATTTATGAGTTCCCTGATAAGTTTGTCTTTAGGCATTAAATTATTCTTCCTACTTTTATATTACCATGTGGTAACTATAGCTTCTGGTATTAACTGTTTGAGTCACCTGCTCTCTGCTCCTTCCAAGATATCATTCTCATTAAAGGACAAATAAAAAAGAATAAATGAAAACAAGCAAAAAAACCTGCCCTGGCTTAAAAAAATACTAATTGCAGAACTCTAGTAGCATATGCTGCAGATTGTGTGATCTCAGAAAAAGAAAACCTGTAAGCACAGCTTTGCATATGTTACAGGACTAAACTAGGCTGGAGAAAGAGAAAAATTCTCATTAAACGTTCTGACCAACTAAGTTCAATTTTTCTTTAGGTCAGAGTGTGGGTCATAAGACTTTATGATATGTTGCATTTTATTTAATGTGAAGCCTGTTTCTTTTCTCTAGCAGAGGTTTCATAAGTGCTCTAGAAATAGGAAATGACAAATATGCTGGCCAAGACTTCTACATTAGCAAAATTCAAATCTGGCTCCTAAAGCCATATCGAGGCACAGAAGTTCCTTGTGAACCAGACACTTCAAAGAGTTTGCTACTTTTTAGGTATCTGAACTTCAGCTGATTAGGAAAATTTAAATTAACAAATTATTCTGAATAGATCATAACCTAAAAAAAGGAAGAATACAAAACGGAAAGTAGGAGTTATCATCAGTGCTGTTGATAGTTAATTACTAATTAATTAAATTATTAATTGATCAGTCCAGCAAAACTGCAAGATCCATTTCACATATGAGCAGAAAGGCTGACATGTTCATTCAGGTAATTTTGCTGTCCTGACTAGGTAAAATTTAAGCTGGGTGGTCTTTGCTCAGAAGGCGATTTTTTGAAAGTACTGCAGCATCTTGAAGGTACTGCAACATGCCAGTAATGTCTTGGTCACTGGCAGTGTAGACAGTGAGATTTCATCTTCTCACCCTCCCTTTTTTCTTTGAACTATGGAGAAAAGTATTCAAACCATGACAGGAACCCTAAGATCTTCTTACAGGTAAAAACCCTCTGGCACACCTCAGAGGCACAAAGGTGATCATTCTGTGGAATAGCTATGGTGGTGAACTGGGTATAAAATGCTGGTCAACACCTTGTGGTCAAACCGTGTATAAATGGTAATACTGAGGTAAAACTACAGAGGGAACACAGCAGCAAACAGGGCATTCTTTAGATGTGTTTGGACTTGGGTCTGTGAGTATTTCCTGCATCTCCTAGTGCCCAAGTCAAAACAGTTTCTTTCTCTAGGAAACATTCCAGGTTTTCTTTAAATATAATAAAGACTTTGACTTCTTCAAGTGGAAGAGTGATTTCTTTTGTAAAAAGCAGCTTCTTTTTCCCCAGATAGTGTGATGGGCTTTATCATGTGTTAAACTGAAGGGGGTGATACCAAGAGAGCAAAGGATATAAGAGGCTTATAAAACAGAGGGTTTATGTTTCTGTGAGATATGCTGAGACATTTCTACACAGTGGTTGACACTGCCTAGATTGTCTTGCAAGTTTGTTATGCAAAATCAGTTTACTAGTTGTGTGGTGGCAGTGGCTTTCCTTAGCAGGGTAGCAGAGCAGAGTACTCCTTTGCATGCCAGCTTTGGGGTATAGATGTATTCACAGTTTTCAAATGATCAGTGTCGGGAACACCTTAGCAATGATTGCACCTCAGTAAGTTATTCCTGTTACATAACTTAGCTCTTTGGGGTATTTTTTTATGAATACATTTATCATGCTTTATTCTGAGCTAAGTTGCACAGAGCCATATGAACATCAGAGCTCACTTGAGACAGCTTGGGGATCTCAAAAAAGGTGCTGTATGATAATCTGTTGGTAGAGTGTTACATTTCAGTTTTTTCACACTTTGACCAAAAATGTCAGAAGCAAGAAAAAAAAGTCATGGCTTCTGTAATTCTCTATTTTTATACTATCAATGGGGTGTTATTTAAGAGTGCCAGTTCTGAGCCAAAGTCAGCTGAAGAAAAATCAGTCTGAACTTCTGATCCCAAACCAGCAAGTAGAAAATCCCATCCATGCCCAGCATGGCAGCAAAGCTTTTACTCTGCAGTTGGCCTCTTCCCACAGTAAAGAAGGATCTTTTCTGCCTCTTGGGCTGGTGAATTCAGTTTACTGGATCCCTAGTTCTTGCTTGTGCTGTCTGTTCTTTGTAGGCTTGTTGCAGCCAGAGGGAGACACTGCTGCCTCTTAAGCTGAAATGACATTCATGTACTTTTCTCCCTGAGCTGAGAGCAGCAGGTGAATATTTGAGTCCTGTTCTAGTAATACTACCCAAAACTAAAAGCCCATGTACTATTTTAGCTCATGCCTGCCATCAGGTACAGAACTGCTTTTTCTTTTCATACACTTCAACCATTGAAGGTGTATCTAGGTGACAGCAGGTCTCAAAGAGCTTATGAGATTGTCCTTGTTCCTGTGAGCAACAACATATTAAATTAGGAGTATTAGAAGTTTACAGCAAAACCTTAAATTGGATTGACTCCTGACTTGCTATATATATATCTCTTTCAGTGTGAGCCTGTTCACTTCCATGTTCAAAATGCAGGATCTATAAATGTGATTGCAAACAAAGTCTTCTCATGGGTACTGAAGAAAGCTGATGCTCAGACACTTTTCATCCTACCATGGTACTGGAAATGAAATTCATCTGACAATAGGTTGTTGCTAAGTCTATGAATGTATATGGGGAAAACCCAAATACATCTTTTATTCACTATCCAGCATGAAGACAATTTTTTATTTTAAATGCTAAAGAAATAAACTTTGAAAGATCTTTTATGGCCTAAGTATATATTTTTTTGTCCTATGTTTTCTTTTATAATGAACTTCGAGCAAAATATTTCTTATATTTCAAAAAGGACATTTAGGTTAGCCAGTGCTGTATTTTCCAGACAACAAAAGCAGTTTTAAAGTAAACATCTAAAAATGAAATTGTATTTTTAAATATGAGACTTAGAATTCCTTTAAGTCAAACATGTCTCCTTAGCAACTGTATATACTTAGACATAAAGCAAACCCATTGCAGCTGCTTGTCTCTGTAGTTGTTTGTGTTTGGTGATTTGTTTATATTGCTTTTTCAGATTGCTGTAAGGGTATTAAGAGTCCATGTAAATCAGCAATGTTAGAAATAGAAGTCAGAAGTAAATTTCTTTAGAAGTGATAGAATTTGTTTCCTGGAAGAGGACCAAGAGTCAGCATCAGCTAACCTTCTGTTATGTACTATACTACTTAAATGTTGCAGCGTTGTGCTGAAAGTATTTGGCATCTGTTAAATAGGACCACTTTCTAAACTTTTCTAATTCCCAGCATCTCTCCAGGTGTGAGACATTTCTAATTTGATCACAGGTACTAGTTCATCTTTTTTTGAAAAATAAAATTGAGTAATCAACAAGCTGAGAAATAACTCAGAAAAAATATTAGTTTTGATCTCTGTTGTTGAACTTGCATTGAGGATATAATTTTTTATATTTTGGGGAAAAAAAATATCACAATGGTTTTGAATACACTTGAAACTTTAAATGCAAAACCGAAAAAGTTAACACTGAAATTATCAACATATTGAACTTCCTTATACTGCTACTGAATACAAGTTAGGCACTGCCATGAAAAGGATGCTTTTAGCTGGAAACCTGTGTTGACAGAGCAGAAAGCTGTTTTGTAGGGACTCACTTGTAAGGTATCACGTGGTTGTTCCATCAGTGGTACAACTTCTGTTGCTGACTTCAAGGCAGTTCAAACAGACCTGGTGTGTTTAAAGAAAAAAAAAGGTTTTTATTGTAAGAGCCCTTGGATGTGCAGTGTAAATCTGTAACAATATATAGTGCTACTGGATAATAATGATCTAAATGCATATTTTCAGCTGTAAATTTCCCTCATGTGGCTCTAATGATATGTGTACATAGATTATTACCTTTGCACTGAACTGACTATACTTCATAAAATGAAGAGCAAAAACAAGTATTGTACTAAAGATGACCATACCTTGTGGCTCCAATTGTGGAAATACTTTTGCAGAATGAAAGGTATAGCTTCAGTGTTATAAATTTGATTTTTATATTTTTTATTAACATGCATGGAAGACTAAGGATAATATTTTTTAAAAATGAACTTGGTTTTTGTAATTTTTTCAATGTTTAAAACTATATGATTTAACATTACCTCTGAATGCCAGTGATCAGTAAATTTTTAAAGGAAATACCTCAATTTGAGCATTCTTCTCTTGTTACCTGTCTGATAGGTTAAAATGGACTTCAGGGTGTGATGAAGTGAGCATATGATGTAGGTGCTTAAACTGTGCTATAGTAGCTGTATGGTGATTTACTGAAAGGGACCTAAATGATACACTACAAGTGTTGAGTGCAGTTACACAATCATGGCTCATTATGCCCAACTGGACATTTTCCTCATGAATGGCTTGTAAATTTAATTTTCAGCGTGAAGCCAAATTAAAAAACGAAACAAAAAATACTTGGTTTCCTCTGGATTTTTTTTTCACTTTTTTTTTGGTTTTTTTTTTTTTTTAAACAACAGAGTTTACAATATGGGAAAGGATAAAACTGTAATTGTAAAACTGATATTTAGGCATATATGTTCATGTGTGTTCTCTGTGTCAATGTGTGTAGAAAAACAGTGTCTGTTTACCTGACACCTGGGAGGATGAAATACAGGAGTTTAAAGGGAGGGAGGGGTGGGAAAAAACCCAAAAACATCAGAATTAGCTCTGGCTACCTATTTTCATCCAGGAAACAGACAAGAAGGGATCCAACACTCCAGACACCTATATACCTGGAAAAAATGATAATAGAGGGTGGAAAAAAGCCATCCTTTGAGGTCCAGTGGGTGTAAGCCAAAGCATTAATATGAACAGTATAAAGAATAAAAGTGAAACACTGGGGAAGCTCACCAGAGAAATGACAGACATTCAGGATGATATGAAGATTTCAAGGCGAGGCTTACTAGTGTTTTACCCAATGTTATTCTCTAATTTCAAGTGATGGAGTTGTGGTTAACCTCAGCTGGCAACTAAGTATCACACATCTGATTACTCACTCTCCCCCCACCCTTGGTGGGAAGAACTGGGAAAAAAAAAAAAAGGAAAAACCTGAGGATTGAGATAAGAACAATTTAATATTTGAAATAAGATAAAATAATAATGAAAAAGGTGAAAAAAGAGAGAACTAAAACCCAAGAGAAACAAGTTATGCACAACATAATGACTTGCCACCCTCTGACCACTGCCCAGCCCCTCACTGAGTAGTGATCTGCCCCGCCCAGCAATTCCCCCCAGTTTATATACTGGGCATGATGTTTTATGGTAAAGAATATCCCTTTGGATATTCTGGTCAGCAGCCCTGGACATGCTCCCTTCCAGCTTATCATGCACCTCCTCTGGCAGACCATGGAATTCATCCCACAAATGGGTTTGCCTTTGCCCAAGGCAGTAGTAACCCAGATTGCTTTCCCCAGCACATTTTTTGCATGCATTGCAGGAACTTTATCACCTTCCACACGAAAGAACATAAAAGTTTTGATTGGGTAGGGCTAGCCAAATTGGCAGGTTCTCTGGCCTTGATTAAGCATGTGGCCTTTGCTAAATATGTATCCCAATGCTGGAAGATCCCACCTTGTTCTGCCTCTTCCTCATGTTCTTGTGGTGACCTCAGTTTGTTCTCCTTTACTAAACAAGATGACTTTTGCATCCATGTCTCCTCGTGTCCAGGGGCAGCCGATATCAGCACAGGTTGGTGCTGTGCCTGTCACAGGGCTCAGAGTGGCTGCAGTGCCTTTTCTTGTCATCAGACCGAGAGACCTTCTCCCTTGAGGGTAATGAGTAAGGTTGAAGAGGACCCAGCAGGCCCCAGTAGACCCCAGCATGTTGCAATCATTTGTGTCTCTCTGGAATAGACAGGGCACCAGCATCCTTCTTCCAGATCTTACTAGTTTTTCCACTGTCTGCACTTGTTCAAGGGTGAAGTTCCAATATTTTGGAGGTGCCCGCTGTCCTGGGCACCAGCCCATGTTCCCCCACTGTAGTGGGTTGGCCTGGATGGATTCCAGGCTCCCACCAAAGCCTTTATCTCACATCCCTCCACAACTGGACAGTAACAAAGGATTCATGAACTGAGATAAGAATTGGGAGAGCTCACTCATGGAACACTTGTCATGGACAAAACAGGCTAGAATTACAGATGTTAATTAATTTTATCACTAACAAAGTCAGAGCAGTATAAGAAGACTCCCTGGGCTTCCCTGGAGTCCCAGCTTCCTCTCAGGTGTCCATCTACTACAGTGTCAGACTTCTCCACAGGCTGCAGGTGGATCTCTGCATCCCTGTGGATCTCCATGGGCTGCAGGGGCACAGCTGGCTCACCATGGGCTGCACCATGGGCTGCAGAGGAATCTCAGCTCTGGTGCCTGGAGCACCTCCTTCCCTTCCTTCTTCACTGATCTTGGTGCCTGCAGAGTGGCTCCTCTCATGGGTTCTCACCCTGCTCTACTCTGGCTGGAATTACAACTGCCCCAAAACTTTTTTTTTTTTTTTCCTTTTTCTTAAATATGCTATCATAGAGGCATTCCATTTCTATTTGGCCCTGCCTTGACCAGCAGCATATCCAGCTTTGGGACTACCAGGGATTGGCTCTGCTGGACATGGAGGAAGCTTCTGGCAGCTTCTCACAGAAGCCATCCCTGTACCCCCCCACCTCCTGCTCCCAAATCTTGGCCATGCAAATCCAATACATCCCCACATCCCACCACTCAGGAAGTATCCAGTCCCAGGGCAGGTCTCTGGGTAGGATTCTTAAAGCTGTTTGACCTTAGACCAGACCTGGAACACATGCAGGAGACATAGCAATAGGAACAGGCTAGTTTGAACAACCAATTCAAAATTTTCAAAAGGTGTCTCCTCCACGGATTGGCTCTGCAAGGAGAAAAGGTAAAAGGCATAATTATTAATAGTTTTCCACAGATGGCTCCCAAAGTCCAGAGCTGACAGCAGTGCTGAGTCCAAACACCAGGTTAGTTCCATGGTCAGCCATTCCATCATATCATACAGAGTTGCAAAGTACAACCAAATTATAACTTTGGCTCTGTCCCCACGGGTGATAAACAGCACAACAGGGAACATACACTACAAGTAAGGGAACACTTAATGCAACTTTAAGATAAAGCACACCAACTCTGAGACCAAATAAATCAACTGTGACCAACAATTATGAAACTAATATAATGAATACTTGTATTTGTTGTAATGCGTTCTATTCAGAGTTGTCATTTGAGATCATCGAGTCCAACCTACGCCATCAGCCAGACCATGGCACAAAGAGCCAGGTCCAGCCTTTCCTTAAACACCTCGCAGGGATCCATCATCCAACTCCATCTCGCTGGGCAGCCCGTTCCAATATCTAATCACCCCTTCTGTGAGGAAATTCCTCCTGAAGTACAACCTAAACTCCCACGTGCAGTTTAAGGCTCGGTCCTCTCATCTCGTTACCTGGGAGAAGCGGCCGACCCTCACCTGGCTACAGCCTCCTTTCGGGAGTTGTAAAGGTGCCCCCCAGACCCTTTTTCTCCGGGCTAAACACCCCCAGCTCCCTCAGCTGCTCCGGGCTGTTCCCCCCCATCAGCGCCCTGCCCTGGGCCGGCTGCGGCCCCTCAGCGTCCCGGGCCGCGCGCACCGCGCCCCCTAGCGGCCGCCCCGCCGCTCCGCAGCGCGCGCCGTGGGCGGGGCCGTTCGGTGCCCGCGGGGCGCGCGCGGCTCCCGGCGCCGGGGGGAGGAGAGGGCGGGGCCGGGGCGGAGGGGCGGGGCCTCCCCCGCGCGCGCCGGAAGTGACGCGCCGTCCGGTGGGGCGGGGTGGGCGGTGCGTGGGGGATGCGCGAGCGGCGGCGGCGGATCCCGAGCGGGGCTGCGGCGGGGGGCGGGGGCGGCCGCTGGCATCGCCATCGGCACTGTCAGCATGCTGAGCCGCAGCTCCTTCACCAGCCTGGTGGTGGGCGTGTTCGCCGTCTACGTGGCGCACACCTGCTGGGTCATGTACGGCATCGTCTACACGCGGCCCTGCCCGGCGGCGGCGGACGGCGCGGCCGGCGGCTGCGTCTGGCCCTACTTGTCTCGGAGGCCCAAGCTTCAGGTGAGCGGGGCGGGCACGGCCCTCGGCGCCACCCCTGTCCCTGCCCCCTGTCGGTGCCCTCTGCCCCCGCTCCTGGCCCTGTCCCTGCTCCCTTCCGAGCCAGCCGCTCCCACGCCCTCTCGGTAGTGCTAGGCCTTGTGGAGAGCTCCCTTGGCTGGCGCGCGGTTGGGTTCCCGATTTTTACTGATTTCGTATATCTGCTGTCACACACGCACTGCTAGGAGCAGCGTTGTGGAGCAAACGCTGGGCCTGTTCAGTCTAGAGAAGACTGAGAAAGTGTCTCATTGATTCGTATAAATATCTGGAAGGACGGGCGCCAAGGGGATGGTGCCAGACTCTTCTAAGTGGTGCCTGGCGACAGGATGAGGAGTAATGGCCATAAACTAAAACACAAGAACTCTCACTTCAATGTGAGCAAGAACTTCATTATATTGAGGGTTGCAGAGCACTGGAAGAGGCTGCCCAGATGGTGGAGTCTCCCTGTTTGGAGGCATTCCAAACCCATCTAAATGTGTTCCTGTGTTACCTACTCTAAGTTACCCTGCCTTGGCAGTGGGGTTGGACAAGGTGATCTCCAGAGGACCTTTCTAGCCCTGACAGAGACCCTTTCCTTTACTGACAGGGTCTCGGGTTCTGTGAAATGGCTCCACTTCCTTCAACTTCCAGAACAGGTCATCCCATTAAAATGTGTTTAATGTATTTGTTTCTGCCCCCAAAAGGAGCTGAAGGACTTTTTTTTGAGTACACTATTTTTTTTCCCTGTGTGTACAACCTTCCTGCAACTGGGAGAATTAGTGAAGCTGAAAGACAGACCTGTATTCTAAATTTAGTTATGCATGAATTTATTTCCATGCTCCTAATTTCTCTGTGCTGTGTTTTTATTTCAGTTGAGTGTGTACACTACCACACGGTCAAGCATTGGTGCTGAGAGTAACATAGATCTCGTTTTGAATGTGGAGGATTTTGATATTGAGTCCAAATTTGAAAGGTAAGGATCTGGACCAGTAGTATCCAAGGTATCAGAGTTCTTTGTGGATTCTGAAGTGTGCATCCTAACTTGAAGTGGATGGAAGTGTGCATGGAGCCAAGACAGATTTCAGTATTGGTTAGCTTGGATCAGCACGTTGTTCTCAGCCATATAGGCAAACATTTTGCAGAAGTGTGCCTTGCTTATAATAGTAAAAATTACTTTCCATTGAGAAAATTTAAAGAAAAATGTGCCTGGAAGTGCTTGAGATTTGCCTATAATCAATAGGTAGGGCACTGGCTACATGTTTTGTTTTGTTTTGTTCTTTATTGCTGTTGCTTCAGACCAGAAACAGGACTTGGGCATCAAACTGTGGTCTCCTGTCCTGTGTCCTAGCAACACACTCTTCCATAACTATTTCTCTGCTAAAAATCACATGAGAAAGGAATCACTTCCTTTCTGATAGTCTGGGGTTTGGGAATCTTCAGAAGGGATATTGGTGCCAAGACTGTGCCCTTAGAGAATTTTTTAGTAGAACACTGCACTCTACATATGCCTCTGAGCAATTAAAATGGCTGGAACTACTTGTTTTGTTCTGCATATTTGCTGTCTCACTTTCGTTTTGTTTGTTTAAAGTAATTGCCCAATTCTTGACTCTCTCATCATAGTCTCCAAGGTTATTTTACTCTCTTCATTTTCTATGACTAAAGAACTTGTTGGTTGCAGTTTAGGTCATATTGAACTTCATCTCTGACAGACCTTATAAGAATTGTTTAACTGACAGGGTCTGCTAAGCCATTGAAATTATTCAGAGCAGAATAAGCTGAGCAAGACTGCAGGAATAGAGGAGGCATTATGCAAGGGCACGAGTAGGATGATTTCTTGGCTAGTACAATGGGAGTGACTTCATGGTTTGGGGCTGCAGTTTAGAGTTCTGTGTTTGGCATGTCATAGCTGAGAAGATAATTTATTAATGCAAAGTACATGGCAAAATGTTATGATTTTCTTTTCTTCATTGTGTATATGATCTGTGATGCATCTTTAGCACATAAAGGCTGTTTTTTTTACAAGTGCTGTCATAATTCTGTCCCTGTGACCTATCAGTAGAGGAAAGCAACAAAAGAATTGATGATGCAGTCTTATGTTATCTAGGCAATGAAGTAGGAAGTGGACAAAGGTTAAACTATCTTAATATAGTACTGAAACTTTGGAAATGCATATATTGTGATATGTACTGGAGTATAAAAAACTATCCCATCCAGCCATGGAACATATGAGCCAGAAATAATTGTGTTCCAGGCAAATGTTTAGTAATAGCTAAATATTTCAGCATGTACTATGTCATCTCATAACGTATTTATTTTGTATTTTAGGACAGTGAATGTCTCTGTACCAAAGAAAACCCGAAATAATGGCACATTATATGCATTTGTATTTCTTCATCATGCTGGCATTTTGCCTTGGCATGATAGTAAGCAGGTGCATGTGGTAAGCCCTCTGACCACATACATGGTCCCCAAACCAGAAGAGATTAATTTGCTCACTGGTGAATCAGCCACACAGGTAGGTGTGTGTTCCACCTATAGAAAAACATCTGCAAAATAAGTAATTTTTTTAATAGACAGTTCTAGTGTTAGTATCTGCTGTGCTTGCACCTTTAAAGTAATGATGATACAACAGAAAAAAAAGTCAAAATCCTCTTCTTGATTATGATGCAGACCACTCAGCAGAGCAGAGGCAGAGCTCTTTAAAACACTGGCTAGTTATTAAAACACTTCCCTAGTTGGCAATAATTGCTTCACTTCAAGGATTCATTGCTTTGTAACAGCATGGTGCTGCTTTCTATAGTGAATTGAATTAATGTGAAATAATAAACTTTGCTGTTGTAAAATAGCAGAATAAGATATGAAGACAAACAGATAATGTTTGGTTGATCATCCACATCCTTTTGCCTGTTTTGAAGTAACATCTGATTACTGTAAAACGCTAATTTCAAAGTGATATTTTTCTTACTAGTATCCACATTCCTAAGGTATGAAGGTTAGTTAGATGAATATTCCTTCTTGATGAACAAGGCTGTGAATAGACACTGATGTTTTCCAGTGTCAGATTGTAGTGAGCCTTTAAAATCCATTGCTGTATTTGAGTAAAATACTTGATCTGATCAAAATTGAGGTAAATTGTTTCTTAGTGGGCTTCTGTTTTTTGATATAGTTAATGACTCCCTGTATTCTGTGAGCTAGATTATTGACCTCTTCAAAATTTTGAGTTGGTTAGCAGTATGTATTTTTCTTCTTTTTTAAAAGCAAATTGAAGCAGAAAAACAGACCAATGCCCTGGATGAACCTGTCTCTCACTGGAGGTCAAGACTAACCCTAAATGTCATGGTGGAGGATTTTGTGTTTGATGGGTCATCCCTCCCTGCTGATGTTCACCGTTACATGAAAATGTAAGTCGATGACTTAATTTTGTCAGATATGTTGTTAAAAACTTATGGCACATTTCATCAAAAATCTTCCCTGACCCTCTTTAGTATTTTATATTTAAATGGGCAGCTAGAGACAAGAACAGGTGCTCTTACTGCTTTTATTTTGTTAGTTACAAATTGCTGCTAAGATATATGTACTAGAAAGCCTTACTGGAGAAGCCTGGTTACTGGGCAGCTCAGAGTTTAGAATGCTTTTTCTGTGTGCAGTTAACTTAGTAAGGCAAAGAAGGACTACAAAGACACAGGCAAAATGCTACAGTAGATCTCAAACCTATTTGTTTTCCACCTGCCCTTCTGGCCTTCAGAGCAATTGCTATCCCTTGACCTTTCCAATTATCCTTCACCTGCAAGTTAGACTGTACAAACTGGAGTGCTGAAGAGGCACTGCTGATGTCCTAGGATATCTTTTTTTCCCTCCCTTTACAATTTGCTTTATTTTACTTTGACAGTGTGTGTTCCTACATTGTGTCATTTTCCTCAAGAAAACCTTAACAAACAGGGATGGGTTTTTAGGTCTCTAGGTACAGGCAGTAGCTTCTTACCTCTTACTTCAATTGATTCCCATGTCAAGGGTATAAGTAGAGCTGTGTAGCCTTGTGCTGCTGTATGTTGATGCCTTTCTCTACAAGTACCTTCTTAAATTCAGAAGTAGTTGGTTAACCAGCACACCCCAGGGTTCTGGAATAGCTTTCCAGCCAGGGGTTGTTGGACTGGGGTTGATGGATGAGGAAGTTCTTTCTTGTTCATTTGCATCAGTGCTTTTTTGTTACTGCATTATACAGGAAAATAGAAACAAAAATTATATTAAATAACCTGCTGCAATTTCACTAACTTCACTAATAGCTTTAATCATAGTTATTACATAGAAATCTAAATTGCTTCAGTTAAATAACCAAGCACTGTTTCTGAGCCTCAGTTTAGTACTTTTCTGTGTTACTGTTGGACGTTGTGTGTTTAATATGCAGTCTTTCTTAGCATGCATAGAGACTTCTTTCTTTTGTCAACAGCTAAAATTCAAATTTCAGGCTTTAAAAATCTCCATGCTGCTACTTCCATAGATTTTTACTGAGAGCATCACAGTGTAGATAACTGCCTTTCTAGTGAAGACTTTTAAGAATTTGTCTCTATTAGGGGATTGGGCTAAATACTTTTCTAAGATGCTGACAAAGCAACTGCATGTAGGTCATAATTTGCTGGATTACTTTACAGTAACCAATTTGGTAGAAGGCTTGAAGGCTAGGAAGTTTTTACTGGATTCATGCAGGTTGGTGAGGTGGTATAGCAATCTAAATGGGAGCTTCTGTAGTTGGCAGAGGAGATTTTTGCTCCTTGTACAGTCCCTCCAGTGGGATATGACCTTCCCATTTGTGCATCAGCCATCACATTCTTGGTCCCATGTTGGCCAGAGCATGATTGATGTCCTGCAGGCATCAACAAGTGGGGGAGATGGTGGAAGGATGTCATGGTCACAGTAGGAGGGGGATATTTGAAACAAAGGATACAAATATATGGTGGTAAACTTCAGCATGTTTCTCTTCCACAGACTTTTAAATTTCCCTTGGTCATGCAGAAGCTTCAGCATCATCACAACCAATTGCATTCGTATTTTTATTTGCTTATTCTGTCTTTCTGCAGAAGAGTGAAAATAAAATTTTTCAATACTGGTATCTTTCAATGAAAGAGTGTTTCTAGCCTAGTGGCTAATTTCCTACTGTGTGTTAAAAGAAAATATGCCTGAGAAGATGCTGGGAAATTTCTACATGGGTAGATCTGAAAGTGATGAATGAGTGCTAATTTGAATAATAGTAGTTTTCTTTCTGGATCACTATAGTGATAAAATCCATGTTTAAACATCCTAGGGTTCAGTTGGGGAAGACAGTGCATTACCTTCCAATATTATTTATTGATCAACTAAGCAACAGAGTGAAAGATTTGATGGTGAGTAATAGAATACTTTTAATTACATTTAACAGTTTTAACAGTAATCCTCAATGTTGTTTTAAGATTTTTTCATAGGTTGTTTGCTGTAATGGTAAGGTATAAATGCACAAACAGACTCAATGACCATTTAACTTAATGTGACCTACTGTGGTAACTGCAGAAGCTGGATCTGGATTTTGAGTCTTCTCTTTGGCAGAAGTATCTGTCAATCACTGTCTTCTGTTCCACCAAAGTTGTTTGGATTCCACTGCTTCTGCCTTTTGGGTGGATATGGAGGACATCACTGTAGCACCAGCAGTGGCAGGAGCAGTCTCTTCAGTAGTTTGACTTCCTGGTGTGAAGAAGTTGTGCTATCATCTCAGAGTAGCTTCTCATATCTTCTAGGCATATTGACAATATCCACAGCTGATAGTGGAGATAAGTCAGGAACTATTTTCTTTTTCTCCTCAAAATTCACTTGTGGTTAAATTTCTTGGTGCTGCTCTCTAATGTTAGACTAACTTGACCACCCAGAAGTTTAGTGTTACAATATGTTCAGTGATTTTGTGCACTCAAATAAAGCAAATAAATCAGAAAATCAGGGCTTTGAAATTTCGGTAACGAAATTACAGAAGGATGAAGTTGCGTGAGATTTCTGGAGATTGCTAGTCCAATTCTCCTTCTCAGAGTAGGATCACATGGAGTGAGTTTTCCAAGACTTTTTCTAGTTGAATTTTGGTTATATCCAAGGATGGAGAGGCCACAGTCTCTATGGACAAGCTACTTTAGTATTCAGTCACTCCAGCAGTCAAACAAAACAAAATTATATATATAATTTTCTGTATTGAGTTTTTGCCCAACTCTTGTCTTGTAGGAAATCATGCAGTTCCTTTGCTGCAGGTTACGCATGGCAGTCCCATGTATCTAAATCATGTTGATCTTAGCAGCTCTTAGTTAAGCTTTGCAGTTCTTTGCACTTGCACTGACTGGAATTTGGTAATTGGAGTTACTGAGAACAAGTCTTGGTAAATGTCTCATAATTCTTACATGAGCTCATCTGGATTATGCATCTTCTAGCCTTTGTAGATGTAAACTTCCCATAAACCTTCTAAATTGTCTCTCCAATTCATTATATTAGCTCAGGCAAAGAATTTTGTTACTTAGTGTTCAGGAGAATCTTTACAAATTTGTGTCCCTTCCACCCCAAATTTGTGCAGCAAAATAAACTCCTGGGCGTTAGTTGCAAGTCTTAACAGCAGATTGTTTTGTCCAGTATTTCTGTAGATATACATTTGTAATGTCTTTATTGTTGTCCTTTGTTTTGTCACAGCTCATCCAGTTCAGTACATTCATGTGGCCTTTTAACTGGTCAAGTCATGTACCCTGTTTATAAATAAATTCAGCATTCTCATGTTACTAATGACATTGCTGCAGTTGTCATGCATGCCACAATTAATGCTGCTGTAACCCACTGCCTTAGAAAGTCATTAAAGATGCTGGGAAGTGCTGCAAAGACTATACCACTGAAACCTGCAAACTTCCCCTTCAGTGCTGGCTTATGTGATGTCTTAGTAGTGACTGGCCAAACTGGTCTCAAGCCCTGCAGAAAGAGTGTTCTTGTAGTAAACATTCTCTGAGAGAATGAGGGGTAAGTGAAGAGCAGGAAAGAATAAGGAGAGAAAGTGGCACAGCTTTTGTGAAGCCAGATTAATATTTGACTGTAAGTAAGGGCACAGACAATGTCTGTTTCTATGCCTGACCTAAAATCATGGAGCTGAAGATACATTTTTCCTGGGCTGTATAGATAGTCAACTGACTCTCATTTTGATCAAGATGTAGGTCTTCTGTGGTTAGTACTGCAGTCTAGAGATTGTGTTCCTCATCTTCTTAGATGTGCTTAAATGCTGGTATTTTGGGGATTGCACAGAATTTATTAAAGAGACAATTTAAAAATTCATACCACTGAACTTGCAGTATTTGCACACTGTTTTGTAGTATTGATGAAGTAGAGTGCAAGAAGTAATGTGTGATGCTCTGATGCAAGAGTAGGTTGTAATCAGGGATTTGGTCACTGCTAGCTGTCAAAGGCTTAGCAACCATCACACTCACATGGAGATTGTGAGGCACCACTTGTGGGCTTTAAGTTGTTTATTGAGAAAGAATTAATACTTCTAATCTTGCCTTTATTTTAGCTTTTGTTGTTGGAGAATTCCAATTTCTATCTTCTATAATAATCAAATTTTCTTCCCTACACTACCCCTAATTTCTCCATAGTAATTCTTTGTCTGTAGAGAGTGCATTTGCCACATGCTGCAAAATTTTTATTTCTTGTCCATCCTCTGCAGATAAAATTTCTTTTCCCTTTCTCCCATAAATGTTAATGCTGTCTTTGACACTGAGAAATTGAAATGAGACTAATTGAATTACAGGAATGCTTTGAAAAGGAGAAGCAGTCTGGAAGATGTTTATATAGTTTCTGGTAAACAGCTGTAGAATCTTGCCAATGTTCTCTACATTCAGCTGTAACCACACTTGATTTTTTGTTCCATTCAGTTCAGAAATCCCTGACACTGTTCTTGTTTCCCAAGCTTTTCTCTCTGCTGTATTCATAAAACTTTCTCAGTTTCCCTTCCTCTCCCTCATGTGCCTGCACGTTCTGCCCCTCTGAAAAGCTCACACGATCTTAGGAAAGTGGTGAAATTGAGATTTGTTCTTACTCACTGGAGGAAAGAGTGATGGGAGAATAGCCCTCAGTTCCCATCTAAGTGATAAGTGGGGAGCCTAAAACCATGTTCTGTGTTGCAAGAACTAGAAGAAGTCCATTCACCTCAGTTAGGTGTCAGCTGACTCATTACTGTAGAAACAGATGCAGTGTGAGTAGCAGGTCTGAGATGGGAATTATTATTGGGAGTAATTAGGAGCCTGGAGCGATAGGTCTTGAACTCTTGCAAGGAGTGCCTGCCAATCTGTCCTCCTGAACTATCCTTGGACATGTAAAATAGACTGCCTGAACTTGTTCTGAGATAGCTGCTGAGTATTCTAATGTCTGAGAAGACAAGGTAGTTTTTGTTGGGTTTTTTTTAATCTTTTTGAGAGGTGGAAATGGACAGCTATCATGCAGAAAGAGCTGAGGCAATTTAAGAATTTTTTTTTTTTTTTTTCACCTTAAGTAACATGTAAATGATACAGTAGGATTAGCAGAGATTTAATTTTTGGGCTGCAGGAAGAAAGTTTTTGTGACACCCCAGATCCCAAAGTTATGTTACTTAGCTTTAGGTGTGGTGTTTTCATTAGTCTGAGCTAGGGGCATTGTCTTGCTTCCCTAGCCTTTCAATTTCTCTCAAAATTAGCCTCAATGAAGTACATTTGTGACTGGCCTTTGGGATACAATTTGTTTGTTGATTGAGTTTTTTGGGTTTTTTTGTGTAATATTCTAGTTTAGGTAATCTTCACATATGCATTCAGAGAAAAACTGTCAAAAGAGGTATCTTAAGCACACTTTTCCCACTTTATTCTGCCATCTCAGAGGCATTTGTATACAGGAAGAGGGAGGTTGCTATAGGAACTTGAACAGATCAAGCTGCTAATTTAACATTTCCTGGGAAAAACAGAAAGACTTAAGCATGGTACAGAAGTCTAAGATCTTATTCCCTTTAAAAAAAAAATAGTTCTTAGAATTGTGGGATCAAATTATAGTGTGATACAATCACTTTATTTTAAAAATTAATGGAAGTAATTGTTGCCATTTTTCTGCTATTAAAAATGAAACATGTCTTTTTAAAATGCAGGTTATAAATCGTTCAACAACAGAGCTACCTCTTACAGTGTCATATGACAAAATATCTCTTGGGAAACTCCGATTTTGGATCCACATGCAGGATGCTGTGTACTCTCTCCAGCAGTTTGGTATGCTTACCTTTAATAACTTGAGGCCAAGAAACCACAATTAACCCTTAATTTGTTTCTTTTATGTACATAGATGACACTTTTTTCTGGATAGCTGGTGAAGAGATTTGATGCTACAAATCTTGTGTTGCTTCACCTTAATATGAAAATATATGTTGACATGTGGTAGGGAACAAGAATGCAGAAGTGAATTAACCATATTTAAGATTAATTTTATTTGGATAGTAGTCTGTAAAAGCATTAGAGCACGTAATCAAGAAGAGTATTTTCACCATGGGTTTCCCCTATCATCCATGGAACAGAAAAGTTGCATCAGTGGATAACTTTCATATAAGGTATACACAGCTGCTCACTGTAGCCATATATCTGCAGTGAAATACAGGCCATAAGAAGTAAAATCCAACTGCTTCTCCTTAGCTTAGGCTAATGTATATTAAAGCTAGAAGTATGTCTGCTAAACATAACTGTCTTGAAAGAGTCAAGTAATTGCTTCCTCAGAGTTTGTGTGGGGCATTTGTCCACCCTCACCTCTCCATAATGTTTCGTGAGCCTCCTCAGAATTGAAATTTTCATATTCTATGCCTCAGTTGTCTTATGATAGACATAGATATCAGGATCTCTCATCCCAAGTGTACCTCCTCTGCCTGGAAAAAAGGCCTGTGTAAGATGCTGCGTGTTTCCCCTAAGTATGTAGATAGTAGAACATAAAGTTTGAAATTTTCCTATTGGAGTAGTTTCTGGAACAGTCAGATTAGTAGCAAAAGTCCAAAATCACTTGAGAATGGCCACAGTCTTGCTGTGATGGCAAAGTAAGTTGGTCCTAAACTCAAGCACTATTGCCATAAATGCAGCATTGTGTAAATCCACACATCTGAGAACTGTGGACTTCAATTATCACGTTTCTCACTGACTTTTGTTGTCCTTTACAGTGTAGTCCTTTTCTCCTTTATCAGCTTTTGATGTGAAGCTCACTCTTCCTGTGTATCAAACTAAAGTTCAGAGGCCAATTTGATTTAATGTGTCTTGTCATTTGTCTGTCAGATGGTCAGCTTCACAACATGTTAAAGGCACATTGCAAAACATATTGTAATTTCGTAAGTTAAAGTCTTCTAACTGATGAGTTTTGGACAAGCTAAACAACTTGCCAAAATATAGGTAGATTAGGATTTTACCAATAAAGCTTCCATTATGTTTTGGATTTATGATTCATTAACAAAACTTGTGCAGGTGATGTAAGATTCCTTTCATACTGAACTTGAGCATAACAGCAATGAACTGTCTGGTACTTCTTGCACAGTGACTTGTTCTTTTTTGTAGGGTTTTCAGAAAAGGATGCAGATGAAGTAAAAGGAATTTTTGTTGATACTAATTTGTACTTTCTGGCTTTGACATTCTTCGTAGCAGCATTCCATGTAAGTGGTTTAGGTTTTAGGAAATATATAATATGAAAGAAAAAAGAGGGGAGGGGGGAGTGTGTCTGACTTTCAGGTGTTTAATTTATTAAGAATTATTCTTGAAAATAATGATTTCATTAGAGCAGTGAAGCATTATCTGGTACAAGTCAGCTATATTTCCAATACAGAATTAATATAAAAACCTTAAATAAGACAGAAATTTGAGATAATTATACAGAAATTACCAGTCTTGACTGAAATACAAAATATTACCTTCATTATCACTATTTTTTACATTGTAGTTGAACCAAAGCCCCTATAATTAATATGCCTGTCAACAGTAGTTTAAATTTTGTTGACTTCTCACAAGATTTACCACTCCAGTGGTATAGCTGGGCCACCTATACTAGGGTTTGAGTCTCTAACTTCTAATCCCTTGAGAAATTTAGATCAGCTGATGCAAATTGCTTCCAGAAATGTTCCTGTGAAGTGTGGAGTTGTTTGGGTTTGTTGTTGTTGTTGTTATTTGTCCCTTTCTCAGCATTGGGTTAAATCTGAGTCTTGGTTTTAATGAGCAACTCTTTTTTTTTTTTTTTTAGACATTGGGAATATTTTTGTAATCTGCAATTATATTCAACACAATTCCCATACTCTGGGAGAGATAAGAACTTGCCTGTAATGTTGTGTTTCTTTATATTTACATTACATACTCTTAACTTGTTTGGAAAGCCTTTGACTTCCATAACATATTAATTTAATTTTTTTCACTCTGTTTATCAGGTTACAAGATAGCTGTAGACTGGGACAAGCTTTTCTGATACTTTTTTCTTTTGTGTATCATTTTCCCAAATAGTAATTTTTAAAAAACAAACAGAAAACCAACTATCTCCCATAAAGAAACAAACCCCCCAAAACAACTGAAAATTTCCTCATTAAAATCCACTGACCCAAGAATTTCTGGAATCTGTTCAATACTTTTAGACACTGAAGGCTTAAAGGAAATACCAAAAACTATACTGAATGAAAATACTGAAGAAAATAAAAAAGCTTCCTGCAAATAAATTGAATTTTAAAATGTCCTGGAAGTTTAGATCAAGTTAGTGACAAAACACGGAGAAAACCTGGCTTGCTGTATAGTATTTTTGATATCATCCAAATGTAAATTTACTATCAATCCAATACAGAGCTTCTTTAGCTTAATTTACTGTGCTTTTTCCTAGTCTCCCAAGGAGGTGTGTGGTTCCTCATGGTCCTCATTCTTCACCCTCTGTGCTGAGTTACCCTATATTGTCCATATACCTATAGGACAATGACTTTCTTTACAGGACACTGATTTGTGCAGCATTGCAATAGTAGTATTTGAAACTCATCCTGTCATTTTGCCCTGCTTTCAGAGCTTGGACTTCTACAACAATTTTTCTTTTTGGCTTTTATTTGTGAGCCTTAATTTTCCTTTCTGAAGCTTCTAAAGCGAGCTTTTTTAATACCCTGTTGAATGCATTGTTAACATTTTCAGTCTCTAATTTGGTGCATGTTTCAAGCAAATGAGTATGTTTCTTCCTATTTGCAGCTTCTCTTTGATTTCCTTGCATTCAAAAATGACATCAGTTTTTGGAAGAAAAAGAGGAGCATGATTGGAATGTCCACAAAAGCAGGTATGGACTAGAATGCAAAGTCTATATGCTGTCTATTTTATGGTGAGTGTTTCCAGTCTTGCTCTAGTTGATGCTTTGTAGGTTTACAGAGATAGCAAAATGAGATGGTTTGTGTACGAAGAAGAGATGGCTGACAGTCTACACAGATGGTTCTAACTTGGTTAGTTCTGTGCTCAGGTTTCACTTGAGTTTATGCACTCACATCACTACTGAACTGTGACTTGCAATTGGGAATTAGATTAATATTGAGTCAGTTACCATGTTTTCCTTGCTGAAGGAACACAGAAGTACTTTGAGAAAAGAAAGAAGACCAGAGAAAGTTCTGTGGGTGGAGAGAATGTGCTTTCATGAGTATTTATGTTCTGCAAGCCCCTTATGTTCCTTGTGGATAACTACAGGTTCCAGAATATTTGTGGGTGGAAAGTTCTGTATTGTAATGTAATGCTCCTGCTTGATTTGGGCTTTGATGTAAACAGGAGCAATAGAGGGATGGGAGGAGGGGGAGACATGGGAGGGTTAACTTGATTTGCATGTAGGAAAGATAAGAGAAACATAGTGATCTGACATCCTGCCA
Organism: Erithacus rubecula; assembly: GCF_903797595.1. Lineage (NCBI taxonomy): Eukaryota > Metazoa > Chordata > Aves > Passeriformes > Muscicapidae > Erithacus > Erithacus rubecula. Next base: position 85,719,198 of record NC_136689.1, on the reverse strand, counting down.
AGCCTTCCTGGAAACAGGTGAAGCTGTTTCCCATAGCTTGTTTCCAATTTTGATTATGAAGCAAAATTGTAAACCTGGAGTCACTTGACCTCTGAGACTATCCTTAATTCTGTCATGTTTACAGACAGATTAAAACATGTAAAGAATATCAATACCTGGGAAAAAAGAAAGGCATTTTAATTTATGTTGAACAACATTATTTATCATGTGGAGAATCCATGTATCATTTTTATGAGAGTGCATTTGTTTTTTAAAGTAGTTGTATTGCTGTTGGCATGTGTATGCAAAAAAGTTCATAAAAGTTCAAAACAGTCCATGGAATTTCAGAAATAAGAGTCATTTGCCAGTTTCAAAACTCAGTAAAGTCAAATTCAAAAGACTTAACATTTACAAATAATAAATTAGTTTCAAATACTGACTTATCTCACAGCCTTTCAGCTTCCTGGAGTCAAGAATCATGAATGTGGTTCCTGATTGCACTCATATGTTGCTGAAATGCTTCAGTGCAGAGGTTTTCTCTAAATGTTCCAATTTTTTCATCTCCTGAGATAAGGATTGCATAAAATTTTCTTGTTTCCTATTTGCCCAGAGATCACTGGCTATTTCTGGGACTACTAGATATATCAAGATGTACACAGAAGAAATTTATGCTCAAATTGTGTAAGACAGAATTGCACTAAATAGGCCATCAGTCTCCTGTCATCTCAGCTGTTCATTTAAATATTAATAAGCCTTCCATTTTCATTTTTTCTCTCTAGTGCTTTGGCGGTGCTTTAGTACTGTGGTGATATTTCTTTTCCTTTTGGATGAACAAACAAGTTTATTGGTGCTGATCCCAGCAGGCATTGGTGCAGTGATCGAGGTGGGTTCTTAAAGCTGTAGCACCAGATACCAGTATTTGCAGCAACATCCACGGTTTATGGTAGAAAAAAATGCTAAACTAGTTACTGGAAAATTCTGCTGTAGCTTGCATGTCCTTGGCTTTCAGTGACAGAGGAGCTTTCCCCCTTGGTCAAATAACTAAACTGAAAGTATAATTTTTTTCTGAGATGGTCCAGCTGATAGTGTATAAACCAAGCAGAGAATGATGCTGAGGTTCCACCTATCACATCACCCAATAGGCCTCACTCCTGGCCAAGCAAGTATAACCATGTCAAGAAGCCTGCACAGAAGTATTGTCAAAGAGCAGGCTGTGTGCCCACAGCCAGTGCCAGGACTGAGGTGATTGGGGAAGCAGGAAGATGAGGAGACTGCTGCCTGTGTGTATGATTCCAAAAGTCTGCATCTAGTCAGTGGGTTGCAGGTTGCACAGCTATCTCAAAGTGTCAGCAATCATATGGGTAGTACATATCAGAGGAATTTGTCTGCTAGGAAGAACTTTTTACAACTTGGACTTAACTCCTGTTTCTCATGCAGTGCTAATGTAAGAAATAATTTTCTCACTTGTATCAAAGGTAAAGGATCGTCTTTACCCTATTCTCCTTTTTTGGTTTTGGAATATATGATGAGTGACAAGAGAATATTGGTGTATCTAAACTTAAACAAATGAACCTTGTCCACAAAAAGCTTCAGGGAGTGTAGCTCTCCTGGGGATCTGCATTGCCTAAGATGTCAAATCTGTATGGCAATGTGGGTACATGAGTAAATTTTCAGGTGAACTGAAACTTCTGTTTTACATTAGGGTCAGGCTGTTACAGCTGTACAGTAGGTAACCAAACAATTCAGCAGATTCACTGATTTTTGCTTGTAGTCCAGTACTGAAATATAATGACCATGTAAGTGCCAACTTAGTCACTGTTAGGAGTTCTGAGGCACCTTCATCAAAGGCACATAAAAACTTGCTTGACTGGTGACTACTAGAATTTTCTAAATGCCTGGCCTAGGGTGCATGTTACTGCCAGCCCCACTTAGGCACTGCAATTCAGATATCCTGAAACAACTACATTACTTCACTTAAACTACCTCATCTGATAAAGAGGCTTAATAGTGCAGGCTCACGTTATACTTGTTTGATGACAGACATTTGGTTTGTGCAGACACAGGCAGTGTGTGGGTAGGTATTCTGGAATTTTGAGTCTAATTATCTGAATCCTTCATAAGATGTTTCTTAAAAGATAATAGTCTTTTATGTGCATGTTCTGTTTTTGCTAATCACAGCTCTGGAAGGTAAAGAAGGCTTTGAAGATGACAATCAGGTGGCAAGGTTTGAGACCCAAATTTCAGGTATAGTAGACATTGCCCCATTAATGCTCACAGTCTTGCATCATCCATCTCTTTCCAGGTTACTGTGCAATTTGACTTCTAGTGAAGTGAACAATTTTTTTTTTTTATTGTAAAAGTTTCCTGTGTACAGCTCTTTGAATGACTTAATCCAGTAGGAGGATGAGCATTTTCAAATCTGTTTCTTTCTTTGAGTTCTTTGGAAGAAGCAGCTATTTGTATGTATTTATGGTACAAGAAACTTCAGAACTACTCTGTCAGTCCTGCTAAATCTTTATAGATGGGACTGTGCTGCTGCAGCTGTGTTGGAAAGCCATTCTTAAGTGACATCATGTTTTGTAATAAAGAAACTGGCTTTTTCATGAACCTGTAGGTCTAACTTCTCCATCATGGAAGTAACAGGAGATGTGGCATGTTCAAGGGACACTCTTCTTCTGGGTAAAATGAAGTGCTGAGACTGCAGAGTTTGCAGTGGCAAAGTGCAGTTGACACTGAAAGTTTATCTTGTTGGTATAAGAAACCATTGTTTAATATTCAGTGTTTCTTCCCAAGAAATGCTGGCATGTTGTGCTGCTTGAAGTCTATGTGTCTGGAGTGACTGACTCTGCTTGTTCCTGTGTCAGTAATCAAGGAACTGTGTTTACATAGACAGAATGTCCAGACATGTGGAGATGATCCTTAACTGACCTCTTCATAGTTACAGCTTTTCATAAATGCTTCCTCTGTCTGACTAGTTTTTGGCTACTTGACTTTGCTTTTGCTTTGCAAATTCTGCTGTCTCAGCAGCACTTTTTTAAGCAAAGAAATCTTGGAAGTTTGGTATAAAATATGAGGTTAAAGGTTAATTTTTTTGTCTACCCTGTATTTAGTAGGTTGCACAGGACAAATATGTGACTCTCCTATATAGAAGCTTTTAAAAGCTTTGTTACCTGCTTAATGTAGGGAGTTGGACAGCAAATGCTTTCCCCATCTGGTCTGATGTGATTATGGTTTTCATGTGTCTTGCAGTTTGGTGCATACAATGACTCTGAGAAGAAAACTGAGGAATATGATGCCCAGGTAAGAGGGAATCCTATGACTTCTGATCTACGAAGTCTGTCTTTCACCTGTTGATTGACTTATTTTGCTCTTTTCTTCTGCAAGTGTGTTTTCCATGTCCTCACAGTTGTCAAGTGGATCATCATTGTGTAGGTGTAGTGAATATTCATTCTAATAATTTATGAAAGGAAACAGTGAAATAGTTCTTTTGGTTGTTGAATCTGGTTGCAGCCTTGCTCTGAGAAGCAGAATTGCAAGTGACTTACATGAAGAGATCTGAAACTGTTACCACTCACTATTTTAAAACCTGATATTTATACTTGTTATTTGTGCTTGTTACTTTTACTGAAGGAAAGTTCATGTGGTTCCTGATTTCTGAAAGGAGTTGAACATAGATGACAACATTGGTGCTAAGTAGGGAGCTACTTTTAGACACTGATCTTACTGCCTACACTCTAAGGTGATTGCTTGTCTGAACTGGGCTTTGAAATTGTCACCACCACTACTAGAAGTGGAAGCATAATGGAAATTATAGCAGACATTTGGGAACAGAAGATGATTTTCAGGAAAATATGATGTGTCTGTCTTTTATTTAATGCCATGAAAAATCTGTTCATAAAGAATGTAAACTGACAAACTATTTTTCTTGTCTATTAGGCTATGAAATATTTGTCATATTTGCTCTATCCACTGTGTATTGGAGGTGCAGGTTACTCCTTGCTGAATGTCAAGTACAAAAGGTACTGTAACTATGTAAATGATATGGAATTGAAACGTTCCCCATTTTTTCTACATTATGAAATGGTTATGGAAATTGGTTGTTAGTTTGATGCATAAGCCAGGAACTGGAAACTTCTTTGTCCTATCTAAAGCTGAAGAATCTAGATGGTTTTTAACATCCTGTAAGCAGCAAGCTGTTGTATTTCACAAGTAACCTGATACTACTTTAGCATAGAATTCAGTAGCTTACATACATGTCAATCAGAAGAGGAGGAAGAAAGCTGCCATTGTTATTCAGAGGACCAGTTGGTGATAGGAGAGATTAAAGGAATTCAGTGGTTGAACCTGTCCAATAGCAGAGAGGAGCAAAAATCCACAAAAATTATTTGCTTTGAAGAAGAGGCTTCTCTGTTCCAAAATATGATAGCTATGATGGCAAGCAAGCAAAAGCATTTTTGAGAAAGGGCTCTTTATTCCTTTGGAGCCATGGACTTCCTGCAACTTAGTAATACTTCAGCAAGAATGGACACTCAATATTTCGTGAACAGATGAAACTCTTGTCACCTTTCACTCAGCTGGTTCATTTTGTGTTGGAGAGATGCAAGCAAGTGTTCAGCCATGAGACGCTGTTCTAGAAAAAACCTGCAAAGACAAGCATGGTGATTGCCATATAGGCATTTTTTTATAGTCCTGAGGCCCAGATGGGTTGGGAGGAAACAGGCAATAGTAGTTTTTCCTAATGTTATTTTCAGCTGTTGCTGCATACACGAGCCGTAGCACTCATTCTAGAAACTGGGGCAATTTCTGGGCTATTAGAAAAGCAGTTTTTTCAGAAGGTTTTTGTCTTAGTAAGCAACTAACAAATATGCAGCGTTTTTAAATTCTGCTTTTCTGATAAAATTCTTGAATTTTGTATTAGTATTGTTTAGTATTCCAAAGTACTATATTTCACGTGTTTTATGAGCTGCAGCTTAAGGAAGTGAAACCAATTCATATAATAGAATTCTTGGCATTGTTAAATCGGTATGGAAATGTGACAGAAGATGTAATCTTAGCTGTGGAATATCCTTTAATCTTGGAGGGATTTTTTTTTTCATTCTTTAAATGCTTGTGGATTACTGAAATGCTGCTACAACTGTAATGTTGCTATAAATGTGTCAGTAACACAGCAGTGCAAGTTTAAAATTAATGATATAACCATGGCATGACAGTTCTCAGCTGTTCTCAGGATTGTAAGCAGAAATATGGAATTCGATCATTGTCTGTAGCACTACTGTTATTTTGTTAAGATTATGCTCCATTGAACATCTGGGAAGGTTATTAGATGTAAGGAGGGAAAAATGTAGATTCCTTGTATTTACTTTTTTTTTTTTTTACTGTTGTGGTTTTCACTGAATGGTACTTGTTTGAAATTTGGTAAGTCCTTTCTGTGCCATATTAAGTGACTCTTTAATATTTAGAATACAGTGTTACCTTTGCAGGCCTTAATACAGTCAGGGTTCAGTGCACAATATTACACGTACAGTGCATGTATCTCATGTCAGTTACCTGATTATCAACACACAAGTCTTTAAATGGTCTGTAAAAGTATAAAAACAGGTGATAAACCTCTCAAAATTCCTTGTATGGACTAATAAGCATCATTTGGTAAAACTACCTTCTCTGGAGCCCCTCCTAATCCAAGGAAGATGTGAGGTATTAAGTTCTTGCATGGAGTCATTTGTAACATAACCATTTCTTGGAGCAGTCAGTGTACAGTGGTGTATAGGATGTGTTACAAATTTGGCTGAAGAAAAATGTAACTGTGCTCTCTTCTTTGTTTGTAGCTGGTACTCCTGGTTGATTAACAGTTTTGTCAATGGTGAGTCCCTTCTGTCCTTTTTTCTATTCATATTTCTTGAAATGAGGGCCAGGACCCACAAGTACAATATTAACTGCTGTCATTTGGATCAGTGTAATATGGAGCAATAACTTATTAAATTATCACAGTGATTGAAAAAGGGAGAAGAATCAACCCAAAGTAAACAAAATAATTGGATGCATCTTCAGTCTTTAGAAAAAAATAGTGCAAATTACTAATTATGAAAGTAGAGTTGTGAGATAAACATCTGTGCATTTGTTTGTTTTCTATATTTCATCTTCAGGAGTGTATGCTTTTGGATTCCTCTTTATGCTGCCCCAACTATTTGTAAACTACAAGGTAAGATTGAAAAGTGATTGAAGTCTACTTTTCTAGTCTCTTCTTCTAGACTTTATTACAATTTGATATTTTTATTTTTAGATGAAATCTGTTGCACACTTACCTTGGAAGGCTTTCACATACAAAGTAAGTAAAGCTGTAATTTAAAGTTGGGTGCAGGCATTTTGAAAATTATTTTCTGTAAGAAGCAGTCTAAGAATAATTAGCTTAAGGATGGTACTTTTTTTGTTTTAAGAACTAAACTTGTTTGCACCTGTCCTTAAAAAAAAAAAAACCACACTGATTTTAATTTTTCATAATGACTTCCATATGATGAGAATAGAATACTTGCATCCTAGTTTTTATAATAACACTGCTTTTTGTATTGTTATCTGTCTTGCATGAGTGCAGATGTTGTTCCTGCAGATAAATCAGTTTCAGTTTAATGCATTATTTTAAGAAGATGTCAGTGAATCACTGACAAGTGATAGTTCCCAAGAAACAGTTAGGATTGCAAAAAGACCTTATTTTGGCAGCCTTCAGCAGCTACCAGAGGCTGAATTAATGTGCACAGTTCTGTGCCAGGGTGGTTATTGTGAACTTCTGGGCAAATGTGAGTGGGGTTATTCCATGAGGGAAGAAAGGCTGCACTGTGGTGTCCCCACTGCCTGGACTGCCCTGGTAGGAAATAATGCAGTCCTGCAGCCAAGTTCAATAGCAGACCTTGGAGGGGAAAGTGAGTGTATTTAAAAATAAAATCAGCTCACTGACCCTTGGATAGCTGTGTATATCCACCAGCACCCACTTGTGTGTCCAAGGTTCCAAGTATCCCAGTCAGGATTCCGTGTGGTGATATGGGATAACAAGGGACACCCACTGCTGGGTTTCCACATCTCCTATGTTCTCCTTCAATTAGGAACTACATGCTAGTTTTGTTCTTGTACCCCTAAAGAGCTGGTAGTGTTTTGACTATAATTTCCCACCAATCCCAGCCATTAGAATTTTTGTACTGTGCTTTGTTTGCCCAATCTTTGTGTCCTGAGAAACCCTGGCTGGATGTGCTGGGATCAAGACCCTGATGCTATCACTAGGTACCCTTTTTATTGTGCTTCCACTCATAAATGCATTCATTTTTTCTTTGTGCTGATATATTACAATTCTCCAGAACATCCGTACTTTAAAAGGAACAGTGTTAAAAGCTGCTCAAGAAACAGTGTCCAATTCTGAACAGATGGTTTGGGACAAAAGAACTAAAACATATACATCTAAAGAGACTTCAAAGGCTTTTCCATTTCTCTGAGCCTATAGCATTGTCCAGCTTCCTGCAGCCTTACTGTTTATAAGGAAACGGTGCATCTAGGAAAACAGATTGAAACGTAGCTGACAGCAGAATAGCAAATAAGCAGTGTTTGATGTGGAAATAGAGACAAAAGTAACAATAAACACAGTATTTCAGGCATATACTAGGCAAATCAGCATATTTCTTAAGAGGAGGGAGCAAAAGGTATATCAGTGAAGTAATTTCACAATTTTGCTTCACCAGAGAAAATAACTGAGCAGAGACATCAGCAGATAAATAAACAACAGAGGGACTTTATTCAAGTAAATAACCTTTAAATCAGTACAACCTTGCTGAACAGCCTTTTCTTACAGAGCATTTATGGTTCCTGTTTAGATGCCATAGGCTACCCACAACAGAGGTTTGTGTATGTGGAGAAATAAGTCTATTTTTATTTTCAATTATGTTTAATTTAGAGAGCTTTGGAGGGAGTATTTTACTTTTTCAAATGGATATTTAAAGTTGCTTGCTCTCTTCTTCACTTGAAGTGGAAAGAAGAGTCTGAGGGCTCACCTGTGGTCATGTTTTAGAGAGCTTTGTTGGGTTTTTACCTAAGTTTGAACTCTGATTTTTCCAGTTTCTGTGGGTTTTATGTTTTTGCCCTTCATCGTTAATAAAGAGTACCTTCACATGACGTAATCTGAAAAGAAAATTGAGAGCACTAGTCTGAACACTATTGGATGGGCTGCCTTGATGCATTCACTTACACTGGCTTATGAAGACTGCCTGTGTGCCTGAAGGATGCAGCATTTAGCTTTTTCTTCTCATTGTCATTGTAGAATCACTCACTTGGGTGTTGACTTGGAAAGGCTGTCTTTTCCAGCTTGCCAAAGGTTGTTTTTTTTTTTTTTTTTGCTCCATGACAAACCTTTGCACAGGCTTGAGAAGTGCCAGCCAAATTCTTCAGTTACTTCAGATTGATGGATTTGTTTTGACCTGACAGAAAGAGCTCTCCTGTGGAAACTAATCAGAACTCTCTTCTGTCCAACACCCCCATTTTCTGCTGGTATTTTCTTCCATCATGTAAACAAACGTTGCCTCTTTTTGTACAGTGAGTTTTGTGCTTACATCACTTGCCTCCTTCTTATGATATGGATTAGCATACAGCTTGTTAAACTGAAGGGAGCCACGTTACTGACTCAGTCTGTTAACAGTGAATATTCTTTGCTGGATTTGTTTCCTGGTGTTTTTAGGACAGTTTATTGCAACATGAGTACTAGAGCTGGTGCACTGTAAGAGTTGATGTGTGCAGCCTCCCTGTTAGGCAAGAGCCAGATCCAGAGGAGTTGGCTTTTGGTTAAATTACCTTTCATTATTGCTGCAGAAATAGAGCCTATAGTATGCCTAGTTGATTGGAAATGGTGTAGAAAATGATCCATCCCTTATTCAAGACATGATTACTTCCATGAAAGCATATTTTAAAGTCTTTCCAAGGCTGCCAAGTTAATCTTCTTAAGAGCAATAAATTAACAAATTTTTACACAAATTTCTACAGAAAACGAAAATGAAGTGACATTTTGTAAATCTTGTCATTTGAGTAATGAATGAACAAAAAGTCTGGGGGTTTTCCAGTTTCTTTTGAAGTTTTCTCTGAAATTGAGTCTGTGTTTTTCCCCTCCCATGACAATACTCTCACTTACCCAAAACAGTCCTACTTCCCTTTTACTTGTAACTTGTGGTCTGTAGTAGACAGTATGATCTTCATTAAAAGAAGGCATTTTAAAGTTTGCACTCAGTAGTTTTGCAGCATAACATTTAAGTGTTGTTAAAAATATGGAGGAAGTCTGTGTTCCCACAGAAAAACATAGGAAACTTCTGACTTTGTATGACTGACGACTTCCTTTCTTCACAGCCAACTAACATATACTTTTTTTTTATTTGTAGGCATTCAACACCTTCATTGATGATATATTTGCTTTTATCATCACTATGCCAACGTCTCATAGACTGGCATGCTTTAGAGATGATGTTGTATTCCTGGTCTATCTCTACCAAAGATGGTACAACTTCCTTTAATATTTGTTACAGTTTTTACAATGCTGTAGATGGTTGCAGTCTTGTTGCTATAAAGAATTATAGATTGGGATAGACTTGGAGCAGAAGTTTTATACTATAATAATCTATAGTATAATATAGTATGGTCTGGATAATGTTAGTTGAGTATATGCCTAGTGAAGGGAATGGTGAGCAGAGCACCCTGCAAAGGAGATCTTAATACAAATAGGAGAAACAAAAAGATTTCTCCATAACTGACAGTAACCCTGGGCATGGTACAGAATCATCAAAAAATTCCTCTTCTCACAGTACTCAGAATTTTTGTCAGTTACCCCTTTTCCCTCCCCACAACATTGTTCTTTCCACCAGATTTGGAAGTCACAACCCTCCCCAAAAAAAAAAAAAACCAAACAAAAAAACCCAAAACCAAAATAAAAACCAAGAAAAACTAAAAAAATAAAACCACACCAAAACAAAACAATCTCTCCCACAAATCAAATGTGAGACGTAAATATCTGAAGTAAGGGGAAGGAGATAAATTCCTAAGTTTGTATTCACAAACTCACTTAGGAGTTCTAGGCTTCTAACCCTTGCTGAGGGCCACATCTTCATGTGCTCAGTGTCTGAGGCATATTCTCCAAGGTGCTCTGCAAGGCAGTAGTGAAGGGTATTGTCTGATGGGGGACTGCCCTGCTCTGCTTTTCTATTTATCTGGATTGCAAAAACAGGTAATCAGGTTCTCTTGTAAATTGAGTACCTGTTGAATTTTGGATTCTTTAAGTAACTAAAATCAGATAGGGGAGAAAGCCATATGCACTACTTATGAAATACTGTTCATAGTGAAGTTAGAGAAAGTGTAATCTTGTTCCCAAGAATAAACATTTTTGTTTATTGTTATTTTTGTAGAAATTAAGCAGTCAGAAGCTTCTGATAGGGGCCAGGCATGGGTTTCAAGTTTGAGAGGTTGGATCCTGGATTGCTTTAGAGAAGAGTCCAGCCAAGCTTTAGGGACCTAATGCATCTCTTAAAAAGTTCTGTTATGACACAATGGTTGAGTCATATTGTGAAGAAGCTGATATGTCTGTACAAATTTTTAAAGATGTTAGGTTTTGCCACAAATGGGAATAGAGAATATGATGACAAAGAAATTTACTTTTAAAATTAAGCATCACAGAACTACTTCATTCCTTCAGATAGGAGACTGTAATGTAACTAAAGATTTGGTTTTTTCCTGCCAGGCTTTATCCTGTGGATAAGAGCAGAGTTAATGAGTATGGAGAATCTTATGAAGAAAAGTCAAAAAAAAAAAGCTCATAGAGAATAACTAAGAACTGAAGAAGATTCTGACCCCTGGACTCCTACTTGCTTTGTGTATTATCTCGTCTTAAGGAAGGAAAAACTTATTTAATAAGAGTATTTTTAAAGCTTATGACAGAAATACATGGACAATACATCTTCTTTATTGCCAAAATCTAGTTTTGATACCCTCCTCTTTCAAGACCCTCTTTTGTCCTCACAAGGTTTACAGTCTGCCAGATGATATTATATGAACTTCCTGCATTTCAGCTTCTCTTCAGTGAAAACCTAAGCATCCTGACCATTGTAATTAAGATCCAAATCTGTGTTTTTAAGACAACTCACAAACTGAAACTGTGGTGCCTATGCCACTAGGCTATGAAAACTGAAAAAACAAGACACTGTGTTACAACAGAATCAAGGATTATTGCCAAACTGGGGGCTGTCAAAAATAAAAGGTATAATTTTGGATTATATTCTACTTACAAATCATTCTCATTTCGTAATGGAGATAATGGAAATTGTAGAAATGATTCATTCCTAGCTGAAAAAAATACATTGTTGGAAATATAGGATAAGGTAGGTGGTGTTGTTAAACTTCAAATCCTGCCATGTTCTTGGCCCACAATATGGCAGAGGGTTTCAGTTTTTTTGAGATGAATGAAGATGTGAATAAAACTGTAACATGGTTTCTTTCAATATGTATGCAAGTTTATAGAGATCCTTCTGCATTGTTGACAAACCTGATTTCTTGGCATAGCAGGTAATCCTGTAATGCAAATCATTGTTATGTGATGGGAAAGTCTCTTAACGCCTCTTCAATTCTTCCTGGTTTGGTACCACAGTGACCTGTTAGGCCAATTCTGTCATGTTTCAAGGGGAATAAGTGCTCAGTCTTTTCTCCTCTCTCTCCCTGCCCCATCCTGTTTTTTAGATGAAACACACATCATTCAAATGGAATTATTTTGCTCCAGTACAGGTTCAACAAACTACACAGATACAGGGGAGAAAAAAAATAGCCTGGTAAAGAACAAATCATACCTTTTATACAGTTTAAAATCTGATTTCCATGGGAATGGAATTCATTAAGGGAGGTATTTTGATCTGTTTCTTTCAAATTTGTAAAAAAATAATCAGGTTGAATTAGACAAAAATCCAAACTCCACAGCTGTATCTAGAAACCACTCTTAAAATTGGTTAGAAGAATTTTAAATTTAAAATCTTCAACGATTTTTAAAAGCAAATTTCTTAGTAGCACTAAGGGATATAGAGAGTGCATTCCTTTCAGCAGCAAATAAAATACAATTTAAAACATCTAAAAGGCAGAACTATAGTTTCCAATTCTAGTTTTGCTTTGGTAAGTTTACAAATAAACCATAATGATTCTTAATTGCATGCTGTTTGTACAAGACTGTTTAACCTCAATTTGTTGTAAATTGAAAATATTCATTGAATGACCTTGAAGAACATAGGTCAGCTCCTGTGTTCTGTAACTACTTTGTGAAGTGGATTTCATCCAGTTCTGATACTGCAGAAGTCTGAACGTATAAGCATTTGGGTCCCAAAAAGATAAGTGTGCCTGCCTATTGTGTTCTGCTACAGACTACAGTCTTTACTATACTGAAGTCCTCCTTACACACTGCTGGCAATGGAAAAGAGTCTTGAAGTGAATATTTATCTCCTGTTAATGTTAAAGGCTCTTTATGCTGTTACTTGTAACTACAGATTATTGATTTTAGCATTAAACACACCTGAGTAAGTCTATGCAAAACTGGGGTTGCATTTGCTATATCTTTTATCTGTTTTTAATTTGTTTGGAATGAGCTCTTTGCAGTTAAGCAAACTAATATTTCACAATAAGTTAAATGTGTGTGAAAAGTTTTCCTGATACAAAGAATGCATATAGCAGGTTCCCTTTTTGTGCCATTTCAAAACAACCAAGTCATTGGTTCTTCTAGAGTAGCTGCTCAAAGTCCAGAATACTGTGCTTGGGTACTTCTGATGTTCATTGCTTGTTTTTGTATACAGCTGTTGAATAATTGCTCTTGCACCTTTACATACTGTGAGTTTACTGGTCTTCTGTCTTGCATTTCTTGACACTGACCTCATGATGACCTATACAATAGTCATAAAGCATATAAAATTAGCACATTTAAAGTCTTTAAAATGACCAAGACTTTCCTGTTCAAGTAATTGTTTTATGCATTCCATTTCCAAATAAAAGACTTGGTATATGGGATAAAGAGTTACCTTTTCTTACTGGAAAGAAAGGCAGTAAAAAAACAGTAAGTAGTAACTTTGGAGATACTGCATTATATGTTTTAACTTTCTAGTTGTGGTAATGACATCAGCTAAAAATGTGGTTCTGTATGTGAATCAATGGATAAACAATATCTAGAATCTCTTTAAATGTCCAAGAGTAACTTAAAAACTTCCTCACTTCTAATAGGATTTACTGTTGCAAGCAACCAGGTGACCATCTCACATTCTCATCTTCATTAAGCTTGTAATATCTTTGGAAATTAAGATTACTGTGATTTGGGATTGGGGCTGTTTTATAATTAATTAAGAAAACCATCATATGCTTCTGGAAGCTGCTCTTGCCCAGGACTTAGCACAGCAGTCCTGATTCTCTAAGGACATAAGTGACAAAAGGCAGACTTGCCTTGGATGCACTCCATGGCACAATGCCTCTGAGCTCTGACAAAGACTGTGCTCTATTCCTGCACAGCTCTTCACTTCCATATCTTGCTACTTCCTGCTCATCATTTCCTACTGCTATTCTCCAGGAGGTGACCTTCCACCTTTTGGACTTTTTCCCCAGGAGCTACCAGATAAATGGGTTTACAAAACAGCAGCAGCACAGGCAGGTTTTTCTTACCAGCCGAGTTCAAGAAGTTTGCTGTGCTGTGCTTCCGTCCCTCTGGAGCAGGGGCTATGGATGCTGCTAAGCTGTAGCTTGGCACCAGTACATGTTCACTTTTAACATGATGCTCCAGTAACTCAGCCACAGCACCTACAGCTCAGCAACACAAGCATTAAGACACATAATTCTGTAGTTTGTCTGCAAGCACCATGCTTTCCAGTTTTTTCCATCAGAAGATAAATCTCGAAGAAGTGGAATGTGGCAATTTCTTGGTAATACTGGTACCCTTTTGCAGCTTACAGCTTTTTCTTATAGTACAGTTTAAAGCAGGTGGGAAGGGACTTGAGGAGGCTGCCCACTACCAGGACAGCCTCTTATCCCTCTTACAACACTAATTTCCTGATAGTCCTGTGAAAGACCCTCTGAGTGAATAAAGCTAACTATAGGTATTGAGAAATGGAAGCAGAAAGAGCCCAGCCTTCCCAGATGCCCAACGACAGTCTCTGACTCCTCCCCCTCTCCCACTAAGAGACCTTTGGCCCTGTGTGAGGATCGATGCACTTTTCCAGTGGTTACAGAAAGAAGACATTAAGCTGTTAGAGAGCATCAAAGGAGGGCAATGAGGATGGTGAAGGGGATGCAGGGAAAGCTTTATGAGGAGCAGCTTGAGGTCACTTGGTCTGTTCAGCCTGGAGAAAAGGAGATGGAGGGGAGACTGCATCACAGTCTAAAACATCCTTGTGAGGGGAAGCAAAGGGGAAGGTTCTGATTTCTTCACTCTCATGACCAGTGAAAAGACTTGAGTAAACAGCATGAAACTGAGTAAGGGGATGTTTAGGTTGGCTGTTAGGAAAAAGTGTTTCACCCAGAGGATGGCTGGGCAAGGGAATAGGCTCCCCAGGGAAGTGGTCACAGTACCAGCTTAATAGAGTTCAACAAGCATTTGGAAAAAGCTCTGAGGCACATGGTGTCAGTCTTAGAAATGGTGCTGGGTAGGGCCAGGAATTTGACTTGATCATCCTGATGAGTCCTTTCCAACTCAACATGTTCTATTATTCTATTTAAGAATTTTCTCTTAGTATAAAGGGAGAACTGTGATGTTTCCCTTTTAAGGATTTTTGGAGCTAGTCAGTTTGCTTCAACTTTTTCTTTAAGCTGTTCTATTTCTTACTGCTCCTTTTAATAGTGGGTCCCTAAAAATCTTGCTTTTATTGGGTTTTTAAAAATTATTCTTTTTAAAACTCCCCCTCCTTTGTCAGAAGGAACAAAATAGATTCAAAAGGCGCTTTTGACACTGGGATACTGTGGCTCATGCCTGCCTATGTTTGGTTAAAAGAGTAGGATAGCTTCTCCCCTGGTGCCTCCAGCTTTCTGTTTAGTGGTGCTCTGTCCTTATAGTCCTTGACATATGGTACCCATAAAATGTCCTGCAAGCTGTTTTGAGTCTATGTATGTATTCGAGTATAGTTGCCTCTCAGTTTCTGTCCTCTAAGGTTCTCTTTTTTCATCTACAGCTCCACAGTCTGTATTAAGAGAGAGCTGATGGTTGGCTTTATGATGATTTGTCCTATTTCTTCCACACCTGCGAAGATTTGTGGACTTACTCTTATATTGGACTTTGAAAAGTTGACTCTGAACGTTTTTACCAGACATATTTGACTGTAGCAGTCTCTAGCCCCAAGTTAGTCTGTCAAGCAGCCTAAAGCCAGGTAGGTGTGTCGCTGGTGTGGTTCATCTGTGTTCTTTGGCCCTGCTAATCACAAGCCAAATGTGACCAGGGAGCAACTGGGAATGAAAAATGCCAGTTTCCCCACTCATGAGATATTAGACAAGAAGGGGTTAGAATGGATTGCAGGTCAGAAATTAAAACAAAATATAAAATAAAATAAAATAATAAGAAAAATAAAACCCAAAAAAGAATAATTATGCAAATTTAAGCAATTATGCCACCAACCATCAGATGCCCAGCCTCCTCCTGCACACCTTCTACCCCTGCCCCCCAATCTCCCCTCACTTTTTATGCTGAGCATGACACCATATGGTTTGGAATATCCCTTGGGTCAGTTCGGGTCAGCTTTCCCATCTGTGTCCTCTCCCAAATTCCTGTGTACCCCCAGCCTCCTCGCTGGTGGAGTGGTGAAGGGAGCAGAAAAGGCTTTGGTGCTTTGTAAACAATGCTCAGCAGTAACAAAAACATCTCTGTTATCAAGACCCTTTCTGGCACAAGTTCAAAATACAGCCCTGTAATAACTACTATGAAGATACTTGCCTCTGCCAAAACCAGCATGGAAAATTAATTTCCCCTCAAACTCGCTAACTGAAAGGCAGTGTGAAACCTGAGGAAGAATGTGCCTTAGGAAGAGAGAAATGTGATACATTTGGGCATGGCTGGATACCAGCCAAGAGGCTGAGATAAGGATCAAAGAACTTGGGGAGGAAATACTGGGACTGATGTGTGTAAAGCAGGTAGGGAGAAGGTGAATCAAACAGTAAGTCTGGGGCTGATGTTAGAAGAGTGATGCCATTCTTGGACCATCACACAGTGTGAGAGACAGAGTGCCTGGAAAAAGCATTTAAGAGGTGAAAGGACTGCTGCAGCTCTGAGGGAGAGTCCCAATCCAGAGGATTGTGGTGGACAGACATGGGAAGATCCAGAACCACCTAAGTCTGGTTTCTGTGCTAACAGTGCTAGAAAGAGCTTGTTTCCCCAGACCAGGTGCCCTCTGCACAGGGTAAGCGAGGGAACCAAATCACACCTCCATTTACCAAGACTATTGTAAGGAAAACAAATACTGCAGATGCAAGCCAACAAAGAGAGCAAATTACTATCACAACAGGCTTCATTCCACAGCAGATAAAAGTCATGACATGTGACAGGTGCTCTAAAAAGGGATTACACCTAGCACTGGTTAAAATGAAATTATGTCCTTGATTAAAGGCACATGACATGTATGATCTGTCTCAAGCAGTAGCCTCAGGTGAGGCTGGCAACAAGATCAGTCACACCAGCTGAAGATCCCTAGTTAGTAATGACTCAGACTGATAGATATGATGGGCCAAAAAGGGGTGTTACTCTGACAAATTATGCTGGGTCTGGCAAGGACAGAGTTAGCTTCTTTCAAAGCAGTCTGTGTTCTGCTTTGGATCTGTGACTAACAGACAACACACCCACGTCTTGGTATTGCTAAGCAGCGCTTGGACAGCATCAGGATTTGTTTTTTCCCCACTCTGTCTCCACCATGAGGAGACTGGGGTGGGCAAGAAACTGGGGGTGGACACAGCTGGGACAACTGATCTGAACTGACCAAAGGAACCTCCCCTTCTATAATATAATGTCATCCTCAGAAAATGTAATGTTTACTCCTCCAATGTGCCACAGTTATCCATGTGCCCTCTAAATCCATTCTCTACTACAGAGTTGTGAATTTTCACAGCTGAGTCCTCAGATTTACTGCTAGGTAGTCCCCATAATATTCTTTGGGATCCTTAGTGTCAGGTTACGTATTTTCATAGCTTGTGATACAGAAACATTCTAGCTTGACATGGGTAATCACTGAGTTCTTCATCTTATGACATTTCTTGTTAGAGTTTCCTTTAGCCTTTTCAAATGGAGCTTTGAAAATAGAGGCACATTTGCAGAAAGCTTGCCTCTTTAAGTGGCCATTCCTGAAGCTGGACCCAAACACATCTCATTTCCTTTCACTTTGTTGCTTGACCATAAAAGCAGTGCTTTATTTTTAACATTCCATTATCATCGTCCATTCCCAGGACAACTCACTTTCACAGAAACTGGTTGTGAAGCAGCATGTGAATAAGGTTAAGCATGCCTTGAAGCACAAATTTTGTTGAGGAGAACTGTGACCCCATTATCTGGCTTCCTAGTAAAAGAGTGGATATATTGTAGTGAGCAGAGAGAACTTTTCACTAAGGGTCATTAAGGTGATTAGGGAGCAGGACAATCTGACATACGAGGAGATTGTGAGACAGCTGGGATTGCTTAGCCCAAAGAGGAAAGGCTCAGTGGGGATCATATCAAAGTGAATAAATACAAGATGGGTCCAAACTCTTCTCAGTGGTATCCAATATCAGCAAAAGAGGCAGTGGACACAAATTGAAATAGAAGAGATCCCATTTAAGCACAATTAAAAAAAAAACCAAAGTGTGATAAAGCACTGGAGCAGGCCGCCCGGTGAAGTTGTGGAGTCTCCATCTTTGAGGGTATTAAAGCCTGATTTGACATGGCAATCTGCTCTAGGTGACCCTGCTTTGAGCAGCAGAGTGGACTAGACACTTGCATAGAGCTCTTTCAGCCTTAGCTATTCTATGTCTCTGTGATTCTATTATTTTCCTTATTCATCCTGCCACGCGTCTAAAAAACCCCCAAAAGCCAAAAAATCAACCTTACTCTTTTTCCATGTAACTTCATCTCCCTCCTGAATTCTCTCCCCAGCTCAATGGTAGACACACAGAAAAACATCTGTGAAAAGAGAGAGGAAAGAGCCCCCCTTAGCTTGGCTGCAGCAGCCCTCTCCCCCTCCACCACTGCTGTGGTCATTGTCACCAAGCAGGCATCAGGAAGAGGCACAGGCAGGAACCTGCCAGCAGCCCGTAGAGATTAATTAACCCCTTTTTCTTCCTTTTCCTCTAACTTTCTTCCTGAACATGTTTCTCACAGGAAATGGTGAACCTTGTGTTCACCATAGGCAACATTCTACCTTGAGAATGCTGTCACCTTTGGAGCAACGGAGAGATGGGGGGAAATACATGTGAAATATATTCCTGCAGAGGCCAGACCAAGGGCATCAGCTTTATCCCTACCCGAGGTGCAGATGCTGATGGATTCAGACTGTGTACAAATCCCCTGCCCCTCAGCATGCAGTGGCAGTGCAATATTTCAGTTACAGCCTTGCTAAGGTCCCATGAAGCCTGGTGTTACTGCTTTCCCTCCCTTGGGAATGCCAGCAGGTGCCAATCTCTGTTAAAGGCTAAAAGAGTCTGATGAGCAGGCAGTGCTGAACTGAAAGTGATGTAGGAATGCCTCAACTTGTGTCACAAGGTGCCAGGGAGTTGACTCCTCAGCCATGCTGATAATAGGAGATGAGCTGCTTTGCTCCCAGGAAGAAATTAATTGTAGTAGGAAAGGAGGGCAGTTGTCCATGAGCAGTGGGATGCTGACCTCACTCCCTAGTCTGTAAAGGCTTCACTTGAGGAAGGGAAGGTACATATTGCTCTGCCTCAGCAGACCCACAACTTCTACACGTGTGTCCCCGCCACTGGTGAGAATTACTCACTGCATGGCATCACCACTGCCAGGGACAAGACTGTCCATGACCACAGGGACACTAACATGTCCTTTCACCCAGTGACACACCTGAAAAAATAACCTTCTCCACGACAGGATCTGTTGGATGATTCCTCAAAGATGAGGCACTCTCTAATCTTTGGGAAGGAGAGAACTCTGTTATATTTCTGCAGGATACTTGCAGCAACCTAACTATGAAGCCTGGGTAGAAGGCAGTCACCTCACCCTCCATGGTGGAGTGCTAACTCCATATTGCCCAAATATTTACTCAAAAGTCCTGGTTTTTTGAATTTATGTCATACCACATCTTGCAAAGGTTTTAGAACATTCAAGTAGCATATATCAACCAGATGACCATAATTTTTACATCTTTCCAACACTTCACAGAACTCAAGGGCAGGACTCCTTATGGGGGTAATCTTGGCCGAGCAATTGAGCAATTTGTATTTCTCCCAGCACCCCCTAATTCTGTTATTGCACAGGTATTTCACATATATTGTCTTTGCCCATGGCAAGGGGGTTGGAACTAGATGACCTTTGAAGTCCCTTTCAACCCAAACCATGTTACAATTCTAGGATTTCGACTAATTCACTTGGAATATACATAGGTCCTAGAGACCTGCACTTCCCCAGGACTCTCCTGCAATCCCTTTCATAGTCTGGCATGAGGTCTACAGATACCAAAGAAAATTTGGAGTAGGAGGTTACATACTACCGCAAGCGATTTGGCTTCTTCATTCATGAGCTTGACGAGAAAGATGAAAACAACAGCGTGAGCTACTTCGGTATTTTTAGAGTTTAGCTTGTTCATCTCCACCATAATCTCTCCCAGAGTTGCTCTCGTTTCAGACAGACCCTCAGTGGGGCTCAGATCTCGAGGGAAAGGAGCGCTGCTCGGGCAGGAATCCCGCCGTGTGTCCGCGCGGGGAGCTGGACAGCGGCCGCGGCCCCGCCCGGCCCGGCCCGGCCCCGCCCCGCCCGCCTCTCCGCGGCCACGCGGGGGGCACGGCGGCCGCGGCTTTAAAAGGATGGTTTGCCCGGCTTCTTGTCCTCACGCCCCTCCAGCGAATGCTTCTATTTATCCGTTCATTCACCGCTAAGCAGCCGCTCCGCGATGCCCGGAGGGGCGGCGGCACGGGCGGAGGGGCGCCGCGGCGGCCCCCGGTGTCCCCGTGCCCTCTGCGGCCGCAGCATGGCGGGCTGGGAGCCCTTCACGGCCGTGCTGTCCGCGCTGCGCCGCTGCTACGCCGAGGCCGTCCCGCTGGAGACCTTCGTCCGGCGCCTGGGGGACGGCGGCGCCGGGGACGCCGAGGTGCTGCGGGCCGACGACGGCCCCGGCTACCGCACCTTCGTGGGACAGTGCCTCGTGTGCGTCCCCCGCGGCGCCCGCCCCATCCCGCGGCCCTTCACCTTCCAGCAGGTAGGAAGGGGCCCGGGCCGAGAGCCCTGCCGGCGCTTCCCGGGACAGCGCTCCCCGCGCTGCGGGGCCGGCGCGGCGGCCCTTGGCCCCCTACGACCGCTGCCGGCCGGGCCCGGCCCGCTCCCACAGCCATCCGCCCTCCATCCCGGCCCCGGGGCCAGCGGGAGCCCTGGGAACAGCCCCTGCCTGCGGCTGTGCCTGCGGCCGGCAGAGCCGGGCCGGGCGATAGCGCTGCGGGTCTGTGTGCCTGCGGCTCCCGCACTCCATGTGGCGCGGGGTGAACCAGCCCAATGTGGCCGGGGATGGAGAGTGCCCCACTCTTGAGAGACCAGAGAAGAGGCGGGTGGAACGGGCTGCTGCTCGGGGTTTAAGCGGAGGAAAAGCTTTTCAGAGAGGGAAGACCACTTTTGTCTTAGCGCCGTATGAGCAAAAAAAGTGTGCTGTGGTAGGAAGCAGATGTTGTAAACCCAGGATGACTTGTTAAATGGATTTTGGAATTGTGTGCCGAGTCGTTTGGTTGAATTTTCCTTCACACGAAAGGAAATGGAGGCCTCAATAAAATTAGCGTTATTTCCCTGGAGGTTAGAGCCTGCGCGAGCACGTATGTACGGGTGTGTGCCGGCAAACGGGGATCTGCGAACACGGAGGCTCGGAGTCTCAGGGACTCCAGGGGGACGGTGTAGGGCGTTTCCTGGGCGTAAAAACCGAGATCAAAAGGGCAGATGATGAAAAGACTTCCTTCAAGTCGTCGGCTTACGTTTCTACACGTTAACATCGTAAACATCTTGTATTACGCTTGGAAAATCTGAATTTTTGAGTATGATGCTTGTGCATCATTAACACTGTTTTGGAAGCTGATGTCTAGGGCTGTGTATCTTTGCATGTGTTTATATTTAAAGGGTATATTGTGGTTTATGGAGCAGTAAGTGAAGAAAGCTAATTTTCTTTTTTCTTTGTCTCTTCAGCTATCTAGTCAGAGTGAAGTTACGTCGAGAGTCGTTCAGAGACTGTGTGAAAAAAAGAAGAGGAATGTCCTCGCATATGGATACTCCTTACCAGATGAAAACAGTTCTCAGTTCCCAGTTGTGCCATTTTCAAAGATACACAGCTACCTACCCAATACTGCCACGGAAACTCTTTGTATCAGTGGCTTCTGGGAGACATTGTTGAGCCGGATAGGGGATGATGTGATGATGTACTTATTGGAACACTGTGCAGTCTTTATGCTGGTTCCCCCTAGTAATTGTTATCAAGTTTGTGGGCAACCAGTTTATGAACTTATTTCATATAATGTAGATTCACCCCTGGTATTTTTTAGACAAAGGTTCTCAAAGTATAAATGTACTAGCTTGCTTAAATATGTGCGGAAAAGGCTCATGTTTCATAGAAAATATCTTTTAAAGTCATATGAGTGGAAATACAGACTAAGATGTGAAGATAATGTCTCCAGAATGAGAAATGAAGGAATTAACAAGAGACGAAGCTTAGTGCCTGCTGACCAGTGTTCTGCAAAAGCTGTTTCTGAAGCAAGCAAACAGATCAGAATGGTTACTGAACATCAGGAAATAAGGAGTAGCTCTGGTTCATGTGTTTCAGCTACAGCTCAGTCTCGAAAAACAAAGATTCCTAGAGAACAACCTGAAATTCCAGCCAAGAGGGCAAAAATAGGGGAGAAAGTGAGAGAGGAAAAGGCTTGTAGTCTTGTTCCTGATCTAAACCAAAGTAGTTCCGAGAGATCTGAAACTGAGTATGTAGCACCACATAATGAAAGTGTCATTAAAACCCCCCATATTTCTGAAAGAAGTAACAGTGCTGTGTCTGGTCCTTCTTTGGTTTACACATCTCATGGCAGGAAGAAGTTTGTGGCAGTTAAAAGCTATCTTCTGCAGGGACTTCAATGTAACAAACCTTTAGGCTCCAACACTGAAATGCCAGCAGAATCCCACAGGAAAAAAGTAGAGATGCATACCTATCAATCTCAGTTGCCTTCAGGACAAACCAAACCCATGGAGGGTACCTCAAAATGCAGAGGAGGGGAAAGTCCCCAACCTCCTCTATCTAAGAAGTTACCAAATAGACTCCTGAGTTCTGCAGTATACATTGAGAAGAAGTCTCTTCTGTATTCTTGCAGGAGTTTCCATGAATGTTTTCCTAAATCATTTATATTGAATCACTTGCAGGACTCTGAGGCAGGTGGAAGACGCCTTGTAGAAGCTGTATTTTTTAACCAAAATCAGGTGCAGCAGAGGCATAACCAAAGTCTGCCAAAACGCAAGCGGAGAAAAAAGGCGTTGCCCAAACGCTACCAGCAAATGAGGCATACATTCCAGCAACTGCTAAAGAACCACGGAAAGTGTGCTTACTTAGCTCTCTTGAGAAAAAACTGCCCCATTCGCATATCTGATACCACTATGAGAAAAATCAATCTGTCTTGTCAGGCAGTCTTGCCTGGGGAAGCAGAGGTTCAGAAGCAAGCAGAACAGTTTGGGAAAGAGCCTGCTAAGTGTGTGACAAGCAGCAGATGTGAATCTGGTCACACTGATGTGCCAGACAACTTAGGAGAGCCCCTTGCAGAATCTGTGCATGGGGAGTCATTGTCAAGTGAGGAGCAAAACCCAGGAGAGGCACGTGATTCAGCCCTCAGGGAGCTCCTCAAGCAGCACAGCAGCTACTGGCAGGTGTACATGTTTGTGAGGGATTGCCTGGAGAAGGTCATCCCTGCTGAGCTTTGGGGTTCAAACCACAACAAGTGCCGGTTCCTAAAAAATGTCAAAGTGTTCATTTCCAGGGGGAGGTTTGCTAAGGTGTCATTGCGGGAGTTGATGTGGAGGATGAGAGTGAATGACTGCATGTGGCTTCGTCTAGGCAAAGGTACTTCTTGTATTCAAGAACTAGGTGGTGGGGCTGTCACATGATTGGTGTTCATGTTTAAGGTGGGAAGGGGAGGTTATTTATCTGGACTCAGAATTACTGAGCTCATTTGGTAATAACCATAGCCAAGATAGCAAACCTGTTAGTGTTTGTAACTAATGGTGGAAGAATGCTTGTCTTCCTTCCAAAACTTGTTTGTGCTTTTTGTGTTTAATAGAATGATGTTTCCACAAACATGAAGTCAGAACCTGGGCTAAACAAAAACCAAAACTTTTTCCCATCCAATCCTACTATCCAAATTGCAGTAACTCTGAAAATCCATTGAAGTCTGACCTAGGCATGTTAGGAATAAACACTGTCTGCCTGTATGTTACTGTATGAGTTCAGAAAGAGGTAAAAGCAAATCAAGACATTTGCAGTGGCATGTGTTCCTCTGCTATGGGAGTGAAAAGACCTAGATTTTTTTACTCACATCAACCCTGTGAGAAAGATGTATGAGACCCATTCAATATAGGGATTGCCTACTAGAGAATCACAGAATGTTTTGGATTGGAAGTGACCTTAAAAATCTAGTTCCAGCCTCCCTCCCACAGGCAGGAGCACCTGCCACTAGACCAGGTTGCTCAGAACCCCATTCAGCCTGTCCTTGAATGCTTCCAGGGATGGGACATGCACAATCACTCTGGGCAATTTGTTCCAGTGCCTTACCACCCTCACAGTAAAGAATTTCTTCTTACATCTAATCTAAACTTACTTTCTTTCAGTTAAAAACTTTCCCCCCTCATCCTATCGTTACATGTCCTTGTAAAAAGATCTGTCATCATCTATCACCTGTTCTAGAGTCCTCTAGGATCAAGAGAGCCTTACTGAGCACTACTTCAGTCTGGCTTGTTGGTGGTGCAGAAGTCTCCAGGTGAAGCAATCCCTGGCTAAAAAGCTTTCATGAGGGCAACAGCTGATTGCTCCAGATTGTGTATGAATACATTACTGTTAAGTCCTCTTTTCAAATGACAGGTGAATCTTCCTTTTCTTGAGTTTCTTCTTCAGACACTATCCTAGGTTTTAAATCTAGGCTGAAGCCATAGTTCTGGGATTGGTTGCTGTACGATCTACTGCATGTTTTTGTTTTTCTGTGCTTCTTTTCTTCATCTATTCAATGTGGGTTGCACTCCCTTATCTGGTATGCTTACAGTGTTTATTCTTACCTGTACTTGGATCCTGCAGTAACGTGAGCTGAAAATGATATTGCTTTGTTAAAGGTGTAATAAATTCTGAAACTAGGTTAGAGGTTCTTTCAAGTGTAGGAGGAAAATCAAAAGTCTGAGAACTGATGTCAAAAATAAGGGAGGTTACACTTTCATAAGAAACTCTTAATTCTAGGAAACATAATTTCTTTATTCAGAAACTATTGTTCAAAACCACACAGCAAAATGCTGAGGAGTTAAATATTTTAAAAGACTTTACTATAAAATATGTGTTTGATTCATAGTAATTTGGAGCATGTTATCTTTGGAAAATACAATACCCTCTTCTTCTCTGGTCATATTCTAGGTAAAGCAAAATATAGACTTGTTTTAATTTTTATGGAAGTACTCCCATTTGCTTGATGTTTAAATGGAATTGCTTTGCTGCACTGTAGGGGGTGGTGGTTTTTCCTCCAAAAATAGTAATGTTTTTTTGACAATTTCCTGAATTGTAGTCATTGTTTACAACTGTTGACAAGAACTTAGAAAAGAAATAATCTATTTCCAGAGCAGCTACCTATCAGCATCCTGATTAAATTTGCATATTACAACTGCATTATTTCAACTCTTCGGTTAGAGAGTTTCCCAACTCTGAATTTTTTCTCTGATGTTAACTGGCTTCTTTTAAGTGGAAATTTATTTCCATTTGATAAATTTTACTCTCAGGTCTATTGCATCAAAATTAAGCTGTTTTTAATGCAGTCATGCCATAACCATGATTTGTGATAAGCAGCTAAACTAATATTTCTGTGTAGTTTGTTTAAGAATCCTGTTGCATTTGGTCTAAATTCTACTCTTTAAATCTAATTAGAAAAATTGTTATTGGAAGTTAGCCAAAACATCAGTATTGTAGCCCGGGGTCTAATCTGCAGATTAGTTGCTGTGTTTATGCTTTAAGCTTGGGTCAGTCCTGAAAATTTGGAGTGGCATCTGTGTAATGGTTTGTACTTACCTTTTTTCTTTCTCATGACCTCAAGCTAAGTCAAGAATGTTGTGCAAGTTTCTTGTTTGTGTGTTCTGTTTCTTTAATCACGCTAAGAATTGATAGTTACTATAACTACCTTTGAATTGTTTATTGAAGGTGATTACTTTGTTCCTGCTGATGAACATTGTTTCCGTGAAGAACTTTTGGCCAAATTCCTGTACTGGCTGATGGGTACCTATGTTGTTGAGTTGCTCAGATCATTTTTCTATGTCACCGAGACGATGTTCCAGAAAAACATGCTGTTCTACTACCGAAAGTTTATCTGGGGCAAGTTACAGAACATTGGCATTAGGTAATGCTAGAAAACTAATTAAACATTAATGGATATATAGAAATCATGTGTTTTGTAGTGTAAAGGTATATGTCTGCTTTGATTTATTGCCTATTTATCTTCATTTTATTTGCTTCACTTCCAGAGGAAAATTCAACCTGTGATTGTAGCATGCAGCATTTCAGAAATATTTTGTGTGACAAAACTAATTCAAATTTAGATTTCTTTATTAGAAGATAAATCTTTGGAATAACAAAATCCAGTATGAAGAGGATTTGGTTATGATAAGTCCACTTTTTATAACTTTTAACACTGAGTAAAGCATAGTGATAAAATCCCAAAGTAACCTTGTGAAAGTTTTTAAAAAATACTCAAGTTGCTTTAATTACTTTAATTTAGAAACAACAAGACCAAAACCAAGGCTCTGCTGAAATGCTGTACTACTCTATTCATAAAAATCAAGACAGTAGCCTAGTGGTTTTGTGGTTTTGTTTTTTTTTTTTTTTTTATGACTAAGGAATTTAGAATCTGCAGCTCCTTTTTTTATATGGCTGGAATTTCATGCTGGTTTTTTTTGTCTTAAAAATGCATGCATTTAAGTTAGGGCATTATTTAAGGTAAAATTTAAAACAATTATGTGAGAAAATAGGAAAGACAATTTTAATGAGCAGTTTTGTCCACCTGTCTCCATGGTTCCCATCTTTCAGGTTTTCATTATAAATTGCTGGTGTCAGAGAG
The DNA here is from genome assembly GCF_903797595.1 of Erithacus rubecula. NCBI lineage: Eukaryota > Metazoa > Chordata > Aves > Passeriformes > Muscicapidae > Erithacus > Erithacus rubecula. Next base: position 85,692,714 of record NC_136689.1, on the reverse strand, counting down.
CTTTGGAGCTGTGAAAAATTAGCATTCTTTGTCTTGTGTTTTAGTGGCTGTTTTGCATGGTGAACCTTTTCCTTTTGCTCTGAATTCTTGGTCCACAATGTTACATGTGTGATTTTTTTTTCCCCCCTCCTGCCCCATCACTCCCTGATTTCAGCATTTGTATTTTCAGTGCCACTCTTTGCATTTATGTTTGCACTTAATGGATGTTCGATCTTGTTTGCAGTTGTAACACAGAAAATGCACTTTGAATAACAGTTGAATGTAATTTTCAGTCCCACATACTCTGTCTTGTCTTCAGACTAACAGCTGTAGTGTTGCAATTAGTGTTTTAATGTACTTAAAGACTATTTTTTGGCACAAAATGTGATCAAGTACTGGCTTTCACATGGTAGAGATACAATAAAAAATAATAGAAGTAGTGAATAATAGATTTTTTTTTTTTTGGTGGTGGTTTGTGATTAAAAGAAAACAAATAACTTGGGATTTAGCTCTTTTGTCCACATTCCCAGTTTCCCAGAAAAGGACAAGGTGCTTTGAAATTTGAAAGACCTTAATCTAGGGTTTTGTTTTTTCTAATTCTCTTTCCCACATATTTCCTTATCTTGCAGGAAGCCCCTTCTCACCTATGGTGTGAAAGGTCCCTAAAACTGCAGGTAGTTGGAAACTGGAGAAACATTCCAAGGAAGTGCTGCTGGGTGCTTGCCAAAGGCGTGTTCTAAGAACAGGATGTTTGCTCTTGGCTGTAGCAGCCATTGTTTATAAGGACTTTATACAGCTGCAGTTAAGCTTCATTGACAGGGCTTTTAGCGCTGCTCTTTGAAGTATGATATGTTATGTGACGTCTGCCACGAGTCCAGCTTTTTGCATTCATGCAGGTGGCCAGCTGCCAGCTTCACTTAGGAGGAAAGAAATTGGGATGGATACTGGGATGCAGGTGCTTCTGGCAGCCTAAAGCCATTTTGAGCTGTTCAGACACTGTCTGCTCTTAACCAGCCAAGCACTGCTGCTGCAGCAGTGCCAAAGGCTGTTGAACTGCTTCTGTCTTCTGTGGAGGAAGAGTGTCTGGTGACCTCAGTTGTTGTAATGGATATTTTGTGGTGGTCTTGTTCTCCTCAGCTGAAGCTACTCAAGCTGGTTTGCAGGAAGGCATTGGTAGCCACTGATTCCTGTTGAGTTCTTTTGCATCCTCCTTTGGAGGAAGAGAATGGATGGAACAGGCTGGACTTAAGTGCACCTGCCTTTCCTTGTGAGCTTACCTTTGCAGAGACTGTGCTGTCATTGGGGAATAAATCCTCATCTTGAAGGACTGTCCTTTTGAGTAGATCATCCTGGGCAGAATCTCACTCAAGCATATGAAGCAGGGTTCTGAGAGGAGCCCTAGATATCTATATTAGCCTTGCTGTATAGGACATTTTTGAAGCTATACCTTACCAAACTTCATTCCCCAAATTAAAAGCAGAATTTACTAAGAAAAGTTCAGTATTTTGTGAAACAGTTGCTTCAAGTTAAATAGCCTGCAGAATGTAAAGTTGTGTTTTAGAAATAGTGAATCTGATGTTGTGGTGAGAGCACCTGTTTTCTTAAAGCTTTTGCCCTCCCTGCCTTGCCACACACAGTGACTGCTGCGGATTGGAAGCATTGCAGAAATTCTGAATCTTCCCCATCAGATTGAAGTGAGATGTCAGAAGACAACAGGATCATCCAGTCAAGTTCCTTCAAGTTTCAGTGCTTAACAGCATTGTGAGTGCCAGTGGGGGCAGCATGGTTCAGTGGCTGCTAGATTAGTGCTCTTTCAAAATCATCAGTGCTGGTAAAAATGCTATGAAATAAGCAATGAATGCTGCTGCAGGCAAAATGACATCCAGTTCTCCAGCTGGCCAGAGGTAGTAGCAAAGATCTGCCAATAACTGGCCTTTGTCTTCCAATGGAAGCCAAATTTTTAAATATATTGATTGAGGTTCGTTGTTGTTTTATTTTTCCTTCTGGTCTTGAGTGTGAGCTGTAAAGGGATTGAAATCTGATCATTAAGTTTTTTCTGTTGAACTGGAGTTACTTGTTTTGTCCTGGTTATCTGTCTAATAATATAGTAGATACTGTGTTCAGCAAAGAATGTAGTTCTGTGAAGAACAGTAATCCCTCGCTTTGGAAAAGCAATCATTTCTGCTTTCCTTTGGGCAGCATCTGTACCAGGAGTTTAATTTGAAGTTTTGAATTTAAATCCTCAAAACCTTTTTTCAGCAGCTCAACTCACTGGTTCTGCATGCCACTATACCTTCTAGTAGGCATTGTATTCCTCAGACCACAAGTGTCCCAGGTAGCTGGATCATGAGCTTGTATTTGAGTTGTGCAGATATACAAAAGAGGCGTCTGTGTGCCTCTCTTACCTGTATTCTTGGCTTCTCAGGTGTCTCCTAGAGTGTCTTTACCAGATTTCTGCCATTCACCCACTGCCTTTTGTAATTAGTGTGGCCTCCTTTTGCCTCCTTTTGGATTGTGTGGGATGTAAACAGTCTTCATGCAGATTTAGATCAATGTCCCATCTTTTTGTGAGGACTTGAATTGCCTCACTTCCCAGGGTAATATCATATCCAGTAGTCTGTAGGGCACATTTTGTCCATCTGAACAATACAAGAAGTGCTGGAGATTGATCCAGGTCTTTTATGTTGCAGGTAGGATATTTTTATGTTGCATGTATTTAACTCTGCATCTTAAGTAAAAACAGGCTTTTGCTCCACCACCATTTCCTGATTCATTGTATGGAAAAGTACTGATTTTGATGAAGCTTTGTGGAACTGTAAATTCAGAAGTGGGGGATCTGAGGGGAAAACACATTTCCCATTAAGGTGAAGTTGGGAAGCTCAGAACCTGTGACTTAGTTGCCTTTGGTTTTTCATTATTTTCTGCTGTTTACTGCAACTGACACCTGCTCATCAAAGCCCTTATGTTGTCTGTGTATCCCAGCCCCTGGATTAAATAAAGCTCCTAGTAAGTGGTAGATTCTCAAAACTGTTGGAAATAAAACAGCTGTTGCAATTTGTAAGTCCTTCCCAGGAGCTCTCTTAGAATAGTTTTCAGAAGGTTCTTTTCAACTTCGTTAATGTCTTTTAAACTTCTGAAACCATGAGCAGTATCCAACTTCCTGTTTCTTACATAAAACATATTTCATAATGTTCATATGTATTCCACTAATCTGTGCTTAAATTTTAATTTGTGCTAAAATGAGTTTTTATTTACATCAAGTAGAAATGTGGTCTCATATTTTATGACATTGTCCTTTAAGATACTGTGATATTGTTCTGAAATTGGGAATTTCATGTCACTTTCTGTAGAGGTTAGTATTTGTATTGTATTAGAAAAATATTTTAGTTATCATAAAGACATTAAATGTTTTAGTTTTCTGCCTTTCCTATTGCTTACACTAAGTGTGTATTTGTATTTTAGAAACCATTTTGTCAAAGTACAGCTACGGCCTCTGTCTTCAGAGGAGATGGAAACTATCCGTCAAAAGAAGTTTGTTCCTGTGGCATCCAAGCTGCGGTTTATTCCCAAGCCAAATGGGTTGAGACCCATAGTGAAAGTGACCGGTGTTGTCGAGCCACTAGCACTCAGCAAGGAAAGCAGAGAAAAGAAGGTTTTTATTTACTTCATTGTTTTATGTGCATTTGATGTAGCTAGCTAATAAATGGAGTAAGGGTTTTTGTTACATAAAGCTGGCTTTAACATGGTGGACTGTAAATTCTGATCAGAATGGCTGAATGGGTCTGTTGCAGTTCAGCTTCTCCCTTTCCAATGCTTAATTACCACAAGCCTCCAGTTCCAGAATCACAAACTTCTGTTTGCAAACCTATCTTAAGGAAATGAGCCCAATAGAATGGGATGGGTTGTAAGGTAATCCCGTTATTTTGGTATGGGTGAGTCTGACCTGTTGGCATTTGCCTGAATACTGATGGTGCATGTTGATCTGTGGAATTGCCTGTGGAGCCAGTGAACAGTGGTGAGCTGGATGTATTACAGAAGAGGGTCTAAAGATGGGCAAGGAAGCTGGAGCAAGCACAGTAGAGAGATTTAAAGGAAGCTGAGAGTAACTGCAGTGTAGGAACAGCGACAGAACATTCAGTGCACAGAATAATTGATTTAACAGGGCAGTTAATCAGAAGACATAGTGGCAGCCCAGTTTCACTATCTTGCATGGCTGCATTAATTGCTTTTCCTTAAGGCTGAGTCTCATTCACAAGATTGAATGTTCCCCAAATGGGTGAGGTGTCAACAGCTTCTTAGCACTAGCTGTTCATACAATGTGATCCCAGACCAGATGAAAAGAGCATCAGTTAAAAGCACCTCTGGACTGTGAAGTGTTATTTCACATAATATTCTACATTATGGTATTTACAGAGCTAATTGACCTGCACGACTTCAGTGCTGCTCTGATGTACTTAACTATCTCCACAGCTGAGTTAAATCTTTTTTCAATTACTTGGATGAAGTATCTCCAGAGACCCAGGTGATGGTGCAGCTGGAGTTAGCATAAAATCTCAGAACACACCTTCTCTTTGCTGTTCTTGTTGCTGTCAGTATCTCCATCAGAGAAAGTGAATTATATTTATGAAGTTATTTTCAGATCAATGGTATTTTATTTGTAGGCATTCATCTATTTATCACTGTAACTATTACACCTTGATTTCCAAGAGTTAATGATAGGAACTAAAACTAAATATTCAGTAGGATTTGGCTGTACCAAAAAAAAAAAAAATCAGAGACTGTTGTCACTTTGAAGTAGTTATGGCAGTAATATTCAGGCTTTCTGAAAGCTTCAGTTGAACAGAATAATATACTAAATGCATAAATTTAATCCCAAACTTCATGTAAATTTGTAATCTTTGTATTGCAAAGAATTAAATGTGTTCCAGCATATTTTAAGGTAATTCTCTTTGGTCTCTTTAGATGAATCATTACAACACTCAACTAAAAAATCTGTTTAGTGCGTTGAATTATGAACGGACTATAAACACTAGTTTTATAGGCTCTTCAGTGTTTGGGAAAGATGATATCTACAAGACATGGAAGCAGTTTGTTACAAAGATTCTTGAATCTGGTGGTGAAATTCCTCATTTCTACTGTGTAAAGGTATGTATATTTAATTGCGTATTCAAAGCAGCTTTTCAAAATCAACTCGTGCAGATGCTTTTATACCTCTATTACCTGTAATCTGACTTTTTTTTTTTTTTCCCAAATAAAGTTTTGTGCTTACCTTACAGACTGGTTAGTATTTTGGTGGGGGTGGTTGATTGCTTTTTGTTAATTGCTTTTTAGTGCATGACGTAGAGCTTCCTTTACATGTGTGTTTTTTCATCTTTCTGTTGTGCAGAAGCTCCTGCTTCTATGCATGCACTGACTTTTTTGCAGTTACATTTAGCTGGGTATAAAAGTAGGAGAAAGATAGAAGCTCAGCCTTTTGGGCCATATGAAAACCAGAAGAAATGTTCTATGTGCATTTGCATAAATTCAGTGTCTCCTGATTTTGTCTCTTCTATCTCAGTATCATTAGTTTCTGTTGAAAATGAGCACATGACTTCTGGTTGGTGCCTTTCCAAGAAATTTCTTCTCCCACTTTGAAAAAATCAATGCTTGTGATAGCCCATTATTTAAAGGATTTTGTTCTTTATCTTCACATTTTTGTCAGTTCTTTCTAGCAGGCAATATTTTGTCTGATTTTAATTCATAGCTTTGAACTGGGGTGATATATACAGAAATACGTAAATTACACAGGTTTGTGTGTATTATGGGGGGGGGACTCTGTTCTCAGTTCTCATGTTGCTTTTCATTCTGCCCTGAAATAACTTTTTCATAATTCTGTCTTGTTATCAAGTCAAAGGGTCAGGTCTTTGACATAATTTGTGTTATAATAAACCTAAGATGTTGCTTCTACAGAAAGTTTGTTTTTACTATGACAAATAAAAGCAGAGGTAGGTTATCAGTATGAAAAGGAAAGGAAGGGGAAAGGTAAAATACATAGGTTTGCAGCTTTCCAAAAGTCTGAGATGTCATCTCCCTGGCCATATGATGAGGCAAGTTCCTTAAAATATTTAAACATAAGAATGCCAGCCATTAAGTTAAATGTTTGGGGGTTCAGTGTTAGATGTAAGGTTGCATATGGTATAATCTTCTGTTAATACCAAAAATTGTGTTAAAACTGATGATTTAGATATTCCTTTCTAAGGAAATACTTGATGAGCAGGAATTTTTTGTTTTTTAAGATAAGCAGTGAGTTTTTATTTTGTTACAGATTTGGCCTGAATAATGCAATAATTTTACTCCCATGTGCTCTGTCCTTCAGCCTTGCTTACATACTACAGCAATACTTCTTTTATACTACCACAATGTTTGCAGCAATATTGCTGAATGTGTAGTGAAAGCTATTTCTTCTATTTCAGGCTGATTTGTCCAGGGCTTACGATGCCATTCCTCACAATAAACTTGTGGAAGTGATTTCGCGGGTCCTGAAGCCTGAGAAGAGAACCGTGTACTGCATACGGCGCTATGCTGTGATTATGATCACCCCAAGTGGAAAAGCCAGGAGGCTCTATAGGAGACATGTATGACTTCCTGATTGCTTCTGTTTGCTGTTGTAAACATATTTTGGTCCAAGGAAAGTTTTTCCTTTGTAGCTTTTCTTTCACAATTTCAATTGACCAACAGTATTTTTAATACTGTTAGATATTTTACATGGGTAGAAAAGCTTGTTTTCAGTCCATACCTTTTAAAGTTTTTACTCACTCTTAGTAAAAATAAAGGTAAATGTGTTGTGGAAATAGAGATTTGTGGGTGAGATGTTTCATTTTAATGGCAGAAGAACTGCTGGATTAAAGTAACACAATAAGGCTGGTCTTTTGACCTTCACTGAGTAGAAAAGTCAGTTACTGAATTTTCTATTGCTTTTATCATTTGTTTCTTTACAATTTAAACAATTATACAGGTTTCTACTTTCAAGGACTTCATGCCAGACATGAAGCAGTTTGTGTCCCAGCTTCAGGAGAGTGCCTCATTGCAAAATGCAATAGTAGTTGAACAGGTAAGTATTGAGGTTTCTTTTCAACTGGAAAAGAAAACTACAGAAGAATTAGAAGATGACTGGGATTTTTTACTTATATGTACATATTGTGTGGTCACACTACTTCTCCTCTAGTTAACCAGTACCTTCTATAGAAAGACTTCTGTCATCTCTTCTTTGATGTTTGTAACAGTCTGACTGTTCAGTGGAAGGAGTGCACCAGGCAAGAAATCTGGCAAAATTCCTTCTAGACTTTTCCTAGATTTTCTTGTTATTTTATCAAACTTTTATTTTAGCCAATGTTTTCTTTTTCCTTTCCTAATTTCATTGTTTCTTGCAACAGTCCTCAAGTGAGAAATTATCTAATATAAGCGGGCGTCAACACTTCCTGTCTCTAAAACATACGGAAGTAAGAATCAAAAAAATGTATTATAAGCCAAGTATCTAAGGATGTAGGATATTGACTAGCAAACTGTACAGCTTTTTATTTTGTTTTGTTTTGCTTTAAGGTTATATTTTATGCCTAATTAAAAATAAAAAAACTGCTTTTAAGGATTACCTGCCAAGGTTTGATGTGAATGAACTCTTCTCTAGGGGAGTTAAGTGCAACACAAACAAAATCAACCCTTTAAGTTTTTGCTTAAAGAGATTTCTTGTTTTCAGTGAATTAAAATATGCTTAAAAATTGCACATTTTAAATTTACTCCAACTGATGCTTTTGTGCAAGAAGCAAGCATCCTTCTGTTTTAATTCTTGTCATGCAAGTGTTTATTCTCAAGACTTCCTTTTGTGCAAGGAGCATGACAAGGGAATAGAAGTAGGTAATAGGCTCAGACAGTTTCTTCATGCATTTCCTTGCTTGGAATCATGGTGTTCCATAATAGCAACCTACAAGATTTTCTGAGCATCAAGTGAGCAGACTGTTATGTTCTTTCAGATTAGTAATTCCTCTTTAAATTTTTCTTCTATAAACCTGGCAGTGGGAAATTGTGAGGTTGGCAGAAGGTGATTTCTAACATACAATTGAAATAATCTTTGTATATGTGGACATAATAGTAGAATGTATAGTGTGGCTGATGTACAATTCCAAGATCCTACGAAAATAAAGTCTAATGAGTACCTAGATGGAAATGAAAACTAGCTGGATCTCTGATGTATAAGTACATTTTGTTATCTTTTTTCAAACTGATTTAGAGAGCTATGTTAGATATTGCATGAGTAGCAGCGTCCTATTTAAAAATATTTTATGTTTGAAAACAATTTGTGTGTCATTATTTTAAAAGAACGAAGTGTTGAGAAAAGTGTCATGTCAGGCTGGGTGTGGTACCATTGGTACATGACATCTTTTCAATGAAAGTAATTGTGATTTTGCATGACTCTGTCAAAAGCTGGGTACATTTGCCTGCTGTCTAATCTATGCAAGTAGTAAGTAATTTATTTAAATTTGAATTAAGCCATTATTAAGGGTATTTAAACTGTTGTAAATGGATTTTTTATCTTAGAGTTGTTAACAAAATATTCCATAAATATTGGGTGGGCAGCAGTGCATGGAGAAGTGTGTTTTGCAGCAGAATGGGCAAGTGACTATCAAGTCACTTGCAAGTCTGTCAAGACTTCAGAAATCCTAAAGATCATGGCATACAGAAATTGTCCTACAGGATAGAAGGTGGCCAAAAGAGCAAGGTCTTTTATGTTGTAATAATCCAATATATTATGCCAGTACTTAAAGTGGGTTTAGATGTTATCTTGATTTCTCCTAAAACAAAACATAAAACCACCAACATCCAACATAAATTAACTTGTTGGGGTGAGTAGCTTTTTAGTATGTATGTTCAGATCTTGGGTCCAGGGTTTTTCTTTTCCTTTACTTAAGGTTTTGAGCTGCTACAGTCTACTTTTTGAAAGATTTTTGAAAGTTATAGTGTATTTTGCATTTCAAATCTTCTTTTGTTTTGTCACATTTCTAGAGCTTAACTTTCCATGAGACAAGTTCCAGCCTGTTTAATTTTTTCCTTCAAATGATTCATAACAGCATCCTGAAGATTAGAAACAGGTAAAAAAGAAATTAATTATTCTTTATATATCTTGCTTGGTTTGTTTGTTTGTTTCCTGTTCAGAGGATACCTGTAATTGACTCTGGGGACTTTTGATAGCTGTCTTTTAAAAATTTTTTGTTTCATATTAATGTGAAATTTGTGTATTGGCTTCAGCTTCAAAAAAGCATGAAGAGTCAGCTTTATATTGAATAAAATTTCTCTTCCCTACCTGGATGATGTTAACTATTTACAATGCATTATCCATAGAATGTGGAATAACTGTGATAATCTATTATTTCATAGAATGTGGAATAATCTTCATAGAATGTGGAATAATCTTCATTTAAAAGTGCAAGTGTAATTCCAAAGGAATATACTTTAAAATTATAGGATCCATAGTGGTGAGCAAAAGCAAGAGTAAGCAGTCATGCAAAAGCCGTTCCCTGTAGTGAAATGGTTTTGCTATTTGGCAACTTGTATGAAAAATAAAAGGCAGTAGCAATAGGAATTTAAAGTGTTGGCATCTCCAAAATTAAGATTGAGGTGTTACAATAATAATGCATATTTCATCTTGTGTTGGTAGAGATAGTGACTTAGTACTTATATTTTGCCTCTAGGTGGCAAATATGTACCATGTCTAAAGAAGGAAGTATGTATGTGATCATTATTTGTAAATTCAGAGTGGTTTATATTAGAATGAATAGATTCTTTCTCTGGAAAAAGAATATCTTTGTTTTAGAATATTTATTTTAGAATCTCACATGGCTGCGGGAGACTGAGAAATGCTTTCAAGGGGTCACACAGAAGCATGTTTATATTTTTTTCTAGCATTGATGCTTACAGTCCCTTTGGCAGGATCTTAAGAATGCTCTTGTGGCATACTTTAATAATGACTAACCAATGTGAATATATTTCATGGAATTTTAATGGTTTCAGAGAATGTGCACCCTGACAAAACCAGCTTCACACTTTCACTTTCAGTCACCACTTGACTGAAAAAAAAAGTTGTGTGTCCTGAAATGAACTTACACCTTTTAAGTAGCTTGTTCTTCTTTGTCCAAAAAATCCCCATATGTTCAGTAAATAGACTCTCTTTCTCATTAAAAAAATCAAAGTTGACATTAATATGATGTTTTGAGAAAAATGATGATTATTGAGCTGGGGACCTCTAGGAAATCTTTTAATACCATTTGATACATTTAACAAAAGTTTGTAAAAAAATTGCTGCAAGGAATATTTTCAGATGACTGCAAATACAGGTAGGATCAGTGCTCAAAAGTAGTATATGGTCTTAATTTATTCTCTTCAGCATCTCCAAGTCATTCATGCAATGGTGAAATGGACATTATAGTATCTCACTGCTTCAAAGAAGTGTTGTGAAAAAATTCCCTTGGGTTTTGTGATTCATACCCATTTGGTTGATGCCAGCATAGAAGATTCTCTCAGTGCACTTTGTTTTATGTATAAGAACGCTTCTCTTGAAGCTGTCACAGTAAGATGTATCATACAGAATTAAAAAATTTCAAGTACAAATGTGTGTGCAGCAGGAGGTGGCCTTGTGGTTTGAGATGAGTTTTACAATTTTTCGTTTAATGGCAGCTGTCTCCTGGAGTCCCTTAATGCGAAAGGAGTATGTGTAGTAGTGGGGTTTTTTTTCACTGTAAAAGTTAAAATTAGATCTCTATGTAGATTCTTAGAAGAAAGAACAAAAAAAATTTAAGGCTAATTGCCAAAATATAGTATTTTTCTTATGTTCTACTTAGAAAAAAAGTATTTAACAGCTATTGAGATCTTGTTGCATGTTCTGATTTTTTGTTTTCTTTTGTTCTTTGGTAGGTACTACTTACAGTGCTGTGGAGTTCCACAGGGCTCCATTTTGTCAACCTTACTTTGCAGCTTATTCTACGGAGATATGGAAAACAAATTCCTCTCTGGAATAAAGCAGGATGGGTAGGGATGCTTTCTTCTGTGCTCTGTTACAGTAATTCATAATATGTGGTATATTTGCTAGTTATTTTCTCTGATGTTTAGTTTTGGATTTCAAGGACTTCCAACTTCATTAGGAGTGTAGTATATATCTCTGCAGCTTCAGTGAAATAGTGGTTGGGTTTTTTTGGGAGAATTTCCCTATTACAAGATTGAGAAGAAAATGCAGAGAAGCTTTCCTGTATCTTTGGTAGGATATTTATTCTTAGAGCGAGCACCACTTTTAGGGATGCTATAAGGAGTCTTACAAACTGCTTTTGTGCTTCTGAGAAGTTTATGGCTATTTATTACCATACCATATTATTACCACGTCATCTGTGGTCTTTTCATCCCAGATAAATGAGATGTTTGTTACAGACTTTGATACTCCAGTTTTCTGCCTTAGGTCTTACCAATCAACTGTTGGCAAATCTTAACATTTTATGAAGGTCAGAGCTTCATAGCAGATTTTTTATGGGATATATTGGTTCTTGTTTGAAACCCTGTGTGATTTTTGGTAAATCTTCTCAGTCTTTGTGTCATGTATGTGCTTGCTCCTTAGGAGCTTGACAGAAAGCTAGCCTGATAAAAGCTTTACCTCTTTATTAGCTGTAAAAATTTTGAAGATTCCTTTTACCTTTGTATGAACAGATCCCCAACTGAATAGTGGATTTTAGCATATTTAGTCATGAGCTAGAGCCTGAAACTTATGTTCAAACATCTCCCTTCATTGCTGTGAATTCTTCCCCAAAAGAATGCAAAAGAACTGTGGGAATACTCCAGATAAGTGCATCTGTCTGGTCTCTCTTGGGAGGATTGCTGGGTGTCAGAATTTTAAACATTTCCTTACAAAAGTAGTAGCTCTTAGAGGCTTTTGAGAATGTTCTAATGTGAGTATGTCTGCTGCCTTCAAAGGTTATTATTTACAAAATGGAAATTTGTAAACTGGTTCAGAAGAAGACACTCTTTAATACCGCAGCTGTCTTTATGTAGAGCAGATTTTAGAATGTTGCTTAGGTGTCTGTTGAATGATCTTGGTCATTTAATGTCCTTTAAGTCAGAAGAATAAGGTGGTTATTGACTTGGCTGGGCCAAGGTGCAGCTGATGGCAGTACTTTTGCTTTGAAGACGAGACTGTACATCATCTCCAGAACTACTTCTCTGTGATCTGCTAAGCAGGATTTACCAGAAAAATATGGGCATGTTTGGAGTCTTAATTCTGTCAGAAAATTTCTGCCTTTACAGTGTCTTCTGCTTTACATTCAAGCTATAGCTTCATAAAAAAGTTATTAGATAGAAGAAGATAGAGTTGGAGCCCATCAACAATCTGCTTGTGTCCTTGGTCTGGCACCTATTTTCCTTGTCTTGTAGAGAAAAATACTGCAAATTTTCCCTTGGGAAAGTGTAAATACCTGTATCCAGGGAAGCCACTGTGGAATAGTTCATGTGTTGTAAATTCTTTCATGCTTCATCTAGGCAGTCTCATTGCTTTTTTTATTTAATTTTTTATTTATCTTTAAGAAAGAAGCAAAACTGAAAATTTCTTCATGAGTCTCAATTTGGAGTTTATATCAGCCTCTACCATCTTGTGAATTAAAATAGGCGGGCACATAACATGTTGCTCTGAAGTGTATGAAAAACTTTGAAAGGATTACATATTGAAAAATCTAACATTGGTTTCTTCTTGATTACAGAGTCCTAATACGTCTCATTGATGATTTTTTGCTGCTTACACCACATTTAATGAAGGCAAAAACTTTTCTAAGGTAGGCTATTAGAGACATAGTCTTCAAAGTAGTGAGCATCGTTACCTTTTACATAATTCTTTTTCATATTTATACACCTAGGTGTATTGATTTTATGAGTTAACAATCAAGGGCCATTTTGGAGTCCTTGGTAATAGTCTGTGATTGGGAAGAATCCTAAAACTGCCTTCCTGATAGCCAATTAACAGTCTGCTGCAGTTCTCATGGTGAGCTACTCCTGCTTGAGTTTGAATTAGGGACCTACCAACTAACCATGGTGGAGCTTCAAGCAAAAATTAGTTTTGCAGCCTAATCAAAGCAGCTGACAATTGTCTTTCAAAATTATTTTCTCTAAAATTTTGGTATGTCTTATTTGCATTCTCAAAATGTTTTTATTGGGCAGTCATGGTACTGCTTTCTGTTCCCAGGGAAGGAATGCAGCTCTGGTCTGATCCAATATAGCTAAGAATTTTCTGGTCATTAACATTCCATGATGAGTATCTGAAGATACCAATAGCATGGTAATATGCAGTTCACACAGAAGTTTTTAAACAGTAATTCTTTATTGTGCTTCAGAACTACCTTTTCTTTAAAAATTGAATCTCAGAAGAGGCTCCTGGTTACTGAGAATAAGAGTGTACAGTTAGTCCTAAGGGAGTTCTGCTGATGCCAAAATCAATTGAAAGGATCCAAAGGACAGGTCTTGAAGAAAAGCTCAGCATGTGCAGTGTAGTCCGTTGCATCATGCTTTTCAGTAGTTAAAGTTGTGAGCCTGAAAGGTGATGGATCAATCAGTTAAGCACAGTTTGAAGTATAAATTGTATGAAATAATGGATATTGTATTTTGAAGACTTCATTTGTCCTCATTTCCTTATCAGAACAGAAAGAAATATCTGGGATCTGTGGGTTTACAGTTCTGGAAACGATAAACTAACAGTAAGGGCCTCAAGCTATTAATCTCTAGCATCCTTTCAGCACAATGTCACTTCAGCAGCAGTGCAGATATTGTCCTTTTTGCCCTTTGAAGTTGCCTGCATCTTGGTTCTGTATCATCTTCTGTACCAGATATGTTGATTTTCTGTAGAGAAGTAGCCTTTTCTGTGAGAGATGTCCAGAACTGTTAACAGATCAGATCCTATCAGCTCTCTATCACAAATGCAGTACCAGTGTTTGCTAGAGTAGTGTTAGAACTAGGGGACTCAATAAATTAGTTTTGAGGAGACAGCATTATGACTATGACTTTCGAAGAAGAAGAGCCTACCTCTTCCTCTCTTTGAAAGGATGAAGCCTGCACATAAGTACATTGCCAAGTAAGACAAAATGCTCCTTGTCCATGACACTGCTGATCCAGTATGTAGCAGGTAATCAATTCACTGGCATTCTGGCAGTGAAAATATTCGCCTCAAAGTTCAAAACTTTTCATCAGATAAGTGAGGTTCCTGTTATAGGGATTCTCCTTGGTTTTGTTAGTCTCCAAAAACAGTAACTTGTCATCTATCTTTTTCCAGTGATTCTTGTTTGAGGTTTCCATGAGTGTGGTTCATATAGTTTGTCTCAGGCATTGCATGGCTGATGTGCTTAATTTGCATTAATCTGTAATTTTTTTTCTCCATAATTCTCAAGTTTATTTATCTTATGTATTTATTTACCTCTAATGTCTTCACTTTCTTTATTTCTAGCTGTGTTCCTTAACCTGAGGACTTGGCTGTGGTTCCCTTTACTCTTTGATTTCTGCCCTTTTGTTCAAGATCTTGTGTCTTGCTGCATGGTGCCAGTTTTTGTCTGCTTTGCTTGGGGGGGGCTTAGCCTAACTGTTTATATCTGTTTTAGGACTCTAACATCAGGTATTCCTGAGTACGGCCTTTTAATAAACCCAAATAAGACAGTGGTGAATTTTCCTGTTGATGATATCCCAGGATGTTCCAAATTTAAACAGCTGCCAGATTGTCGTTTGATCCCGTGGTGTGGCTTGTTATTAGATATAAAAACACTTGAGGTTTACTGCGATTACTCCAGGTAAATAGTTGCACACTCTAGTGTCAACTTTCCAGTATTTTGTGCACAGTGGGAGAAGCACAAGGGTGTGTTGGGAATCGTGTAGTTGAATTAATTGCAAAATAGATTGGGATTTGTTTGGTATAGAGTAGAGGGATTAGCAATCCTTTTGACATCAGAGGTGTTCCCTCTGTTACACTTCAGATGGGAAAGAATGTGTGGGGAAGAGAACTGCTCTTTAAAATAGCAATCTTGACCATTTAGACAAAACAGTCTGAAATGACACAGAGCTCAGGACAGGATAATGTATCCTACTAAAAAGAGATGTAGATCCTTTACATGGACTACTAGAGATAGCATTAGATATTTGCTAAAGATTGAAAAGAAAGAACTACTTAAACTCAAGAATAATATTGCTGCAGTATTGATCATTTTTGGTATAAAAAGCCCTTAAGTACTTAAGTGGGAAATTAGGAGGAGGTTTTCCACTGTTAGGGTGGTAAAGTTCTTCAGTAGTTTGTCTAAATAGTGAAGTTGTGTCATATAAATTCCTTTCCTGAAATGACCAAGTTTCCCATAGCAAAGGACCAAAGTCAACAGCAAAAGAGATTTATTTGCTTGCTGAGTTCGTTAAAGAAACAGTTTATGTTGCAAAGGGTATTGATGCTACTGGTCTGGGAGACACTAATCAGAATCATAAAATCATAGAATTGTTTATGTTGGAAAAGACCTTTAAGACTGAGTCCAGCCATTAACCCAGCACTGCTAAGCCCACCACAGTGTTTGTTTCAAGGCTTTGCTTTTGCTAAGTAGCTGGGACATCAGGATTCCAGTAACTAAGGTGCCTGCAAGCCAAGCTCCTGCATTGCATGGATCATAGATGTAGATAACATGATTGTCACTGGACTAATTAATAATGTTCTGGCTAGACGATGTGCTTAAGAAATACATTTAGTTTGTTTAAATACATTTGTTTTTAAGGTTATTGATTTGGCTTTTTTTAGCAGGGTGAATTTTTCAGCCCTGAGGAATTGAAGTCAGCCCTTAGCTAATACCCTTTATGACACAGGGCCTAGTCTCTTTCAACATTGAATTTAATTATGGTTATCTTTTAGCTACTGGCTCATTGATTAGCAAGAAATCTCTGTAGCATGGGAAATTAAATGAGGCTTGCTTTACAGAATTTAATTTGGTCTATTAGCCATGGAGTTTAACTACTTTTCTACTTTTTTTTCTAGTTACACCTGTACTTCCATCAGATCAAGTCTTTCCTTCAATTCAAATATAACAGCTGGGAAAAACATGAAATACAAACTGAGTGCAGTCCTCAAACTGAAATGTCATAGTTTATTTCTTGATTTGCAGGTGGGAATATGAAAATGGATGTTTGGCATTATTGTGATTAGTGATGAAGAGCATTAAAACTGCTTTGAGTTCTAACATGCAAGTTTATTTTGAGAGGAAATCCGCATAATCTGAAATGCTGACATCAAATAAAATGTAGGGTTCCAGAAGTGATCCTTCACAACATTGTTAAGTTAGTTGCATAAAAGAAAT
Source organism: Erithacus rubecula (assembly GCF_903797595.1). Lineage (NCBI taxonomy): Eukaryota > Metazoa > Chordata > Aves > Passeriformes > Muscicapidae > Erithacus > Erithacus rubecula. The sequence continues at coordinate 85,676,368 of NC_136689.1, read as the reverse complement.
CTTTAAAGTTTAGCATAAAATATCTTTTGTCTAGATCTTCAACAAATCCAATTATGACACTAAAATATTGTTATAGCTCTGTTTCTGTTCTGTTCTAGATCAACAGCCTTAGAACAGTTCTCATTAACATCTACAAGATATTTTTGCTCCAGGCTTACAGGTAGGTCACTGTCTTCTGAAGAAAGTGTTAGCATTTCATTCCTCTTTCTTGACACATGGAGGAGCTATGAATTAGAAAAAAGTGTGCCATGTGAGTGTGCAGTGTGTGTATATATATCTGTGATGTATGCAGTCGTAAATGTCAGTAGTAGGTCAAGTTATTCTCATTTCAACACTGTTCTTAAGTAATACTGGTATGTTTCAGATACAGAAATATATTTGGTTTGTGTGTTTAAGTGATACTTCACCAAATGTTCAGGGTCTTGGTTTTGACAGCTGACCTCAAGATAACCAGCCTGTTTTGCTTCAGGAGTATTATAAGAAGCCTGATTAATCTTTTTATATTTAGGTCAGTTAGAACTTTGTATCTGTTAAAGTCATATCGAACTTTGACCAGTATGACTTCAGGTAAAGTGAGGTTTCATTCTACCAAGTTAATTGCAGTTTCTTATTGCTGACAATGTTTTAATTGCTCCTTAGCTGGTAATATCTTGACATTTGTAAGCTGGGCTTGATCAGCAGAGGAAGTGAATGTTTTAAACAAAGATAAGGGAAAGAAATTGAAACTAATAAGTTTGAAGACAATACTAAACAATGAACATTGAAAATTTTGAATGATTGGCAGCAGCAAGTAATTGTGTTTTTATTGCCTTAACACAGAAAATGTGCAAGTTCTTCACTCTTCACAGAAATCAGATGTTGTTCTTTTGCTATGTTCACATTTGGTATGAAGGAACATTTTGGTTTTGTTCTTAAATTCATCTTGGTCCACATTCAAGCTGTATTCTTTGTCCAAGAAGTGTAATTGGGTTTGCCTAGCACAGCACTGATGTGTCCAGCTCTTAAAACTTTTGTGTTGTGGGTAATTTAAGATTTTTCTCTGATAGATATGATCATGTAGTTACTTCTGTTTGGTTTTATGGTAACCTTCTAACAGTGGCCTTCATATGTTATTTAACAGACTGTCCACCATGATAACTGTGTGTCAGGTTAAATCAGTCAATGACCAATTATGTAGCATGGTACTTGGATCTATCATTTAAATATTGGAAATGTCACAGTTTCCTTAAGTGATTGCAGTATGTTGGGTTAATTTAATAAACAAGTATATACATTGTTGACTAATTTAAAAAAAGCAATATTTTAATTGGCTATATTCAGCATAAGCAAGATTCTAATTCCAGCATCTAAAGGTAAAAAAAGTCAGCAGTTTTAAAATATTTTCAAACAGGTGTAAGGAAGCATACAGTACATATAATTTCTATAGAGTTGGCTTCCAAATAGGCAAAGGAGCAAGCGTTCTGGTCTGTGGAATCATTTGGAAGTTGATTTTCCTGCATACCTGAACAGAATTTGTTGTGGGGTTTTGCTTTGTTTTTTCTTCCTCTCACATTCTCTCATGTGAGTGTTCTCTGGTGGTATGGTCTGTGATGGAATTGGTGACAATGGGTAGTTTCATTGCCCCTGCACATAGCACAGTTATGCTGTCCTCAGAGGAGAAGTTTGTTACCAAGGCTGGTGGCTTCAAGATCATCTTTCAGCATAAAATTTAGAAACAAATGTCATATATATCTGACATTCCAGGAATGTGTATATGTGGGAGAGGTGTCATGCAGTAACAGTGCTGATACAGCTAAAGACTGATGTTTGTGTAGTGCATAAACTGTGTAGGCATAGTTTCGCTTGAAATTGCAAATGACTTTTGATTAAATAGGCTGTTTTTGTGAACAGGTTCCATGCCTGTGTTCTCCAATTTCCATTCAACCAGCAAGTTAGAAAAAATCCTTATTTCTTCCTAAGGATTATCTCTCAGACTGCATCATGCTGCTATGCTGTCCTGAAAACAATAAATGCAGGTATAGGATGTTAATGGCAATGAAGTAGTGGGTTTGGATTTGTTTGCTAGTGGGTTTGGGTTTGTTTGGGGGTACTTTTAGACAAGTAGAACATCTTGAATGTGCAGTCTGGTGTAATTTTGGGATAAAGATCAGGATTTAATATTATGAAGTTCTTTATAAGAATCACAGTTCATTTTTCCTCTTAAACTCAGTTTTCTGAAGATTGAGTTTCAGGTGCTAGTTTTGTTTTCTGCTGATGTATAAGACTTCACTAACTACACAGGTTTCTAGTAAAAAATCCTGGGGTGATTTTATAGAAGGAGAGGAGAGACTGGACATACTTCTTAGTGCTCATCATTATTTTCCTGCTTACATTATTTTCCTTTTCTGTATCTAGGGATTGCTGAAGGTAACAAAGGTGTATCTGGCATACTCCCTATTCAAATAGCAGAATGGCTCTGCTACCATGCCTTCACTGTCAAACTGTCAAATCATGAAGCTGTTTACAAATGTCTGCTTACGTCCTTAAAAGTCTGTAAGTATTCAGCTATTTTTACAGTTTTGTCTCTTGTAATTTTGTCTATTGGTTAATTGTAATAAAACTTAGAAACTAATGGATTTAAAAAGTTTTCTAATCCAAAAATGTTGTTGTCAGATGTACATTAACAATCTTTCTGATTTTATTCAAGTTTACGAAGTATAAGTAGGCAGATTAAAATGTTTTTCTAGAGTCTTATTCTCACAGAAGAGCTGATGCTTTGCACTTAGTAAGCTTGTACAGTTCAGAAGGCTAAATAAGACTGTGTTAATCATGTAAGTATTCTCAGCAGGTTTAACTAAATGAAATACAAATGCTCAAGCTTCTGTTTTAAAAAATGTGGATTAACTGGCTGCTAAATAAACTCCTCCTACAATTTAAACTCTTACCCAAAAAAGTGTCACCAGGGTCACTTGGAAACAGAAGCACTGGCTCTACTGCATGTGTATTCTTGTAGAGTTGTGGTGTTGGTGTATCTCTGACACTTCTGTTTGGTAAAAGAAGCTGTCTGTGTCCCTGGTTCCTGGGTAGCTCTTTCCTTAAACAGTTGTGCAGTCTGCCTGTAGGCCAGTCCCATAAATAATGGAACTTTCAGTTTTAAGATATTAAAAGTGGACAACAAGAGGTTTTCCTGAAGTAGCCTGTACTGTTCGTGAATTTAAGCTGTGGTGATGGCCAGACTCTTGATGCTGACTCTATAATTTGCACTTTGAATGAGTCATTGCTTGGGCAGCTTTATTATGCAAGACCAAAAAATTCTTGGGTCTCATTCCAGAATAATACCTTTTTGATTTGAAATGTGTCCTAAGCTTTCTTTGATAGCTGCACTGAGTAGGGTGCCCCAAAAAGAAAGCAGCTCTCCTTTTGGAAGGGAGCATTTTCTTCCTATTCCAAAGGCTTGTAGCAATGCCTAAGTGCAGAGCCTGATTTTTGGTGGTGCAGTGTGAATGTATCACAGCAACACTTACACTTTCACAGGAAAGCAACTGATGGTTTGGATTTTGCCAGCCACATTCTTGAGAGCTATGGACTTTCTGTATGGAGCAGAGTTTCAACAGCCTTTCCCAGAGGAACTCCTCCCGAGTTTCTCACTGACACCAAAACCAGAGGCCCCAACTCTCCCACTGCTGCTGAGAAACCAGGGCAGGGCTGCTTTCTTCACTTAGAGGGGTCAGTGGCTGAAGAACAAAGCAGAGAATGCAGTAGGCACAACCAGTAGGACAATGGGTTCCCTGAGAACTGCCTCACTTCTGTAAGATCCATACCAGGCACATTTGAGTTTTCATCTCTAGTGCTAAAGGTTTTGCTCTTGGGATCTTTGACTGGCAAACCACAATCCAAGTCAAAGCTCCTCCATCCTTGTCTGTGCTTTGCTGTTTAATCTGATAATACTTTCAGGGTGGAGGCACAGCCCCAGGCAGCTTTATTGCTCAGCAGAATCTCACCTTCCATGGCTGCATGCATCAGCCATAAAGGTGATCTCTGCTGTCCACAAAGACACGTCACCATAGATGCCAGGGAAGATTGGGAAAACTTTGCCTCTACTTCCCAGCCAGTTTGACTAGCAGTTGTCAGTATGTTCCTTCTGCTGTACCCATAGAGCTGCTTGCCTAACTGAATACTGAGCTGAAACTTGCATGTGGTCCAGGCCTAACTCTGTGCAGTTTCCAACCCAGGAAGGAAAAGCTGGCCACCTGTCAGTTGACCTCACTGGCAGTGAGAATTGTCCTTGAGAAAGGGAATAATCTTTCTTCCTAAATTCCTAGGGAAGCCTATCAGTGTTGTACTTCCTGAGTATTTTGGAAGTGGAGCAGGAAAAGTCCAGAGGTCATTGGAAGATGTTTTCTTGAAAAGAGTAATTTTCAGTTATTCTTTCACAAATCTTACCTTCTCTGAGGCAGAATCTGTTCTTCACATCCGTAGTGTTAAGACAACCCACTATTTTTATCTACAGTGTCCTGTTTCTTTTGGAAATATCTGAGACTTCAAGCACATTACTGAGAGATCAAGGCTTCAGAAATCTTTGCTTAACAGCTGCCTGAACAATTAGCAGGCTGTGACTTGTGACTTTACTATGAAACTTCTAAGATGGAAACTTTCATTATGATTGGTTGACAGATCACTGGGGTCCAAGTAATTCAAATGCTATCTCTCCATTTGTTTATAGCCACCTGAAATCTTACCTGTACTTCCACTAGTCCTGTTTCACCAGTGCAGCAAGGGTTAATACAATAATTGGTGGAGCTGTACAAAGACATCTTGTGGTGATGAGTCACATTCATTCTCTTGGTGTGAAGGAGCATCATTAACTGTATCCCCAAAGTCTCTGGTAGAGATGAAGGCTGTTTTTTGGTCTCTGATTGCATGTGGTGTTTATATTAATATTTTTTTCCTGAATTTAGTACAGTGATAAATGTCCTGATCCTTTGGGCATACATTAAAATACAGAGATATTGGTAGTTTTCTATGCAGTTGCAAGTTAGTTTTGTTTGCCCTCCACCAGGCCTAGTCCTGGATAATGTTATTGTAATCAGAACATCATCTTGTAGAGAAGGTTACTAGAGAACTAAAAATTATGTAGAGATATCAGAGCTAATTCCACATATGATATTTTAAGTTTTGTCTTGTGGAAATCAGGTAGCATGTGTGGATGCCAGTAGTCATGACAGGGAAATCACTGAATTTCAGGTGGGATCCTCTGAAGTTAGCTCAGTACTTCTGTATGTTACAATAATCTGTAGCACAGAGATAAGGTTGGTAAAAGCCCCTGTATTGACTTAACAGCTGCAATTTTTGTTGTCATTTTGGAGTTTGTCTTGGCTGTATAAAACCTGTTATGTCTGCAAGATCGTGTTATTGACAGGAATTGATATAAATTTGGTTTTCTCTGTGTCCCTGCACATGCCTTTCCACTACACTCAGTGGGAATCAATATCAAGCTCATAGGTTTTGGAGAGGAGGTTCTTCCCACTATTCCCAAACCTATTAAATATCAACATCGGGCTTGTCATGAGTTGTCATCATTCTTCAGAGTTAAGTATTTAAAGCACAGTTATTGTTTAACATCTCTCCTGTTATTACCAGTGGGGAAAGGAGCAAGAGTCTCTCCTTATCATGATAAGATATAAATACATCATCTGTCTCCTTTCCAGATATAGGGAAAATGTTTATTGAGTACTTCTGGCTTTCTGCACCATTGACAATTTTGCCGACTCTGTTTAGTGATGGACTTAAACTGTTGCTAGGATTTTACATGTTCTTCCTAACCTGTAAAAAGTCCTTTTCACTGTCTGTATTTCTATTGATGGGACATTCAGTCTTTCAAAGTAACTGTGGTTTAATGGAAGGCCTTATTTGGTGGGTAGAGTTGTTGAACAAATGGGCTTATACTTTTCAAAATTTAATGAAGTTCTCAAATAGAACAAAAAAATCACAAAAGCAAGTAGGAAGAATTTGCTCCTTGATTTTCTTTGTTAATATTTTCACATACAGTTTTGAACCTTTTTGTTAGCCTGATTTAACTGTGGAAGAACAGTAACATAATTTATTATGGCTTTTTTATCCCTGTTTTCTAGGTGTTTTAACTTTTTAGTTGGTTTTAGCTAGTATTGATTTCATTGCTTCATTAGCATTATCCCTAAACCAGAATTAATAATTATTTGCAGTTGTAATGAATTGTTTCTAATATTTTGGTAGGTAAGAGGCAGCTCATCAGGAATATCCCAGAGGATACTGTGGCACTACTGCGGACAGTGACAGAACCAGCTCTTTGTCAAGATTTCAAAGCTATCCTGGACTAACTGATTGAGGTCTATTTCATAATCTTCTCAGGTTTGAAAATAAATGCTATGTATTTAGGTGACTTCTCTGTAGTTTATTTTGATAAAGTGGGTCAAAAACAAGTTCACTCAGTTTTATGTGTCTGTTTCTCAGATACCATACAAGCATATAAAAAGAGCAGACAGTTTTATTAGTACCTCTCGTTTGGGTTTTTTGTTCATGGGTTTTTTTTGTAAACTCAGTCTGTTTGAAGTAATTTACATGGTTAGGTTCCATGACTTGCATCTTCTTGATCATTAAACTATGTACAAAATTTACTTTCTTGGCTCAATGAGTTGTCTTGAAAGTTTTTTTTTTTTAAACTTCTGTGTTACAGACTATTTTATAATAAATTGGTTGGTTAATTGCAATAGCATGTATTTTTTTTCCAAGGCTTTTATTTTATAGCAATCTTTAATATGCTGGTTTGTCATGAAAAGCAGTTACCTACACAGGACAAATGCATTTCATGACAAGATGCAGAGGCTGGAAATTTTATGCTTTGCAGATCACAACTAATATATGCCAAAATTTCACTGTCCAAGCTGATTATTTGGTATATGTTTTATTTATTTTGAATACTTAGTGATATTTTTACTACTGTGTTGTACAGAATGATGCTGATCCATTTATGCCTACAAAACAAAAGTTCTCAATTAGATAATATACCAAGTATATTGCTTTTCTGTTTGCATATCTTTTGGCTCTGTAAAAACAAATTTTTTACAAGGATATGTAGTGATAGAAAAAAGAATAGCTTTAAACTGGGTGCTGGTTTACATTCAATATAAGGAAGAAATTATTTAGTGTTGGGTGTTGACATGCTGGAAGAGGTTGCCCAGAGAAGTCTTGGTTGCCTCATCCCTGGCAAATCCCCCCAACACAGGGTTTGGTGACTGATTTGCAGTGTTCAGTCTTTCCATTAACATCATAACTCAGTTCAAAATGTTCAGTCAGTGATACATGTTTGGGTTTTTTTCTGTCTGTGAAGTGGCACTCTTAAAATTCATTTTAAAAAGAGTCACAGAGCAAATTCCTACTAGAGATGAAGAACAACACTATTGCTCTCTCTCTCCAGCCAGCAGCTCAAACATTTAAACACCCCCATGCCCCTTAGTGGTCTGCAGTGATGCTGGATGAGGGAGCACTATCAGAGACAACATTGCATGAGAGAGGTTTGGCAGGGCAGAAAGCTTTGTTTTAAGGGTTTATGTGGCAGGAAGAGACAGCAAGGTGGTCTAACTGGGAAAACAGAGGGCATGCAAACTTCACCAATGGCTTGGATTAGCCCATTTTTCTCTGTGTGAATATAACCTTATGATGTGGTCTCAGCTGAAGGTGTAGTTTTATAAAAATGAATATTGTGTAATGCTTGCAATTCTCCGAGCTGTTATTTGTCTTTCCCAAGAATAGCTGGTTGAGTCATCAGTTTCAAAGAGTACCTGTTTGTAAACAGGTACAAATACAGTAGAAATCACAAGAGAAGATTATTTCATTTAAAATATCCTTCCCTCAAAAAGGCAAATGAAAGTAAAGCTGAAACTGGTATTGTTTTAGCAAGTGGTGAATTTGGAGACTTGAAGAAGAGTTGGCAGTCTGTACTGGAAACTTGAAGTTGCTGCTGTGGCTTATGATAATTGGAAAGAAAATACTATGAGTATATATGTAAGGAATAGATTAACCATAGCAGGGGCATACAGTTTTTACTCTAAAAATAGATGTTGGGAAGGTAGAAATATTCCATAAAGCTATTCTGGCACAGAACTGTTCTAAAAGAAATAGTATGATCCCTTATGGTGGTAAAATATATTCTACTTAATTGGTAGCAAGGGCAGTGTGTTAAACAGCAACTGCTGACAGGAAATGTTTGGGTGAATAACTTGAATCTAGAAATATTAAATGAATTAGGAGCATTCTGAATCTGTAATGTGGGTTTTCAACAATCATTGTACAGCTGGGAAAACTTCAAAATATTTGAGAGGTTGTGGGGAAGGTTAAGGTCTCAGTATTTAAGAGAAGGTAAGTAGAGAGATTGATAGCTAAACCACTGATTGTACCTCCCTGCTCAACCTGCCCTGCAAGTGCTGCAAACCACTCAGGAAGTTGAGTTTGCTGGAGGGTTTAAATGGGGAGAGAGAGAAACAGGGCTGAACACTATTTTTAGTGTATCTACAAAGCTGTAAGGAAGGAATTTGACAGAAGCCCCAGAAGGGGAGATCAGTCTCTTGGATGCCTCCATCAAATACATCCTTCTTTTCCTACTGTTTCCTTTTGGAAAGGAAATATGGACTGGGAATCTCAGGTTAAGGTAGGTATCAAATTTCACAGTGTAGGAAACTGCCTGTGTTCCAGAAGGATTGTGCTTTTTTCTGCATCTGTTTTCTGTTTATTGTATTATGATAATTTTGATTTGTCTTTATTTATAGTGTGTTCCAATGCTCCTGAGGCTTTTTACTTTAATAGGCAATTGACCTCCTTGTTCTAGGGCTGTGGATTCTGGTTAAGGCTGAACATCACCATGGCTGCATTTTTGTCTTTTACTGATTTACCCCCAAAGAGCCCAGGTGGTTCTTGCAGCCTGGACAATTCTAGGAAAGTCTTGTCTGCCAGAACTTTATGAGTTCACAGCAGCATATTGGAGCAAAGAAGATTTGATGAATATGGAGATAAGACTGGGAAAAGAGTGAGGGGAAGGTGTTTACATACATGTGCTCCCTCAAGTAACACAGTTGAGCTATTCAGGAGAAAAAGGTACCTACAGGATATAATCTTATTCTTCATGAATAAGAAGGGGAACTTTATTGGAATAAGCCTAGAATTTTGGCACAGGAATTTTGGTAGAAGTAATATCAGAAGTGCATTGATAATAGAAAAATAGTGTTCATGCAAGAGTTGCTAAACACATTTTTCTACATGCCTACTTGAGCTAAACAGTAACTTTAGCTTGTGTTTTCTAGCCATCATTTGTAGTTACTGGAGCTGAAAATTGTCTTCCCTCAGAGTCCTGTCCTGGGCTGAACTGCATGTCTGGTGATCCATAAAGTCTCCCTTCTGGTGAATGGAAGGGACAGCTCAAAAGTCAAGTCTAGATACCGTGACAGTGACTCAAGATGGATTTATAGCCTTGAAAGTCTTCTAGATCTAGTTTCCTTATGTTCTCATCTTCTGTCAGTATTAGCTGGATGTGTTTTTGTTGCCTATAGGATTGTAATGAACATTTATCTTGCTGTAGTCAGAAATGTGAATATAAAATGTATGCTTTAGTTAAAAATTCTTATTTATGTATTTACAGATTTATAACCCTAGTCCTTTCTCTTCCTTGACACCTGAAGGTGTTGTCATACTTAACCCTCACATACTTTCCCACTTTTTTTTCAGAGGCTGCTGGTTCCTCAAGTATCATGACAAAGGGAAGCCTCATCTCTCAGCACTACACAGTGGCCAGGATCTGCAGCCAAGTACAGGAAATCCTGGTTTTCAATGAAGATTAATTTCATGTTCTGTAAGGTTGCAGCTCACTGAAAGGCTGCTATGCATCTGCATTTTTGTTATGCTATTCAACTATTGTGTTTGGTATGAAAAATAAAGGGGGAAAAAATGGGGAATTATTTTTTTACAGTATTTTCCACTACAATAAATTCTGGAATATGCTAAGATAAGAGATTTGTGCACAATTAATTGCTAAAATTTACTTAACATACATTCTTTTACCTGTTGATGCTTTATCTTTGCTTCTTGCAATGCTTGAGAATATGAAATAATCACAAAATGCTGTATAAGTATGTATAGGGATTTACAAAAATTGGAGTGTAGTGTAAAAGAGCACTTAGAGCTCCCATTCTGCATCTCCTGGAGCAGGGGGGCAGGGCAGTGAATGAAACTGGAGGTGCTTGTGTTTATCAGTTTGTGTTGCTGATCCTTAGGAACAGACCAGTTTTTTAAAAGTGAAGGAAGACATAAGCTAGCAGCAATACTTAACAGGCTTTCCAAGTTTAAATTCTGGCTGGAGAGATAGATGCAGCTGTGAAACTGGTTGAAATGAAAGGAAACACAACAGCATTGTTTACAGGGTGTAGTGATTGCTGTAAGCATGTGAACCGTGTATAGCAGGTTGGATGGATGATACCAAATGACAGCTAATAATGTCTAACAAAGGCTGTCTTATTTGTGCTGACAGACAGGTACAATGGGTATTTATTCTTTTGGATGAGAAAAGTTGATGTTAGCCCCCTGACAGGAGAAGACTTCTGGTTGCACAAGGCTTGGGTCCTTGCTCCTGCGCTTTTGCTTGACCAGGTGGAAGAGTGCTGCCAGAGGTAGGCACACGCAAGGAAGGGCCACCAACAGCACACAAATGGCCTGTACCCAAGGTGGATAAACTTTCTCCTCTTTCATGGGGAAGCCTTCCTGTGGAGATAAAAAAAGCAAGTAAAAGAAATAATTTGTAGGTACATTTAGATTTTGCTGTGATTTCTATTTTATTTTCTTATGCTGTTTTAGTAAGGATAGCAAAAGTTTTACTCTGCAGTAGCATTCAGTGGCCATGTCCTCTGCAAACCCTTGTGGGTCTGGAGACAGCTGTAAATGCTTTATGGTTTCAAAGATGCATAGCTGGAATTGTGACACATTCCTAGGGATATAGAAATTACCCAAAGTGTTACTAGACCTTCACCTTCTCTTGGTTAAACTGTGATCATTCTTGTTGTACTCAAAGCTTACCTGCAGCAATTACTGAGCATATTCTTTGTCAAATAGGGAAGATGTATATCAGAAGTTTGGAGAGAATAATGATAAAGCAATTTCTGCAAGTCTTGCTGTAAGTTTTATTTGGGATGATAGATACTCGATGGCATTTGGGACAGATTCTGCTGGTGTGTGTAATTCTCATATAGTTTAAGACCAGAACTGATCTTCAAGCCCCTACACAGGGTGTATTTGAGAGGGGTCAAAGAAATTGCAATTGATTGAGACAATGACATCCAGATCAAATGTTTCAGCATGGACATGTCTTTGTTGCTGAATTAACCAATGCTATTCTCAGACCACTGCCTCCCTGTCTGCCTGTCAAAAGTACACATTCATATATTCACCAGGCCCCCAGTGATATTGGTAGTTTTTGCTGAGAAATGCCTTCATCCCTGATGTGTGTTATGCAGCTGTAAAGCTCTGCTCGGGCATTTGTTCTATCTCTGAACCCCCTGTGGGTATGGAATGTCTGTGACATGTTTCATTTCAACACTTCTGAGCATTACATATATCCATAAGAAATAGGGAGCCTGGACTAAGCAGGACCCCTCAAGAACAAACTTTTGTTAGTATGTGTAACCTCTCTGCACACTGGAGCCTTTTCATTCCCAGCACTTCATCACTTCAGGCTATATTCAATGGGTAAGCAATAGATAACAATGATCTTAAAGGATCTGGTAAGGGAAGAAGATAATTCCTTTTATTAGAAGTTCTGAAAATATTGGAGAACATACATATTTAGGGTTCCAGGCTGTGTAGCTGGGTGGCTTCTGCAGCTGGAGAGTAATGAAGGCTGTGAAGACAATTAGCAGGAGCAGAGGGCTAATAAACCTCCATGTGATCTGCCAGTAGAGATTGAGTTTTCGTCCAGTCATCCATTCCACATCTTTACTGAACCTTGTAAAAGAAGGATTGTTTATGATGATGTCAGATCTAGAGTGGTAACAGTTTCCCTTTTTAATGGTTTCCTATAAGTTGGAAACACAGAGTACAGCACTGTAAATCTTTTCTATTCCATACCATTCTTTAATAATGCACTATTTCCTTGAGTAAATAATATAATTCAAATAGGTCTTTATTGATCCATTCCAGAGATGAATGTCCAATTTGCATTTTCAGTTTAATTACCTGAGCACCTAGTGTAATATTTCTAAGCATCAATAAATTATGATAATATTGCAGCAGTTCTGTAAACTATTCAGATATTTAAAATAAAAAGACAAAATTGCCAAGGGAGCAAACATAGCATAGTAGGAAGATGTCTCAGTTAGCCAGCACCAAATCAGGTCAGGGATAAAGTTACTGCAACCTGAGCTGCATTTATATCTTACAATAAAAATATACCATCTCTTTCCAACCTACCTTTTAATTTTATAGATGTACACAACTCCAATCACTTCAAAGAAAGCAATGACTAGAAGAGGCACTGAGCTTGCATATCTGTCAAAAATGTCAATCCAGTAACTCCCTGAACCCAGTGTAAAACACAGAGCAATGAGGAAGCTAATTAGACATATTATACCTGAAAGGAAAAAAGATATCTTTGTTACTGGAGTACTGAATTTGGTAGCTTTATTTTTTGTTCTAAATTGCTTTGTTCTTGTTCTAAAAATTTTTATTCTCTCTCCCTTTATGGAGTTACAACAAGCTATTTTCTCCTTAGGGGAGCTAATACCACTTTCCAAACTCAGTTTTTCCCTGTGTGTTGGCCAAGAGCACCACTTTTGCAGGAGGAATACATTCATGTGACTTAGAGCATCCTACAGTTGTTGGTACTTCCTTCCATCACAGCCTGGCCTGTGCTGTGACTCAGTGTTAATTTTTGACTGCTGTAGTGAGTTTCAAGTGCCTCATTTCCATATTTCCATGCAGCCATAAGCTTAAACCACAGGCAGGTGGCACCTTGGAAGTGTAAGGACTCCCTGAATTTCTGCCCCCATTTCCTCAGAGAGCCCAGAGCTACAAATGTGTGTGTTCCTTGTGTTCCAGCATGTATCATTTGGGTTTCAGCACACTTCTGTACAGCCAGTTCCCCTTTAGCCGAGATTTAGATTTGGGTAATTGAAAGAAAAAGTGGGAAGGAAAGGAGGGAATAAAGATATTGCTGGACACAGGCATGGGCTACAAATCAGTTTGTGTGTCTTTCTAATGTGTTGCTAATTGCTTCTAACTCTGAGATGGCCTTTGGTTCAACTTAGTAAAATGTTGGCTCCAGACTTTTTTTAAGTTCACAACTGGAAACTCAATTTTAAAATAATATTGTTAACTCATCAAGTTGGGAATAAATTTGTTTCTATATGAAAAATTGTAAAATTAGGGATACAGTTTAGATGCCACAGGAATGCTCTACAAAAGACATGACAGCAATATTTCCCATAAGAATTTAAAAGGCAACTGCCATGGATTTTTCTGACCAGTTTTACCATAGGATCTCTCAGATTCTCAATGAGTCTGGTTCTTAAGGAGCAGGTTTTGTTCAGTAACTGTCTCTGGTTAAAAAGATTCCGGTTTTGTTGCCAAAACAGGATCACACACCTTCATTCCTCATTTTCAAGTCTTAATTTTCTACTCTGACATATTCACAGTAAATGTGAAACAATCTGTAGCAGCATAAAGCTGGGTGAAATAGGGGTGAATGATCTCTCTTACAGTGGTAAATAGTGCAGGTGATTATGGCAAACCAGCTGATGTCACTGGGTGCTTTAAAGTGATTTGTATCAGTTCCAAGGGCTTAAGGGAAGACAAGGCTCCTCCTGATGACTGCAGCAGCTCAGAGTGAGCCTGACTCCAGGAATAGCAATTTAACAAGCTTTGTCTAACTGGAACAGCTTGACTTGCAAACTGAGAAAAATACTGGTGAAGGCAATATGATATTGTGACCTGACATCTTCTGCCATAACTGCTGCCTCGTCTCTCTGCTTATCTTCTGCAAACACAACTCACTGTCCTTACTTACACTGTTAGATTCAGCTAAATTAATACTACAAATTATTAATTCCTCTGTGATATTAATTAAGCAGTTGATAGTTTGTGCATCTGCAGGGAAGCCACCTTCTTTGAACAAAGCTAATACCTTACCAGATAATAGCTCTTTAGGTGCTGATTTAGGTACAATTTGAAGCTCTAGAAGAGGAGTGAAGACGCCCTCAATGTTTCCAAACATCGAAGAAAGGCCCAAGCTGAACAACATTATGAAAAACAGGATGGCCCAGGCTTGGGAGCCTGGCATGAGGATGATAGCTTGAGTGAAAACTATGAAAGCCAAGCCAGTTCCTGAGACACTCTGCAGAATTCACAAACAAATAGATAAAAATACACACTACAGTGTCATTTCTCATGCATAAAGTAATTATAACACACTGCTGTCCTCTGAAGTCAAGGTTGCTGGTCAGCCTGTGTGCCCTTGGTGGCTGCCGGCAGTTGAGAAAATGGTCAGTGTGGAGATTAATTTTAAATGTTCTACTAGAGATATCTGGATGGTCATGGAGCAGAATTTTAGCCTGCAGAGAGATGGGTTCAGGGTAAAGCAGATTGGAGAGTTGTAATTGTAATAGCAATTGTTTTGCTAATACCATCTTAAATGTGTGTTTTAAAAATCTGTGGTATAGTAGCTTCTGGAAGGAAAGAGGTGTAAATAAGGATATGATTACCAACCACTCTTAACACCAAGAGAATTAGTGAGTCATTGGTCACAAAATCCCCTATAATGGCCAAGGCAGAAAAAACTAATAGGGAAAAATTTCAACCAAATTTCTTTTGATTTAGTCTCTCAAAGACAATGATATTTAAATCTAAGCATGGAAAAATGCTAATGTTACTATGATTTGGAAGTAAAGTATTTCAAACTGTAAATCAGAAATGCCATCAGAAGAAGTAAGGCAGAAGAAACTGACTTCTACCAGGGCTGGAATATTGTCCTTGGACTTCTCCATCACGTGAGTTAAATAGCCTGCTTTACCATTATTGTATTTTAGGCCTGTTGTGCATTGGCACACACTGACTGTGCCAAACAGGAGCAAGTGGAATGAGGCAGGACAAGAAAACAGTGAAGAAACATCTGTGTTTAGTGATAGGGAAATGTTTTAGGAGGGTTGGAAAATAAGGAGAGGAAGAGGATCAAGGTGTATTTAACAGTGTACATTGTAATGGAATTTTTGATACTTCCCTAAATACAGACTTAGGAAATTCCCATTCAGCATCCTTTTCCTATAATCTTTCATGTTGAAATTTTGATATTGTAAGCTTAATCTGTAACCAGCAGTTTCTGCCCACATAGCAGAACAGGCTACATGTACTTAAAAGAAAAAGGAAGATACTGATCCTTCTACATAACTTTGTTTAAGGATTACCTGTTGAAAGCAGTTATGGTACCTGATCAAGGAATTCTTGAAGATCACAGCTTTTCAGTTTGAGTCCAGCAATTTTTTCTGGATATGATGAATTCAAAAAACTAATCCAGGATGTGTAGTTCTGTCGCATGATGATTTCTTCTGGAAGATCAAATTCATTGATGATATTGATAATATTCCTGCCAGAGAAGCCAACATATTAAAACTTTAGTTTAAAAGTTTGCAGATGATGTGGCTGGAAGTGCTATGCTGTGTATTCAGATGCTACTCCAAAGTGGTGTTTACTTTCTGTGCTGCTATTTACAGTATAAAGGAAAATATTAATTGACAGCTTATATATAAAATAATAGAAAATATTCGGACAATTTAATGTTGTCTCAGAAAAAAACTCTTAGTGGTTTATGCAGATGCAGTCTCTAAAATATTTTTGTTTTATCAGGTCTCCAGACCATTTCCGCTACTTGTGTTTAATAAGTTAGTGAAATAAATTTCCGGTGAAATAGAAAAAGTGAGGATTTTTATTGCCTCTAATGCTAGCCTGAGAGTAGGGTGCAAGCCTTGATGCACCACTTGAAGTGGGTTATTTTATAATTTGTCTTGCTTTTTACAAACTATTATCCTTGGCTCAGTCCTGTAGTACTTTATATTTTTACGTTATACTTCTCCATACAAATGCTTTTCCTTTCTAATGAAAATAAATTCTCTAAATACATAAAAAAAATTGTCTTTCAGATAAGAAATTATCACGTTATCTATCTAGATAGTATAACAGTATAATTTTGGGAACAGAGCTTTCTCACCTGTCCAAGCAGTCCCAGTAGGCTGTGGTTGCTTTAAACCCCAAAACAGAAAAGACCGGGATGGAAGCGTAGAGGGATGTCATGCTGTTCACAATTGCTACTGTCACAGCATCCTTTTCACAGTCATTTCTAGAAACAGCATTCAAACAAGTGAAATTATTTGAAAAGGCAGATTTTTATCTGTGATAAAAAATTCAGTTCAAGAAATTGTATTTCTACAAACAATTAAAAAAAAATTCTCCCTCCCTCTCTTTCCCTCTTCTGTTAGAAAATCTCCTGGGCCTTTCAGAAAGACAGATTCTTTTCTAAAGATCCTCTGGAAAAATTAAGGAAAGTGTTTTGGAAATTTAAATAAATTGCACAAAATGCAGCAAGAATTCAGCCACCTAATAAAGGCTGCAGTCCTACTCACTTTGTTGGATTGTAGCTCGCGAATGCAATAAGCCCTCCAAAACCCAAAGAGAGAGAGAAGAAAATCTGGGTAGCTGCATCAAGCCATACACGGGGATTTTTCAAAGTGCTCAGCTGAAATAATTGGAAGAAATGCATGTAATTAGGCTTAAATTAAAATTTCCTTTTCTCTTGCCGTTCTCATAGATTATCTGCTATTTCACTTCTGAAATTTTGAGCTGTGTTGCCATCTAAATACTATGAAAATGGGAATAGGTACTAAACAGGTCAGTAAAACAGGTGTTTCAAGAGTATAATTGAGGCTATTTAAATGTGTGCAACAGTTATATGATCTTCTTTACTTTGTCTGTCTGATGATAAAAGTTTGGTTCCAAATGATAGACACTAAGGATACAATAGGGAAAATACATTTTTCCTCACTTTCTTTTTTTAAAAATTCACATACTTATCCTGCAGATAAAAATAATAAAGAACATTGTCCTTCTAAAACTATATAAACAAAACTTATTTGTTTTAAGACAGAAAGTGATTCCACAGCTTTCCAAATTTGTTTTAAAAATAATTTAATAGAAGCAACTAAAAGCACAAGCACACAAGAAGAGAATCATTATTAAAAACAGCATTTGCAATTCAAAGTGCTGGTAAAACAGCAATAAAAGATAGAAGGTTAGCATAGGAAATACAAGAAAAGGGGATAAACTGACAATGAAATTTGAATTTTGTTGTAAGGGCAATGTGATACAGGAAGGTAAATTAAAAAGCAATGGTTGGTGGATTACACAGAACATTAAGCAGTTTTAAATAGCTGCATAAGGAATCTTGGCATTGAAATCAATATAAAAGAAAGATAAAATATGAGTAATGTGCAAAATGTAAACGTGATCAATGAATATTACTTTCCTGCAGAAACTACAAAGTGGTGTGTTATACCCCACCATGTGAATTGGTCTCTGATCCATTATCAAGGAGGGGGAATTGAAGAATTTTTTGCTAAGAACATTTTAAAAACTAGATAGCTCAAAAGAGATGCTGGGGCTGTAGACTATTTTACTGTATTTTACAAGAGTCTGAATCAAATCTGCATCCCAGTCATGCAGAGGATTGTGTGTTTTGTGTGTGCCTGTGCTGGTGACCCATGACTGGGAACATATGTAGGAGTGAGAGATAAGTACACCAGAAGACTCTTCACAGCATTTTGGGTTTTCTCTGAAGCTGGCCCGAGCTTGAAGAGCAAGAATAATTGGTCCACCTCAGTGTGATGGATTTGGGCAATCCTCAGTGCTCTCCACAGTGCTTTGACCACAGCAGAACTGGTGTCACCTTTTGTACAACACAACATAGCAAGCAGATTAATGGAACCATTGCTGGCTGAATGCTCCAGCAAAGGGAAACCCTTCTAGAGGTTTATTTTGAAGGATCACAATCAAGCCCTCAAAGGCCAGAGTGTTCACTGGCAGGACTTGGTGCTGCTGCAGTGCAGAAACTTGGCACTCACGTGGCTCTGTGGCCTTCACACTTTGATTAAGTGCTGCCAAGTCAGCTGGTGCTGACAAATGTGACTCCTAAAAGTCTGGCTTTCTGACTGGGAACTTTGGCAAATGAGTCTGGAGATAGTTTAGACTGATGTTAGGTGCAGTGCATTTATTGACTCCAAAAGATGCTAATTAACCTCCAAACTTGAAAAGATAATGGACAGGCAAGCATGTCGTGGCAATGTCATTATCTGGTCTTCAGCAAATTACTGAAAGTGTTATTTTATATTTAGATGGCATACAGATTTTAAAAGCATATCTTCAGAAGAAAAAAATGTGCTGATGCCAGAAACGTGGATGAATATATACAATCAGTGTTAATGAATGAACAGGGGAGTAAGGAGGAAAGGTAATATAATTGGATTTTTGAGTATGTGAAACACAGACAGAAACAGCATTTAAAATTACTGGAGTCACTGGGATGTGTAATTTTTGTGTAGAAAGAGCTAATGGTTTTGTGAATAGATAATTCGAGGCCTATGCTGCTTCTTTGCTTCTTTTTTTTTTTTTTTTTGGGTTTTTTTGGTGTGGGTTTTTTTTTTGTGTTGTTTTTGTTTTTGGTTGGTTGGTTGATTGGTTTGTTTGGTTTGGTTTTTTGTTTGGGTTTTTGTTTGGTTTTTTGTGGGTTTTTTTAGTTTGTTTGTTTGTTTTGGTTTTTTTTACCATTTTCACTGCTTCTTAAATAGCTGCTGAGTTCTGGGCACAAGCAATAGTTGCCCAACCAAGTTCTTCATTGCCAAGAATTGTTCATTGCCAGAGAAATGTCCAAATATTTACAATCTCTGAAGCTCTTTCAAGTGTGAAAGAGACTGGAGAAGAGACATTTGCATTCCTTAGGTGACCCAGGTGTCCCCTGAAGCTGAACCATGCAGTTTGTTGCTGATATATGATAGAATCTCATTTATTCTACCTCTGCTTATTTATTTTTCCAAAAACCTTTCCAAAACTCTGTTCCATCTCCTGTGTAGCTTCATTGTTGTACAACTTCTGCTTTCCCCTCAGGTGTCAGTTCAGGATACTTTTTTGTTTTCTTGGCAGCTGCATTTTCCAAGAATTTCAAGAAGGTGACTGAATCATCAGATTCTCTATGTCTGAAAGTGAATGAGAAGAAGTAGTCATTATTTATTCTGAAATTTAGGGTGGAAAGTGTGTCAGATGACAAAAGCTGAAAATAAAAACAAAGCCTCACATAATTAAAATTCATATGCATGCTTTTATTATTTGTGGTACTTACTAACAAGAACTAAAATACAAACTTGGAAAGTGAATAAACTTTTAAAATTGTGGTTTAGAAAAACAATTAAATTTGGTTGGATGGTCATAAGATGGGACTTTTTATACTAGGTGTTTCTTTCACAGACTTCAGAAACAACACGGATGTAGCATCTGTTACAGAAAAACTACAATTTCTGCTGCACTGTAGAGTTGGAAAGAAGTTGGAAAATATTGCCTCCAGTCAAGAAAGAATGTCAATAAGGTTGATTTTATCTATTTTAAAAGCAAGCTGAAACAGACAGTAGTTGATTTAATTCTTACTTTATTTTGATAAGACTTTTTCTCCAAAAAGACGGGAAAAGAAGAAAACAGCACACATTTAAGAAATATGGTCTGGGTGGGCCAAGTAATTCTCTGCCAAAAAACCTAACAGCCCTCCTGTACAACTCACTTTGGGACATCCCCTGTGGAGAAGTATAAAAAAAACCTGGAGTTTGCTCACAGGAAGGGTGGGAATAACCTAACAGCAAAGGCAGTACTGGTACTGCAGTTGTAGGATAAGGGGACAAAGAGAGAAGGGCAATGTTGGAGCTGTGTGATTACTGTCCTTTTGAAGTCCTTGAAGTGCCACAACCCTGTGTAGCCATTGGTAGGTTAACTTAACAAAGTCATCTGTCTTACACCAACTTTCTGTGCGATGGCAACACCGATAGCAGGTATCACTTACCAGGCTGTTGCATCAGCTTTTCCACATCTGTAGATAAGAACATCACTGAAACCATCTTCAGATGACTTTTCAAGGATGTCCCCAAGATCTGCTTCCTCAAACCAGCTAACCATCAGCTGTAGGTTGACTGCAGGTGGATTTTCATTCTGACTTCTGTTGCCTGTGTACGCATCCATCCGGCTCTTTTATGATGATCTTCTCCTCAGCACTGCAATACCTCCAGGATTTGTGAGTACACACAAATCTAGTGCTCTGCATTCAGTTCAGGATCATTGCAAACTAAATCCCAAAAATGCCTGAGTTCTTCCACAGAAACCTGACAGGCCAGCAGAGAACACATGATGACAGGCCAAGGTGTGTTTTGTTTGTGTTGTCTAAGATGCTTTCTTCCTTAAAACATTTCACCAAGCTTTTATAGTCCTGTCTGGGCCCCTCAAAAATGTAAGTGTGAAGTGATCTTCTGTAAAAACCAAGCTTGTCCTGGAGCTCTGACAGCATTTTGGTGGGTGTCTGTGCCACTGGGCTTGTAGAAGGAGGGATAAAATCGTATCTCATCTGAGCTTTCTCTTGCTCTTGTCCCTTTCCAGCCTGGCCTGTAAAGTATGTCTGAGCTTCTTGGCTTATGTTTTCTAATGTCTGTGTTCTTGTTGTGGGAAAGGAAAGGAAAGGCAAAACCCAGTGCTCCTGTGTTTGAAACACTACTGTGGCTGCAGAGGCAGTGGATGCTTGAGAACATGTCAGTGAGTGCTGCTTTTCCTCCTCTATACCCTTCATTTCATGGAGCTTTTTAGCCATGAAGGCAGAGTTGTGAGGAGCCTACAGTGGATAGCAACCACTGTCTGACTTTGCATTTGGGAATGCTGCCAAGGACAGTGTAGAAGAGGTGCTTCTGAAATGGCCAGCATGTGGAGGGATCTGGAACTCCATATGAGAAGTTTAGAAAAATGGGAGAGGGGCTGTTCTCCAGCAGTTCAATCTTTTAGGAAGAGATATGGGGGAGGGGAGAAATGCTATGAAGAAACAGGGGAACTTTCAACCTTCCATAAAATCACTGTGCAGTGTAATTCCTCAGTAGTTTTCTTTGTGACTTCTGAAAAGATTAAAGCTGTAAATTCTATAGCAGTGGCAGAGAAATCCCATCTTTCTCACATACATGTGAAGTACATCAGTTTCACTTGCACATTCAAGACTGAGGCACACATAACATTCTTAAACTTAATTTTCCAGTATTTTCTAATATGTTTACTACTGAACTGTTAAATTCTTTGCTGCTTCTTTTCTTGTGAAAATATATTAAAATACTTAAGTCACTTCAGACAGAAAAAGAGCTTAGCTGAGCTCCTTGATAGACATCTAAACCAGGAGTTGTTGGAAATTGGGTAAACAGTATTAAATCTGAGGGGAGTAGGAAAAATACTACTAATACTTACATTAGGGGTGAAGAGGTAAATCAGACCTTCTGTGGCTCCTGGTAGAGTGAGTCCTTGAATGAGGAATATAGTCAGGACCAGATATGGAAATATTGCTGTCACATAAATTGCCTAAGGTAAGGAGGTCAGAAGACAGACAGTTACTGGCAGTAAGTTCAATAAATCCTATTTAAATTATTGCAACATACAATCATAATAATATTAGATCAGGCAGCAAGAGGTGAATATGGCCATCTTTCAAATAAGCAGGGTGTACTTTTGCAGAATAGATTTGTAACAAAATGGCTCTTAAAACTGTGTGAGGGGAGGCTGGTAAGGCAGAAGTGTTTGCAATGGAAAAGGAGATAAGCATCATTTTAAGCCATTTTTACTGCTGCTCTTTGTTGGATAAGGAGCACACTGAATGGTGCCAGTGTGGTAAATGGGGAAGGCTTTCCTTGTGATAAAAACTCAGTGTCTGGAGGGCAAGATTTCAAACTGTGGGATAATCACTTCTCTGCCCTTTCCATACCTTCCCTGTGGTTTCAATTCCTCGTATGGTGCAGAGATAGACAATTGCCCAGCAAGCTGCCAAGCACAAAATGAGCCACCACTGTAACCTGCCACTCTCAGCAATATCAGGTGTTATGTTCAAAGTTTTCCTGTACCAAAAATAATTTACTGCTGTGCTTTCATAACATTCTTCATTGAACCCTGAAAAAAAAAAAAAAAAAAAAGTAGCAAGTGTTAAAATAAATTGTGGGCTGGAAAATCAAATACAGAGATGGACTTTCTGTAATGTTTAGTAAGACAAACTCTCACAGCAGTTGGAGACTATGAGACCTTCACCAGAACATCACCAGTATTTTATATGGGGGATAACTTCCTAATTAGAAACAGTGTTGTACTCAGTGCAAGGTAAAATCTAAACTAATTGTAGTGAAAACTATGATTTTTTTTAGCTGTATAGCTACAAGTTGGTGGAGCCATGACAAACTTCAGGCACCTGAGGACACATCTAAGTCCAGGCTCCCCAGGCTATGTCATGGCTCTGTGATGGGGAAATATCCAGGCTTTGGCCGCTCTGGTTTGAGTTTCCAGGGCTTGTGTGAACAGGAACCTCAGGCATCCACATGCAGGGGAGTAGGCATTCCCCAGCCAGGCTCTGTGCCTGAAAAAGGGAACTGGGTACATGGTGTACACCACAACTTGGGATGTCTATTTGCCTTCCTACTCTAGAGTAGTCCCAAGGCCTCCAAAGAAAGTTGCATAATTCCTCTATGCTTTGTCTTTTTTCTTAGCTTTTACTCAGGTGATATTTCTTTCCGTGCCCTGGAACTTGTATTCTCTCATGCTCTGTGAAAAAAAGGAAGCTGAAAAATAGTTTAAAAAACCTGAGAGCAATCTTCCTTATCTTGCTAATGTACACTGTCTCTCTTTAGTCTTACTAAAGTTTTTATAATAGATAACAGGACTTGTTCTTTATTTTGTTTCCCATTTTAAAGTCAAGCAAAAGGACTCATGGACTTCCTGGCTATTGTTATTCCTGTGAGGATGATGACTTTGAGTAGGCTAGCATGACTCTTGTACCTTTTTAACAAGAAATCAAACCAGGACTTGTGCACAACTCAGGGCCAAATAAAGTGTGGTTTCTTGATAAGCCCAGAGTCTGATGTTTGTGATCCTTCTTTTGTTAGCAGTGCTCATGCAGGTGTTCTTACCTGTCCTGTTTTCGTTTAGAGGACAAACACTCCAAGGAAGAGGTTCTTGGAAGGAGTTTATGAAATACCACATCACCCAAGTTAAAACAGTGTTGTAGTACAAGCTTATCAGAACCGACACCATCCACGAAGCAACTCCTGCAAAAAACTCAAAATATCACTTTAGAAAAGCTTTGGAAAAAGTTATTAGTCAGTCACAGCACTAGCTCTTGAAAGCTTGCATTTCCTATTTTTTCAAGATTTTCTTCTCCATCCCCCTGACCCCATCCTGAGATTTTCCCCATGAAAGATGGGCATTTGTGTCCTCAGTAGCCAAACACTTGTGCAGTCCCCCAGATCACCAGCCCTGCTGTAGGAATGCTGAGGCTCTCTACTTACACAGGAGGTTAGGGTTGAAATATTTGTTCTAGTACGTAATCCATTGTTTTCTACAATTGTAATAGTAGAGAGCAAGAGAGACCAAAGTTTCATAGTGTGCTGTAGCTGCTTTAGGCTACTCCCAAATAATGCACATATGCCCTAAGTTGGTAACTGTTTTACTCCTGTGATGAGGAGGGAAGCATACCAGCATCACAGTTTCTGCTTGCTTGCATTTTTGTGTGAACATGCCTGATTGTGGGAGATGAGTTTAGTGGAAGCACCACCTGCTGCTTGCTATTTCTTCCTTGTTGCCCTCTGGCCCTCAGATGACACCTCTTACCCACCCTTCTCCTCCCACCCAGGCCACAGGCAGGGCTGTCAGTGCCAAGCCCATTTCAGGCACCTCCTTAAAGCAGTTCATGAACAGCAGGGCTGGCTGAAGCATCCAGGCACTGCCCCTTGCCCTGCAGGCACAAGGGTGTCATCTCAAATAACCAGTGGAGTCAGGGCTTTAAACTCCTCATGGTGGCTATTCTGGATCACCTTTTGCAGCCTAACGATGGGCACAGGGCACCAGATGTGTTTTTTCATATATCCAATAAGTAGAAAAGGATTGGCACACCAGTCTGATGCATACTACCATGTACACTGTCCCTTGTGCCCAGCGATGTTGATCAAGTCCCTTCAGTAGCCCCACCCTCTTGTGGAGGGGAGCCTTCCCATGTGCCTGGGACTCATCAGGAGGTACCAGCATCCTTCATTTCCTGTCTTTCTGTCCTCCTTCGAGCCTGACTATTCATGGACAGAGAAGACTGGGTCCTGGAGGGGCTGTGGGGGAGAGCTGTGGGCAGGCAGATCTCAGGGTATGGTTGGACTGGGGCAGCATTGAATAGCAGAACCCATGTTCATTATGCTCCCCACAGCAATGCTTATTAGGTTTGCATTTTAGATTCCTAAAATGAGCCTAAAATGTGCCTGGAGTAATGCCTGATGAGAGCAATACAGAATTACAGAATCAGAATGGTTTGTGTTGGAAGGGACATTACAAGATCATCTAGTGCCACCCTTCTGCCATGGACAGGGACATTTCAACTAGACCAAGTTGCTCAGAACCCCATCCAACATGGCCTTGAATGTTTCCAGGGAAACCACCCCTCAATATCTCACCAGCCTCACTGCAAAATATTTCTTTTTAATCCTAAGGCTTATTTCTTTTTATATTCTAAAAAGCATCAGGCACAGGTCTGTAGGAAGTGAGAGCTGTCTGCAGTTCCTTGAGCTGGCACTGAAGAGACATACCAATGCCTCCAAGGTAAGGAGAGATGGTGTTCCAGGCTCCAATGCTACCTTTCCTCAGGTACTGCCCTAGGGCCAGCTCCAGATGTAGCAGTGGGATTCCTTCGAAGAGAAGAGCAATGAAGTATGGGATCAGGAAAGCCCCTGAAAAGACATTTAAGTGTGATTAAGCCACGTGATTATCTGCATCTCACTGAAATTACTGGTTTGTAATTAATCTGCTTTATGAGCCTAACAAAGTCCTTGTAGGATGTGTTGAGAGAGGGATCATTGCTAGGGACCTACTGAGTAACATCTGTTGCTGTTAATTTGGTAGTGAAGATGGGGGGACTGGGATGGTTAGTGCTGCAGGACCCTTCCCTCAGGCATTGCTGAAGCCCAATTATAAGTAGCTCACTATTTCATCTATTTCCCTTTCTTTTGAGCATTATCTTTTCTCTTCTCATAAAGCACATGGGTTTGCCTGTCCCCTATACCATCTCTTTTCCCTTCAGTGCATTGCCTCATTTATTTTCTTAAAGCTCTCAGCCTGTGCTCCTCCATCTTGCACCGGAAAAGCAAAATTAGGTGCTGTATACCCCCAGGTTTTTTGTTTGCATGATGCTCTGCTCAGACCACAAAGCCTCTAATGAAAAACTGAAAGCAAGGCTGAAGTTGTTCTCTGAGACATGTGAGCTGTGAAACTTCATTTCTTCCCAGTTTGTATCCTTTGAATCCTTTCCATTTTCCAAGGGACAATGTGTCCCTTGGGCCAGAAGCAGCATGTCCTGTTGGTTGCTCATGGGAAGGGACCAGTCCTGCCAAGGGATCAGCCTGGCTGGTTCCTGCTAAACTGTGTGCAATGCCCCATTTCCCCCACCTTCCCTCAGAAGGGACAGACATTTGGGTCTGCCTTCTTTTGCATCAATGCTGATTTTTGAGAGATCAGAAGTTTCATCAGTGTGTTTGTACCACCTGCCCAAATGTCCCATTAAATTGAAATAGGTTGATGTTTATTGCCGTGATGAACAACTACTGTGGCCACAAAGCCTCTTTTCTCCAAGGAAACAAGGACAGGAATCCTGCCTCATTCACCTCCCAGTCCTCCTACAAATGTGAACAGATTCTGTGCCCTTCATAGCTTTATCAATAAACCTGTGCCTCATTCTACCATTTCTGCTTTGCCTCCTGGCCTCATATCTGGGTCTGCTCAGCTCTGCTCTTCCAGCTCTGGAATCTTTCTTTATGCTTTGTCTTTGGCCCTGAGAGAGGGGTGAGGGAATGCACCAGGATTTCTGGTCTCCACCTGGAATGGCGCCTGGGTTCTGCAATCACTGGCTATTTAGGAAGGCTGGGCAGATAAAATCTAATCTCATGAGCTATTATTGTATTGCAATAACTTTGCTACCTCTTGTTGGGTGCTGCAATAAGTACATACAACACCCAGAGAAGGTGTGTTGTTGGATGGTTTAGCCTTTTATCAAGTTATGCATAGGAACAATCACAAAGCTCTTCTCAGCAAAGAACTCTTAGTGAACTGCCAAACTTGGAAATAAGTGTCTGACCCTGAGATCTCTGTTCTTAAAATGTTTTGAACTGAGGCGCAGATTTGAAAAAGGAACCTCAGAGTTAATTCTCAGCATGTTAAATCCTCAGTTTGAGCTCCCTTCCAGAAGAACCCAGTAACCTCTTGCCATGCTCAGTCCTGTGGTCTGTTTCAAACCTGCTGCAGTATCCCTCTCCACAGCACATCTGAGGGAGCCAGCCCAGCCCTTCTGGCAGTCTGATACCTTGGACTGTCTCCTGGGAAGAGCAAAATATTGAGGCAAGTGACCAGAGCACTGCAGGATGGAGCACTCCACTTCTTCATTCATCTGCCAGGCCCTCCACAGGCTCTGGGCAGCAGCTGTCTGCTGTGAGCCAGGCTGAGCCCTCACTAGCAGAGCACTCCACAAGAGACCAGCCTATCTCCCATATCATATCTCCTGGGAAATAACTGTGTAATAATTAGTGCAAGCTGTTATCTCTCTCCCCCTTTCTGTTTGCTAGTTGAAGCACTGGCAGCAGAACGTGTTTAGACATTCTGCTGATAAAAGCATGTTTACTTTGTGCTGGTTTGTGTGTATCCCCAGGCACATTTACAGCATGGCAAAACATAATGTCACACTTGGAAAAAGAATACTGGTTTTCCATAAAAATCATATAAAGTAATGTGAAATCTGCAAATATGAAAATATGGCAAAAAATGGGTTAACAAGAATAGTTTATGAAGCAAATCTTTCTCAAACCTAATTCAAGTAAATGCCTTGTAGTGTAAAATAAGTTTTTAGTTATTGATTCCTTTGCATTATAATATTTTTAGGCAAAAAGAAGAGAAGAGCATACAGTCTGCTGAAGCACTTAAAGCTTATTCTTTTCCACAATAAAATTCCTCACCTATAGAAAACATGAAGAAACATTAACAGTAAGCTATCAGATACAGAATAGTGAGTAGGAACTCACAGTCAAGGGCTCAGATTCATAGATAGAGGAGGATTTGCCAGAAGGCCAAAAATGAGTACCTTTTCAGAAGAATACCATGAGAAATCTAACCATGAAGAAAATTAGCAGAAAATCCAAGCAGCAGAGAACCTAAGACACAGCAGGTATCACAAACCAGAGCATTCAAACACAAGCACAACAAAACCTCAGCAGAATTCATATGATGTTAAGCACAGGCAGAGCAGAACTCTGTAGATATGGCTTCCATGGGGCATGGGAAAAGGAAACTTCAGCAGAAAAAAACATAAAGGACAAGTAACAAATTATCTTGTATCTGTATATTCTACCTTAAAAAATAAAGTTTAGGGTTTTTTTTCCTCTTGAAAAATGAAAGAGGAAAATTGTAGTGGTGAAACATTTTTAAAGTACTTTAAAAGCCTGGAGAAATGCCCATGAAAATCAAAAGTATTGCCAAAGCATGATTTAGTTGCATTCCTGGGGTGTGACTTAGGAAAATTTTAGTCTACAACATTCCTTCTGTCAGAAAGATGCTGAAGATTCATAAAGTATCCATCCTGCAAGTAGATACATGTGGTACTAAAAGAAGGTCAGCCACAAAACTCTCCAAAACTTCCATGAGTTAAAAGTTGTTTTGGAAAGAGTCCTGCATCCTGCAAGGCTGTCACAAAGCTATGGAACAGTCCCTGTGCACACGAGAAGGCACAAAAGCTTTTTCAAATCAGTCTATCAGCAGCTACAGCTGCTCCAGTACTGCTGGTGTCATTAACAGAGTCCCAGGGGGCGAGGAGCCCCAGTGTGTAACAGGATTTCTGAGGAACCACTGGAGTGGAGACAGCTCCACAGGCACAGCAGTAGGAGAGAAAGGAGCAGGTGCACTCAGGACACACGGAGGGTGTTTTGAAACCTCACCCCTCGACAGCAATGCACGGGCAAATCAGGTCAGAATAGCAACTGCCCGACCATATCAGCAAAATGACACTTGGAGGGCACAACCTCTGCTCTGTCACCTGCACGTGGCAGGTGGGTGGGAAGTGCAGGAACCACTGGGCAGCCTGGGCAGAGCTGCCAGAGCTCCACGGGACAGAGACCAGAGGCTCCGGAAGGAGCACAGTCTAAAGCTGGTTCTCAGCGACCAGCAGACAGAGTGAAGCAGCCAAATTGGGTTTGTCACTTGGAAAGAGGGACCAACAGACTGGACTAGTGGGAATGTAAAGCAGTTTGAAGTATCAGCCAGGTGACCTCCTAATCTACTTGTACCAACACCAGCAGAAATCGATGCGCCTCAGTGAGAAACAAAGAAAAAGACCCAATAGGTTTTCTTATATTGGGATACTAAGACTTCCTAAATGGTGGAGAAAAACTTGGAAGGACTGATCCATGTGTTCGATCTTGCATCTCACCAGTGCCTGTGGATCAGCTAGAAGAAGAAAAGCAAGTGAATTGAAATGAGGATTTGAAGACACAACAGCAGCTGAAAAGCTGGAACATGAATAATACTTTTCCTTCAGATAGAAATTTAGGAGTACAAAAAGTAATTATAATAAAGACTGAAATGCCACTGGAAAGTGGCAAAATAGTAATTTTGAAGGAAATTCATCTGTAGAGTCTGAAAAATTCAGAAAGTGTATCTCAATGTGATAAAAGGCAGCAAGCATTCAGAGATCCACTTCATTAGATCTGTTGGTGCATAGGAGGAATGGCAATGGGTGCACTTTTCCAAAAGACTAAGAACTTAATGGCAAGATACCTGTGGCAATTTATGCAATTTTATGCAATAGGTGGCAGCTACTTGTTCAGATACAGAGAAAAAGGTAATAGCTATTGAGAGGGGATTTTCAGACCTGTCCCACTCTCTCCATGGCAGTTCAGCTAAGCAGTGTGGTATAGTTAACACAGCAAGGAATTACATCAAGATATCAGATAGGAAAAAAGCAACTGAATCACACTCTGCCCTCTCTCTAGAAAATAGCACTTCATGACCTCTTTTATGCCTTCTGCACATGCCTCAATCCAGAGGGAAAGTATGAGCTACTCTAAGCATTGTATTTATGCAGCATACTTATAGTAGCACTGATATTGCCTTGCAGATCACATTACACATCTTACTGACTGAAACTTGGTGGGGTTGAATTTCTCAGGTAAATTACTTTATCTTCTTGATCAACAGTGAGGGAGCTAAGGCCATGTCCAGAAAACCAAGGGGACAATGGCCATTTCAAATGAAGGTGGGTAGCACCCACAGATAACTCATAAAATAAGCCCGGTGAACTCCCTGTGAAATGTGAAGGATGGAAGCAGGCAGCTTTCAAATACAAACATGCACCAACCTGAGATGTAAAGGGCAATAAAATACAACAAATTATGAAAGGATTGATGCCACATGTCACAGCTTCTCACCAAGGGTTTAAGCAGGACATGGCAGCACACCAGAAAATGAAGTTTGTTACTTGCTGTAACCAAATTTTTCAGTCAGAGAGTGTCAGAGAGTTCTGCTCTTTCCAACATACTATGTTTGTTTGGGTTGGATTTGGTTTTTGGTTGTTTTTGTTTTGTTTTTTTACCGTGTCTTCCAGTTATACAATTTGTTCCTCTTAGGTTTTGTTTTCCTTTTGAGGACACAGTGAACCAGGCATTTCACAGCCTGTTGTAGCTCAAATTTGAGCAAAAGGTCAAGTAGGCCATGGGTTATGAATGTCTGTAAATGGTTGTCCCAGAAGTAAACAGTTCTCTCTTTGCAGCATGACTGTAGTGTTTATGTGTATTAATTTTCCTAGAAAGAAGCTGTATTTTATATTGAAGATATTTTTCAGCCACTTTATAGGTTCAGGCACTATACACATTTTTAATACCCATGGGTTAAGCAAGCATATATATATATATGTATGTGTATATATATACAGTATCTATAATCAGAAGTAAATCACTGCAGTCAATTCTAGCTAGAATTGGGCAGGTTTCTTTAAGTATACTCAGATGACTCTGCATGTACACATGTAGATGTGTGACTTGTTGATGTCTCTTTTTTAAGTGACAAACTCTATACTGGGCTATTTAGAGACTTCTTTTCAATCCCAGTTGCCTGGGAACGTTTGTGTTTGTCTCCACTGACTGTGGCAAACAACCTTCATACCCATTAGTCATGAAAAGTAAATAACTAACTTAACTCAGGCAATAAATCCAAATAATCAGTAACGGCAGCAGGTGATAAATGTCAGCAGAACTGATATTATATTAGATACAAGTTACTGAGTAACACTAATGTGCAATGAATCAGGGCCAGAGGTCTGATGGGAACAGCTGACGTGAGACAAATGTACAAGCACTTGTTTTCATCTCTTGTTTTGGAAAAGATGCAGAGATGAGGATATCACTTGAACCAGCTGTAAAACTACCCCAGAAGCCATTCAGCCTTCAAGCATGTCCATGCCATATCCATACCTGGTTTCTCCATGCTTGTGATTGTGGCTGTGGGCAGAAAGCCTCTCAGGGCTCCCAGTTAAACACAGTGCTGCTGGTCTCTCCCATGTGCACATCTTCACATGCACACAGGCAGGATTTATGCTCCAGTACCCCTGAAAATCTATTGGGCTTTTGCACCTCAGTTGTTTGCTTTTGAAAATGCAATCCCAAACCATGTCACTGCTTTAAATTAACAGAAGAATAATGCAGCTACCTTACACACAGATGTAAATGCAAGAGCTCTGTCTTCTCAGTGATCTTCATAATTCATTCAACTTTTCCAATGCCAGCTTTCTATGATAAATTATTCACAAACCTCACTGCACTCTGTTACAGTCCATCCTGCTGTTGAGCTCTTGGAGCCCTTTATTGAAGCCTAGTGACCGAACACCATCCATACATTGACCTTAATTCACCACTGTCTTGTGCCACTGTTGGTGGTGATGCAAAGCAGCTGTTTGCCATTACTGAGTCTGGTGCCTATTTTAAGCTGTTTTTTCACTGGCATCATTACTACTCAGGGAGCAAAGGAGCAACTCAGCCCTTGCCCCTGCAGCATTTTCCTGTTTTCACTCTCTTTAAACCTGCTGTATCCCCTGTCTTTTTTGTCCCTAGAAGTTCCTGTGGGAAATAGTTCTGGAGCTGGATACACAAGCAAGCAGACTCTCTGAGCACTGTTAAGTCCATAGGACAAGTGACCTCCTTGCAGTCACTTCTCTTGGGGCAGTGAGGTCTGTAAGGCAGGGGTGCAGGGGACCCCAGAAGGGAGGATGGAGGGGAGAGTCCAAATCCAGGAGCAGAGAAGCATTGCTATCTGCTGAAGTGAGGCTGGGACCTGAAGATTTTGAAACACCCCTGGCCCCAGAGAAGCAAGAACTGGTGCTTCATAGGGAAGTGTGAGACCTTTTTTATGGCCAGTAGAATAATATTTCATCTTAATCCTGATTTTGCACAAATTTTGTGCAACCTCTTGCAGCTGGTGGCTCCAGAAGCTGCTCTGTGCAATGAAATGTGTGGAGGAGCTGCATCTTGCTATGACCCTGCTTGGAATTTTCAAACTTTCCACTGAACACTTTGTGTTAATCATTCGCTACATTACAAAAACATCACATTATGTTTGCTTCATTATGTTCTTTGTTAATCCTGAATGCTTTTCCCCTTGCTTTCCAACACAGAAAGGCCACCTCAGATGTTGTAGAAGATTTGACCTACAGCTCCTGCTCCATAAGAATATTTTCCTTGCAGGTCTCATGACATACCTGCTGTGAGGATGTCTCTCTAAAGATGTTCATCATGTCCCATTAATGCCAGTATCATTAATTGAATTGACAGGGTTTTTCTCAATAATTCCCATGGCCAAACATAGAGAAACAGTGCACTCCTGGCTTTCTAGTCACCCAGTGATGGTATTTTTCTACAGGAGTTTCACTGGGTGTCACATTTTCAAAATGAATGGTGGAAACCATCAAGTACCCTGGGAAGAATCTAAACTACTGCTTCTTGTCTTTTCTTATTTCTCCTTATGTAACTGTTACTCTCAGCTGTTGCATATTCAGCCTTTAAAAGCTCCTTGCCACCAAAATAATTTCCATTTTCTTGTTTTTAGGCTATGATAAACATTCTCTTTATTTTTCAACTTCATGATCTACGTAGTTTGAATTAAGTTGTTTCTTGTCCCAGAAGTTTTCTAGCCCTTGAATAATTGCTGGGGTTTTTCTGCATTTTGCCCAATTTTTAAAGTCCACTTTGAAAAGTGGACTTTTAAAAACTGTCAGAGGTTCAGAAGTTGTCTTACTATAAGCAGAAGTATCCATTCCTCCTTCCTAGTGTTCTGATGACATCTGCCAAGGTTCTTTCTCTTGATACAATCTGCTATAGCTCATTCACTGAGCCACTTATCATAGTCCCTAAGTGGCTACTTCTCTCTCTGAACCACCTTCCCAGGCTACATCCATCCTTGGTTCCTTGGTTGATTGAAATATGTGTAGTTCATTGAGTAATACAGACACCTCATAAAGCAGATTTAGATGTGATAGTATTTTCTGTCATTTGACAGTTTCTCCAGGTGTGAATTTTTGGTTTCTCCAATTAATTGAAAGATAACAAATAACAATGGGCTGAAAAAAGTCGTTCACTCTTCTTTAGGCAGCTTACCATGGCAGATTTCAAAAGCTTCTATGAATGCTGAGTTACCAAGTACTCTTTTCAGATCTGTTTATATTTACCAAATTGCCTGC
The DNA here is from genome assembly GCF_903797595.1 of Erithacus rubecula. NCBI lineage: Eukaryota > Metazoa > Chordata > Aves > Passeriformes > Muscicapidae > Erithacus > Erithacus rubecula. The sequence continues at coordinate 85,643,271 of NC_136689.1, read as the reverse complement.
TTCTAAAGCAATTCTTTGTGGAACTGGTGCCCAGGCACAGGCTTAGGCAACTGTCCATGACACCTGGCAGGCTGCTGTTGCTCTCCATCTGCTGAGCATTTTGAACAGCCTCACAGACAACCGAAAACACAATTTAGTTTTGTGCAGGGGCAATTCCAGATGATGAGGTGGCTCATGAGAGCACCAGAGGAGGGTGGGGAATGACTCACTGAGTATCCCAAAGGGAAGTTCAGTGGCCATTTGTTTAGGGGCCAGTTCCCTCAGGCCTTCCCAGGACTTCTCGTTTCTCCTTAAGGTAGCCAGCTGCAGGTTCAGTTTCCTGCTTCCTTTGGGACTGTAGTAGCAGTATAAAAACTTTAACATAGATTCGTTCTATCATCACTCTGGTCAGCATCAGTCTGGTCTTCCTAAATGAGCGTATCGTTTTGTAATTAAATATACTTCTATAGAAAGAGCTAATTAACTTGTTCAAAACATTAGTGACAATTAGTGCTTTTCAAAAAGGGATATAACTGATACAAATCATGTAATTCCCATGCCCAGCAGAAGTTAGAGCAGTTGTATGAGTTGCAGCTCAGTGCTTTGGCAAAACCCCGTTCCAGTCTTACCGCCTCCATGTATCTGGCACAAGTATGGAAATCGCCACACGTTCCCCAGGCCAACAGCAAATCCAATACAGCTCAGAATATACTGGAACTTATTGTCCCACTTGGGTCTGCCATCTTCTGTAGGGATTTCGGGTGCTGCTGATAAATCTTTGGACATTTTTATGAAATATCCGTGGCTCCTTAGCCCCTTTCCCTAAAAATGGGAAGATGCTTCAAAATCTGTCTCTCCTACAGGTTTTATGCAGGGTGACAGAAGGATCTTGGAAGAGAGGCGGAGCTTTCTTTTTATCTGATGCAAAGGCTTGTGTCATTGCCAAGGCTGCAGTTTAAAGACAAAACCAGGAATTATTATTATATAGAGAGTTACCACTCTTGCCTTTTTTGCAGCTCCTCCTATAGTTAGCTTGGGAATATGTTGTTAATGGGTAACTCAGGATCAAGCAGGTTTTTATATTCTGTTCTCCTTATGTTCTTAGACTCTGTCAGAGAAGTGTGACACTGAATATAGTTAAAAAGAAACCCTTGCAGTGGACTAATTAAAATTGCAAAATACCTATAAAAATCTGTGAATAAAATAAAAATAAAATCTTAGTTTATTAATAGAAGCAAATAAATGAAGGCATCTTTTCCAAATGCAAAAATCAATTAGAAAAAAAAGCCAAGAAAAATTAGACCTTGTATATTCAGACATTAGAATTTGGTCCATTTTCACAATAGTTGATAGAAGTTAATGACTTCTCACCTGTAAATGAATCCCTAGTGACTATTTTTTTATTCATTAAATAGTTACTGATGAATGCAAAAAATAAATGCTTTCCTTCAATTGAAAGTATGTGAGAATATTTTTCTGTTTTCTTTGACTCATACCACGGTTTTGCTGGTGTGCATGCCAAATCAGTTCACTCCACACTGAACAGAGCAGCCAGTCATCTTGCTTGCTTCAGTAAATCAACAGTTTAATGCCTGGATTCACTTCTCTAAAGTGGAAGAGTTTCCAAGTGAAGGTGAGTTGTTTCCCTGAAAATAAAAGCCCTGCTCTGCAGCTAAGCACACAAATGTGATCAGATTGCAGCTCATCCAACCAGAAGCTGGTTTCAGATCAAAGCTACATGACTCTCCCTGGGCTTACACCTCTGCAAACATCCAGATTCATAGAAGGAGCAACTCAACTTCCCAGTGTCTTATTGGGATTGTCCCAGAGGGCACACACGAGCTGGACACACAGGGTGGTTTGGCAGCACTTGCACAACATCAGGAGTATCAGGGCACACACCACCATTGCTCCTTCCCCTGCTGCTCTCCTGATCAGGAGATGCCTGGGCTGGGCTTGGACCCTTCCAGCAATAGCCTGAATCCCACACCTGGCACCTGCAGCTAGCCACTTCACACATGGTGTTACTCATTCCTGGTGGCTGAGCTTTCTATCAGCAGAAAAATCAGACAAAAAATGTCATTCCAATTAAAGTGCAACATCTTCAAATAGTTTAAATAATTAGTTACATTAATGTAATTTTTAAAAATTGAAAATTGAATGTAAATTAGTTTAATCATTCAGATTCTCTGGAATGGGTTGCCCAGAGGAGCTGTGGATGCCCCGTCCCTGCAAGTCTTCTTGTCCAGGTTGGATGGGTTTTGGAGAAACCTGGCCAAGTGGAAAACATCCCTGACCAAGGTCGGGGGGTGGGAACTGGATGATCTTCAAGGTCTTTTCCAACCCAAACCATTGATTCTATGATTCCATGAAGTACACATACAATGTCTGGCACTTTACTCTCAATTTAGAGGAGCTAGATTACTCTAAAGATACATTCTGGAGTAAATATACTCTAAGTGTACTTATTTCTTTTAAGAGAGTGTTCTGATTATAACCAGTATGAGGGTCTAAATTGGGTCCATTCTCCTTTCAAAAGGTGGGAATTGCTGCAAGGTGATACAAGTGCTGTCCCTATACACAGACAGCTGGATGAAGAGGATCACCCATCCAGAGGAGATGTGGACACTGTCTGCTCCAGCCACTCTGCCTGGGTGCTCCAACAGTGCCCCTTCCCCTCTCCAGTGGCCACATGAGGGATAGATTGGCATCTTTGTGTGCCTTGGATCTCCCAACAGCACAGATCCCCTGGCACCCCTGGCTCATGGGTGCACAGAAGGCAGATTTTCTGTTTCCAGAGCCACTGCTGCCCCATTGCAAGATTGCCTCTGCTGTCACCAGCAAAAGCAGCACTATCGGCAATTTATAAAATATATAGAATTCTAAATTAACCATGTTGTCATTCTCATACATAGAAACATTTTTATTAAATATTTTAAACTTCTCTATGAGACAAATAATATTAGTGGTTTTGTCCAACACAGTGGAATGTAAAGTAAAAACAATTTAATGTGCAAGAGAGGACAGCATTAAGTTACACTTCATATTGGCCACCCACCCAGAATAATTACACGTGTAAGAGTCCCTTATGGCATTTCATGCACAGTGCATCCCCAAGTGGAGGGGATGGAAGCCAGTTTCAAACAAGCTGGCTTCAGAACTAGAAAGAGGACAAATGATTCGGCCTTGTGCCCCAATCACTTGCAAATGTCACTGTCTGCTTCCAGGAGCCAGGGCATCAACTCTTCACTCTGCATTGCATTGTTAAGCAGGTGTTTACCTGGAAACAGCAATGGTTATCCTTTCACGAAAACAAAATTAACTTTGGATTCTTAAAAAAAATATTTTTTTTTTACTTTCCCCACTGCCACAGCATCCTTCCACATTTGAAAAAAGTAAAAAAAAAAAAGGTTTTATGATGAGTACTTTATGTTTCCATTAATGGAAGTCTCAGATGTAGTGATAAGACCAGCACGATCATTTTTTTTCTGACAGTGGTTCCTGATGGCTTTGTAGATAGCAAAGGTAGGGACGGCCAAGCTGGGCACTCCAGCGAGGATTACAATGATGACATACACCCAGGGGGGATATTCAACCTTCTCTGTTTTGGGGAACTCCTCCTGAAAGAGCAAACAACCAAGTTGTAGAAAGTCATGAGGAGCAAAAGCCTGGGAACATGCACACACTGGATAATTCAAGAGATCAAAAATGTAATTGGAATGCTGGACAGCCATAATGGAACAACAGTTTGCCAATTCCACAGCAGTTTTCAGCACAAGGGTTCCCAACCTCAGATGTTTTGCACTTATTTTACTTAAAAATGATGAAAATAAAATGGCATAAAAAGAGTAAGAGTCAGGAAGGGAGACTGGGGCACTAGAACACTTCCTTGGCACAAAAGAATGTGGGAATGGGGGTCCTGACAAACTACCAGGGCCTTATGGCAATCAGCCTTTCTGTGGGAAGGCTGAAATCAAAGAGTGAGGAGGGGCTGAAACATTATTAAGAACGAAGTGAGGCTGCAAAGGAGGAGAAAAGAAAGCAGTCCCATTTCCATGTCTTGTGGCAAGTTTGACAGAAAACTGTTTCAGATGGAAGATGAATATAACTGACAATGACTTTTACATTAAAGAAGAATATTAAAATAATTATAAATAAATACTTTGGTTTGCACACTTACATAGCTAGGGTTCCAAACACTGTAGAGCAGTTCTTCATTGACTTTCACCACAAAATAAAAGAAAAAGATAACTAACATAATGAGAGGACTGACAAGTCTCCAGGTAACCTGCCAGAAAATGTTGGGCTTGTGTCCAATCATGAACTCAATATCCTTGTTAAACCTAGAAACAAAAATAGGAAGTTCAGACTTTAAAGCTAGCCAGGATCAAAGAATACTTGCTCATAAACAGGGAAGTCCAAACTACCCCTAACTGTGGTTCTCAGGAATTTGTTAATGTCAGTTTGAGACCAGAACTGACAACATCAGGAGTTAGCCTTCAATAGTTCAAATTAAGGCATGTATCATTACAAATCTGGAAAATTTTTTTTGGAAATGAACTGTCTTGAAGATATCTGTGAGGCATATGTGAAATAGTTTCAATAGGGAAGAATCAATGCAGATGGACTTTCCCCAAAACATATTGCAGTATCACTTCAAAAATTTTTTATAAATATCTCAGTATTGCATAAACTAAAGGGAGTGACACAATATTTTAAAAAGGGAAAAAGCAAATAGAAGTAATTTGATAATTAGATTATAATGTAATGTTTGCCTAATTTGGATATCTACCAGTTTTGTCAGGCTGAATAATGAAACAATATTTAACTTTACATGTTATTAAAAACACACTAATAACAATTGTGTTATTTACATTATTCATGGAACATGGTGTCTTAAAATAATGTGGGGCTCCATGTCCTGACTGCAGCACAGGTTCAGGTGTAGTTCATGTGTGTCATGGATAACACACATGCTCTCCTTCAAGCAACAGAGCCATCTTTCTACCAATGTCCCTTTCCCAGAAAAAGGTCACAGAAACTCATCTGGAGCAAACAACACCACTTCTGGGCAGCTCTGAAAAGCTCTGCTTTCAAAGAGCAGAGTGTGTGTGCTGGCCAGGAATATGAAACTTTAGTTATGAGGCTCTGTTCTGAATCAAACACAAACACAGACACACATTGCTCCACTTTATGGACTCAACCCATGCTTGTGTCCTGGGAATAATTTTAATTTACTTTGCAAGGAGTTCTGAGATCTTAAAGGGAAGGAAAAGTGATCAACACAGGCTTTTCCACCCTTAACAAATTAAAATAAGCCTTCTTTCCCAAGGGTACACCATCTAATTTTTTTAACCTGATTCATGCTTCCTTGAGCATTATAGAAATATGGGAAAATGGGCCATAAGGGCATTCACCCCACTGCCAGGAGCTGCTGCTGAATCTGGCACAAGTTCAAGTAGAACTTGTGGGTGATTGAATTCCCTGTACTTAATTTCACATTTCTTATGTATTAATTATAAACATTAAGATGCTGAAACTTGATTTATTACATCTGTAGAAAGCTGAGAGGATAATTACTCACTGCTACAACTGATAAAGTCCTGGATTTATCAGCTAAGAATGTATGTCAGTAGCCTTGGATTTGTGAGCTGCTGTAAACTATCTGCAGCCTACCTGGAGATCCTTGTGTTGGACAGAGTCATTTAGCACACCCTGTAATTACTCCTGGGATATACTCTGTATGTTAAACTTTCAGCTCAGTGCCAATGTGCTTGTACCTTGCTTCTGCTAATTAAATGTTTATAATGCAATTATCCTGAAGAAGAGCTATTATAAATGTCACCATATTTAAAAGGCTCGTGAGCTACAGTGGCTCTTAAGTAACTATTGCAAATATCTACATTCTGATGCCTACTTTAAAAAGAAATTATTTGCATTCATACTATCATATTCCAGGGCTCTTGTTGATGCTTACTATTCTCTTCCAATATCTTAGGGATGTCTTTATTTGAACTGGTTGTTAAACAGCATTATTTAATATAATGTATTAGTAAAGTGGAAAGCTTTAATATATAAATTCTTAACAAGCACTATTTCTTTTTACTGAGAACTCTTTAAGAAACCTGAAACATATAAGCAACCCTAAATTACAGCTGCATAATTTCATTGATTTCTAGAACAGAAATTCTGTGCACAGAGATGCAGCAAGATTGTAGCTATGCAACAATAATCACTTTATGCATTGATATCAAGTAATGGTTAAGCTGTATTTCATACCTGTCTATTCCATAAATGTAGACGACTGAAAACATCTCACAAAATGCAATTATCAGCAGAGGAATAGAGCCAGAAAAACCATCAAATAGAGTCAGCCAGTAATTACCAGAATTCAGCACAAAAATGAAAGCTATGAAATAACACACCAAACAAACGATACCTGTGGGGAAAACACAAAGCAACAGCACACTTAGGCAAAGAAAGCTAAACCAAAATGAGAAAGAAAAGTATTTCCCCAGCACCTATAAAGCTTAAAAAGCAACTCCTGCAGCCTGAAGGCTACCACTTCATTTTTCAATGGCACTCTTGGCAGGCTGGCTTCTGTTTGGGTAAAACTCTCCTAACATTGCACAGGTGGCAGATGTTGCAAACAAAAAGGGAGAAAGCTAAGGAGATAAAGCAGGTCCTCTTCCTCACAGCTGCTGGGATTATTTTGCTCTGAGAGAAATCCTGCCTGGGTGAAGGACTCAGGTCCTCCAAGCTCCCAAAGGAGGAGACAGTGGTTATCATGAGCAGGCTGATGGGCAAGCCTAAGGGGTAACAGCTGCCTGCAGGCTCAGAAGGAACCTCACTCATTTGGGAACATGAGAACATCTTCAGTAGGTTATCTGGGAGTCTGGAGACCATTCCAGATCACAAGATAGAAGCAGGGTGGGCTGCTTTTTGAGCACACAAGCTTCTCTCTGAGGGGGGCAGGGTGGTCACTGGTCTCTAAAGCACTTACCAGTAATAAGTTCCTTAGGCACTCTGGAGGGTATAATCTTGAGATCTTGTAAAGGTACAAGCACACCTTCCATATTTCCAAACATAGATGACAAACCCAAGCAGAAGAGCATGATGAAGAAGAGAACAGACCACAAAGGTGAGACGGGCATTTTGGTGATGGCTTCAGTGAAGACAATAAAGGCTAGGCCAGTTCCTTCAGCTCCCTGGGGAAGATTTAGGATCATTAACATCACACAGCACTCAAATTTAAATTGGGAGTCACTAGACTTGGCAATTAAATAGTTGCTATATATTCATACCATATTTAAGGTATCAATATGTGTTAGGGTGTTAAACTTACATCATTCAGGAAAGTTTCCAGATCACAGGTTTCAAACTTGAGGGTTGCAAAAGTTGCAGGATCAGTCATGTTGCACAGCTGCTGCATTTGTTCAAAGTTATCTTGGGTTACATTACCTTCTGGCAAATCAAATGCATTTATCAGAGTAAGAATATTTCTGAAAAAGAGAAATGTAAGTATTTTGAAATTATTAATTTGTAAGCATCATCAGGATTCTTTTACATCATCAAACAAGTTATTTAGAGTACAATCTCAAGATCAGATTTGACATTGGAAAGTCCAGCAGATGTGCATGTGCAATTCTCTTTCTTCCAAGATGAATATAACCCTGTCTTTCATAGCATAGATGATTCTAAATGGATGGGCACTCTGGGAACCTGTGCAGGAGCTGAGAGACTGTCTTAGCACTGCAGACTAAACACCAGTCCCCAGACAGGGCAGCTCATGGGAATGTCTAAGCTGTCTGCAGCTGTGAATCATGCACTTTCACAGCTGAATGTGGAGGAACTAGACTGGAAACCACAGAGTCTGACTGCCCTGGTGAAATTTAAATTGGGAGTCTCATCTCTGATGAGAACCTGAGCTTTTGAGCTCTCCAGGAGGAAACCTCAACATGGAGCTAACACAAGAACCAGGGAATATTGCATTCATACTGTACATCAGCGTGAAGAATAATGTAAAATAGAGCTGCTTATGTAACATTCATGTAGGAAATAAGGTGACTTAAACAATAAGCACTTTCTATGTGTTTTTTTCCACAAGATTCCATATTTTTATAAGTAATGACTAGTTCTGATACCATGTGGCAAGAGCTGCAATTGTTCAGAAATGATAAATCCATTATCAGCAGACTAACAGAGCTGCCTCAGTCAAACAAACACCTGCATATTCTCTGGGGGTTTTTTTCCCAATAACCCACCTGTCAAAACAGTCATCATATCTTTCTGTGGCTCTGAATCCAATGATGGAGTATATAACAGTTGCAGCGTAGATGGATGTGAAACCATTGATCACTGAAACGATCACAGCATCCTGCTCACAGTTGTTGCTGCAATTCAAAGAGAAGAAACAATGGATGTCGATCACATTCCCAAAATAAATAGTAAAACTGGCTGCCAAGACTAAGAAAAAGGTAGTCTAGGATGCAAAGTTACATCAGAGTGCCCTCTAAAACACACAGGTCATGCTATTAGATTTAGTAAATTGAAACTTGGTGCCTTAAGCAATTTAACAGCTAGGGTCTTGGTTTCTTTTGGTGTTTTTTTCCCATCAAATAATCCTGTTCATAAGGAATAATTGTCTTAGCTGTTTTCATGTTTGGCTCATGGGAGTAAAGTGTGAGGGGCAGAAGAGTCCCCTCCTTTTCAAGCTTGTCATGGATGTGTGCAGAAAGACATTGCCATGGGCTGAGCCTTCACTGCTGGTGTATTGTGCTGCACGGTGAAAGACTGGGGCTTGAATTCAAATACCCAGATAGGAAAAGTGAGCAGAAATTCACTTAGGTACGGTGAAATTGCAGCAGCCAAGAGCACTTGGGGACAGTTTTGTTTGACTGTTGACCAAAAGATGGTTCAAAATGATCTCAAGTTTTGGAAGATCAACAAAGTGTTATGTTGATAAGATGGGACAGAAAAACTCTTTGCAGAAATGCCTCTGCAGCAAGCACTTTTTGGCAGTGTGCTGGTGCTAATACAAAGAATTTGTGGAGCCTGAAACAGACTTTCATCTGAGGAACAAGATAAAATATCAGTATTAAATTAGTTAATGTTTTTAATAGAAGGATGTAAAATGGTAGATATCTTATTTCTCCTGGACAAGAGAGGGCTATTGAGATAAATTTGATGTTGTCATATTTAATTTTCTGAACATGTCAAAGAGGAGAGAGAAGTCTGTCCAACCAAGACCTACCACACTATCCTTTCCCCCTTTATATCCTTGCAAACAGGCTTTTGCTGGATGTAGGGAATGAATGGAAATTCCTTGTTGTAGCCTTGTGTCAGTTTTTGCAATGTAACACGAGATTCTCAATGACAGGCTTGAAAACCCTTTCTTTTAAAGAAAGTAAGATGCTCAAGCTCCTTCTAATTATGAATTAGCAAATCCTTGATGGCTTGTATTTTCTGGTGGTTTTGTACTCCCCAACCATCCAGGAGCAGAGCCATTGACACTTGGTCCAGATAGTGCTGGATTGAGGTGGCTCAACACCACAGTGTAACACTATGGAATTTGCATGGTTTTTTTTACTTATATTTCTTGGGAGTTTAATTATTTTTTTCAGTTTCCTCCATAAGTAATGAATCATTGAGCATTGAATCAACACAGCCTGAGTGAAACTGCCCTGTGTGTTGGGAAACCCAGAGGACACTGCTCCTTTTCTTTGTGCCTTTTGGAAAGGTGGATGCTCTCAGTTCTAACCCCATGGCTGTAGGACACTGACCTGAACCTTAAGCAGGGCTTGGCACCTCACAATGAGACTTGCAGGCACCAAAAATTCCAGGTGATCTTTTCAAAAACACCCAAAATCAAGCATGGCGACAAGGAACTCCCTCAGTGACTGAAATGCTGATGTGGTGTAATTGAACCCAAGCCAAAACTGAAACACAGATTTCTGAATTCATGACCAAACCCCATATCCAAAACTTAATTCAGAGATGTTTATAAAAAAGAATAGGTTTAGTGGATGCCACACAGTTTTCCTTTCAAGAGTGCTGAAGGATGTGAGGCATCAAGAAGCATTGGTGGTTGCTCCAATATTTATGAGGGAGAGTGCAGAATGCAGCAGTGCATCATAATTTGCAGTCTCTGGGTGATGGCATTTCTCACTCCCTGCCCCATAGCACACATATAAAGGAACTGAATTTAAATTTCAAGATTAGATATATCTCTTCATCTCAAAGCTAAAGTTTTAAACTTAGTTCTGTGAATTGATTTAAGTGCTTTGCCACTGCTCTGAGACCCAGGACATCACCATGCACCAAGCACTCCTCCAGAGGAAATTCCTGCTCATCACCTAGGGGTGGGCAGCCAGTCCCCTTCTTCCTATCCTGCATCACCACTTCTTTCTCTAGCAAGTCAGCAAGAACAGGGACCTGAAATCTTGGTTTGGGAGAGCCAGGAGCAGCCAGAGGAGATGCACCTTACATGTCTGAGGGGAGGCTGTCCCAGTCCCAAGTAGCACAGTAGTAGGACAAAATAGAGGTGTTTCATTTGAAAGAATGAACTATTCACATAAAATTTGGGGTTTGCCCGGCTACTTACTGAACAGAGTTGTAACTGGAGAATGAAATGAGGCCTCCAAAGGCCAGGGAGAAGGAGTAAAACACCTGAGCTCCTGCATCCAGCCACGTCACTGGGTTCGCCAGCTCGGTAACCTGAGGCAGCAGACACACAGCTTTAACACTTCCAACACTGCTATTTAAACTGAGTGTGAGAGATTTAAACAACAGTTAAAACAAGATCATTACCATGCAAAACACCTGTTTTCAGAAAAGGTATTTATTATTTAGCATTAATAATAATGATTCAGAGATCTGCTAGTGGAAAATGATCCCTCTTTCAATTTTGTTTAAATACTGTTATATAATTAAACCTTTCTCTCAGGTTTTTGTTCATATGGCAATTAGGTGGGTTCTTCTCCTAAATACATGATTTATGCTTTAAAATTAGGCTGGTTCTTGTATGGAATGCAGGAAAAGAAATCAAACCAAATAAATGTCAACCCTACAGCTCTGTGATGACCATTCAATTTGTTAGAACAGATTTTAATGGAGGATGGAGAGAGAGAAAAAAAGTATTTGTGTATATGAACACTTGTTATATCCAATGCAGAGGATTCACCTCACAGAATCAAGATTTTTAGGATGTTTGAGGGATAATTAGAAAAGCACTAACGGGAGGACTAATTTCCAATCAGGTGTTAATTACAGAGATAACTACAGCAGGTTTCACTGAGCAGTGACCAAGCAGTGACTTACATTAGGGGTGAAGAGATACACAATTCCATTGGTTGATCCCTTCAGTGTCAAGCCACGGATCAGGAAAATGGTAAGCACCACATATGGCAGAGTTGATGTCACATACACAGCCTGCACCAAAAAAGATGTAAATAAACCACTCAAATAAAACAAAGCACTTGAATTTAAAAAAAAAGAGAAGAAAATAGGGAAATAATCAAGGTGTGGTGACTAGCAATAACAACAAGTTTCAAGTGAGTCATAATTTAGTATATAATGAAATGGTATTTGTGGTACATTTTGATAATAAACATTTTGTAGCAATAGTAGTCTGTTTAAGAGAAATTGTTGTCGTTGAAATTCAACTCAGATCATTCAAAAACAGCATAAAAAATAATCTACACCCTGAGACCAAACCGATGCAAGGATGGACTCTCAGGGCTTTCCTGGGCAAAAGAACATTGGTCACCCTTTCATAGATATAATATTATAACTTGCACAAACCCAAATAAATCTATATAGGTATGTTTTGAAGAGAATAGCCATAATAAAAAGAGAGTCCTTTGATCCTGCATTAAAGTTTAATATTAGTGTTTAAGTGATAATACCTAAAAATGTGGTACTAGAATCTGTAAGGACACAGAAGACTCACAACAAATTGGTCACAAAAATACCCACATAAACCAAATCAAGACAGATTCCATCTCATTCTTCAAAAAGCAGTCCTGGTGATGACACAAAATTTTGGACATGCTTTCACTCAAAAACGAGGCAGCTTCTACCACATTATTAAATCTGTACAAATAAGGTATCACAACAGCATGATTAATATAATCTCATCAAAAGTCCCTCCAAGGTAGAGTACCTTTCCTGTTGTTTCAATGCCTCTGATTGTGCACACATACAGCACAGCCCATGCACATGTTAAACACAGCAAAAGCCACCACTGGATACTGCCAGAATCCTCAATGGAAGTGGAGATGTTCAGGGTTTCTCTGTACCAGAAGTAATCTACAGGAGAGCTCTTGGCACACTCGTCTATATAACCTGTAACCACAAAATGGTTGTCATTCTGTATGTCTTTTAGTTACCTGGAAAAAAGGAAGCTCAGTAATAAACATCAATGTTTTAAATTGTTCCACTTAATGCCAATGGGTTTATTGTTGGCAAATTTTCAGGTTTTTGGAGGCTAGTTTCGTGGGGAAATGAGAGATTTAAAAGACAGCTGTCTAACAGGTATTTTAATACAGTGGCTCTTCCTCTCCCACACCTCCTTCAGCAATATTTTTTCTTCTGTTTTGTGGGGCTTTTTCAAGGTCTTGTCAGCTCAAGTTGCATTCCTGCACTGTGCTGGCCTGTGCAATATTCTGCCCTGGCCTGCCCTTAAATGAGGCTTTCCATGCTTCTCCTGGGACTCCTCCAGCAGCAGAGCACTCTGAACAGCTGCTCCCAGACCCAGCAGAGACACTTGCTTCACAGTGTCATGCAGGGCTGACACTGGAAAACAAAGCTGCTGTCACCAAGCAGTCTCCAAGGAGCTTAGAGTTGTCATATTGACAGATACAGGTGTTTCAAATGGATTATGCATCTTTTTTTCCTTTTCAAAGTGCTAACAGAGGACTGCTGGTGAAGAGATGGATGAAATACATTCCCTAGATCTGGAAAATGTTAATGTTTATTAGTTTATTACTAGATCTGCACTTAGTGAATATTCTGTATAGGAACACATCTGTCAAAATCTACCATGAAGTTTCATTAAAGAAAACAAAATTTGTCTCAAAGATTAAGTGCCGGCTGAATTTTATTTAATGTGAGTTTGCACAAAACACAAGTATCAAATAGTACAATGTGCCTGACAGGACTGCCATGCCTTACTGCTGTTTCACAGAAAAACTCATTTAGGGTAACTGTTAGACACAGAAATCTGTGCTGTGCAACAAAATACAGTATTTTATAAAATATACCTGTTCTGTTTTCATTGAGAGGACAGGAACTCCAAGGCAGGGGCTCTTGGAAGGAGTTGAAGAAATACCACATCACCCAGGCAATAATAGTATTGTAATACAAGCCCACCAGGAAAGATACAAACATCGATGCTATGCCTGAAGAAAAAAACCAAAAAAAAAACCACTGAGTCAATTGCAACACTCTTGTATTCAAGATATATCAAAGTACATGGTATCAAACTCCACCTTTCCTTCCTCCCCTGTTACATTTTGGATGTAGTTTTATCACTGTGAATTTGTTCCCTAAAGGCTGGATAGGTGAATCCTTTGCAGAGTTACATCCTACAACCTCTCTGAGAAGGTGATGCCCACTTAGGAACCAGTTTTATGAGATGACTAAGTCCCCACAGGCACCACACATCCTCTTCAGCCTTGCCAGCTGATATCCAGGGAGTTTGGGATGCTGGGCACATGTAAAGCTCAACTAACTTGGGATTTTGATTAAATGAGACTGGCATATCCCCTTCTTCCACAGTGTCCCTGCAAAGGTCAGCAGAGGTGCTGTTGTACAGGATGGGTGGCTGCCAGGAGGCACAGTCTGTGTCCAGGTACAGAATTCATGCTGGTATCTGCCCTCCTCTGCCTGTTCCCAAGTAATCAACCTCTGATGACTTCTCTGGCAGACAGTAAATGCTAATCATTAGCTCCTGAGAGCTCTTAGGTTCTAAAGAATCTTGAAAAATTCCAGATGCAATGAACAATTATCCTTTGTAACTGATTTACAAATGCAGTGGGTGCCAAAACCATCCTGTATCTTCCCTTTCAAGCCTGTGGCTGAGGCTGGAAGGGGTCTCTGGAGGTCACCTGGTCCAACCCCCTGCCTCCACCCAAAGTGGGATGCCCAGGACCAGTTCAGGCAGACTTTGAGTGTCTCTGAGCTGGGCACCCCACAGCCTCCCTGGGCAGCCTGGTCCTGCAGCTGCTCACCCTCACCCTGTTTCCTGATGTCCAGAGTACATTACATTTCCAGTGTAATGAGGCACTGTGAGACTTCCATGTCATGTGCATAATGCTGCTTTTACTACACTTTCAAATGGACTCTTAGAATACTCAGGAGATTGATACAGAGGTGAAGAAGTATTTTCTGCAAAATACCATTCCTATGGCTTTTGGAATGGTAACTCTCAGATGCAAAGAAAGTAAAATTAGGTGGGTCTGAGGTCTATCAGATAAGGATTCATCTCATGTTTATCCACAGGACAGTTACAGAACAATTTTTGGCACACCTAAAGATTCATCCTAATTGTAAAATCAGCCAGTATGGATAACAGAGAAAATATCTCTGAGGCCTGAAATTGGTCTCAGATTAGAGAAGGGTCCACAGTACTTGGGAATGTGAACACAAAATTGTCATTGTGCTTTATCATGATTAATTTCACCTTTCAATGGAGAGTTAGGAAGAGGGGAAAATTAATAGATCCTGAAATCTCTTATGGCACACCAAAATAAAACCCAGAAGATTTTTTTAGATTTTTTTTTTTTTAAGATCTTTTAGATCTTTTCAGAACTTTCTTAGATCATCAGTTCAGAGACATGTGCTTTCTCAGGTGGCTTTTTGACTTACCAACCCCTTTCAGCGTAGGGTGGACAGAGCTCCATACACCCACACTGCCCTTCCTCAGCCTTTGACCAATGGCAAACTCAAGATGAAGCAGGGGGATACCCTCCAGGACTAGCAAAATCAGGAAAGGGATCATGAAGGCTCCTGGAATGGATAAAAAAAATAACAACTCCCATCAGTGAATTACTAAAACAAACCCAAAATATTAGGTTTTTGAGACATTGACATGGTAAACAACCTGTAAGCATCTTTGTGGAAACCCTTCCTTGTTTTCTGGGCAATGCTTTTCCTGATTGCCCAGGCAGGGCACTCAATTATGTGTGTTGTTTTAGGTAGGAATTCTTATTCTTCCCAAGTTACACACATAAACAGAAATTATACACTCTCAAGGTTAAAATGTGAAAAAGCCACCTTTGAATTGCAAGTGAAGGAAAGGTAGCTATTCTCCTGGAATTCTTAATTACTCCCCCCCCCCCACCTTTTTTTTCTCTGTAAAATATTATGGTTTTATAACTGTGACTCACACAAAGTATATGAAATAGTTGAATGAGCTAAGCAAAATACCTCTAAATATTAGGCAGGAGCCTTGAGCTGTCTGCCTGAAACAACAGTAAGTTCTTGGCATCTGTATTCTACAAATTTTGTGCTTGATTAGAAGATATTTGAACAGGGTTCAAACCCTGTTAATTAAAATAAAACTGGTTAGGATTGGACAAGTATTCTTAATTAATTTTTTCCTGAACAAGGTGTCCCTTGGGTACTGGAGGTAACAGATCACCACAGTGGAATATGAAAGTGCAGAGTCAAATGCTTGAATATTGCTACACATTAGAATTATGGCTATCTGTCATTATAAAACAGCTTTAACTTTGTGATCTAACTAGGAGCAAATAATCTGAATGCAATGCAAAGAATGCAGACCAGAATGTTAAGGGTTCAGGTCTGGGCATTTACTGACTTTTCTCATGTGTGCAATGAAAATCAGATAGCAAGTGAAAGAGGAAATCTGAAGAATAAAAACCATTCCAGAAACTAAAAAGGACTTCCTGGGGATTCCAGGCTGTCAAGAAAGCAAGTGAGCTGTGAGCACACAGCACAGCTATTTAATTTTTTCCCTTTCTTCTTTTTGTGTCTGTGCAAGGATGGTCATGGGACCCCTTTGTCTGACTGCTCTGTCATAGATACATTATGCTTAAAGACTTCTACAGCATCTTAATAAAGGCACCTCTGTAAGCCTCTGGAGGAAATCCCCTGAGGCTGAGAGAACACTCTTGCCATGTCCACCATAGAAGATGGTTCAACTCTGAGAGCCCTGCAGCAAATTTTACACACTATACTCTCCACAGGGAGAGCTGTGGTATTGGGTCTGTGATGCTGTTGAATCTCCTTGTCTTGGAGGGAAAGCCACATCTGCCCAAACTGCTAGAACTGTGTGAGTGGAGGTGAACTGTGCACTTATGATTTGTGATAAAAAATGGAGCTTAAATCAGAATATCAGTCTGCCTGCTGTCCACTGAAAGCAAAAGGTTCAGACAACCTTTGAATGTTTTCTGAAGCTGCACAGGGAACAGCCTGATCTTCACCCCTTTTTCCAATAGAGATGGTAGCCATCAAAAAAGATTTTTCTTAAATAGGTATGATAAGGAACGATTTGTTATAGCTTGAAAAGACTATAAAGGTTGTACATTTCATTATTCAATAAGATCTTTGACCAGGGAGATAATTTCTAATCAAGTCCTCAAATGACCTTACTGTGACCTACAAAAAAAGGTGCTATGTCTCCATTAGGAGCACCTCAGCTGAACTAACTGCCAGTCCATGCTTAAGTTTCAAGGCATGATCTAAAATCACTGCAACCTGAGTTTCAAAGGGTGAGAAGGACTTATCCTGTTTGGACCAGGTAGCTATACAGATCCATCTGGATTTAACTGTTATCATTGCTCAAGAGAGAATTGAGAATTTACCAGAAAGAACTGGGAGTGTGGTAGAGCAGAGACTATATGGCATCTGAAAGAGCAGGTAACAGGAAAAGATCCAGATGAGGCATGTAGTTTCCCTTTCAGATTCTTATGAGGTTGGGCTTGAAACAGAATACTCTGGAATTTAAAACTGCTGGTATAAACACAATGACTGTATCTAGCTCCTGGTCAGAGTGTGACATGAGGGAAACTGTCAGACTGACAAGGGGTTGAGCATATTTTTGGCTGCTGGCACTTCCATGTAAGTAACTCTTTCTTTGTGAGAAGCCAGAGACTCTGTGTGGGGAAGTTGTCCCACTGGTACTCCCATCAGGAGGGGGAGGATGGGTTCCCTCCCATCAGGAAAGGAAGCCATCAGGATGTAAAGGGATGGAAAGCAACAGTGAGGGTGTCCTTGTTGCATACACTGCAAAAATCTTGCTTACTATGAAAGCAGAAGTAAAACAGTTATGAGAAGTGTTATTCACAGAAAGAGGGTGGAGAATCAGCAGAGAACAAGCTACTTGAAGCCAAAATTGCATGCACTGCATGTCTAATCAGATTAGGTGCACATTACTGCATGTTCCAGCACAGCTAAGGAAGTCCATAAAGACAAAATGGGACAAGCCTTTAGAAACTGAAAGGACAAGACAGTCAGTTCCTTGCAGTGACGGAGCCTGACACAGTTTCAGTGAGTCCCAGAACCTCTGTCAACACTGGCAAAACCTTTGCACTGTCAACAGTGATGCCAGGGACAGTGTTCATTGCCATTCCTGGATTAGAAGCCTTTCAGCTGCCAGTCAGCAAAGTTGGGAGAGAGGGCTGCCCTGTCACATCTGGCAGAAGTAGCTCCTGCAGTCAGCAAATTGGTCCTCACAAAGTGAAATAAGCCCTCTATGTTTCACAGGTTTGTGACATGAAAGTACAAAGTCAGAACAATATAAGTCAGGAATTGCCTGCTTTAGCACTGACACCACTTGCAACAGTATTTCAATAAGACCACAATGCTAAATTTGAATTTTCAAATAGGGGAGTTCACTTTCCTCAAAACTAGGGAGGATCATCACAGTGCACACTTTTCTGGCATTGCAAAATAGCCACTTTTCTGCAAAGTGAGACAGCACCAGCCTGAGGTTCCTAGATCTGTCACAGAGCTGCTCCACACTAATGCAAGGCTGTTCTTGCAAGGACTAAATGGTCTCCTGAGGAGGGGATGCACCTAAGATGTGAGAAGTGAGGAAGAAAATAAATGAGATTCTCTTCTTGGAGATGATGTTCACATAATCCTTTCTCTGAAGGGATAGACTGATCAGAAGAAAGAGAGGAATAGTCAGCAAAGGTGGAAGTTTAGCAAACCTCTCTACAAATAACAAATAATAATGAGTCTTTCAGTCATTGATTAACAAAAAATACATTTCAGTTTTTCTTCTGGCTTTGCTCTGAAACATTTTCAGTTTGTCAGCCTAAATTTTTACAGTAGTAACTAGGTTTTAATGCGAGCAAGATGAGCCATGCTGACTTTAAAAATTGGTAAATTTTTAGTAAAAAGGTTTTTGTGTGTGGATAAATGACATCCTTTATGGAAATCTGAGAATACCATGTCTGTACAGCTACCTTTGGCAATCAGCTCAAAAAAAACCCCCTCTTCCGGTGCACTAATCACTCTTCAGTGATTATTCATTCATACTGATAAGTGGCATGTGCCACAAAGGACTCAGCATTTTGAATAGCATTTTATATATTTGCAACTACCAATATTTAGCTGCAAGAATATTGTTATATTTTCAAGAGAAATAAAATGGTAGCTCTCAGTTATATATGACACCTCTTTTCTCTTTCTTGGGTTCTTTGGTTTCTAGGGTTCAATTCTAGCAGCCAGCTCAGAAATCCACCTGTGCTGCATTTTCCCTTTCACTCAATTTCTCCCCAACCTTTCTGAAAGCTGCTAAAATGGAAAAACAACAATTTGACTTGGAAAAGCTGCTATATAAAATCATAGTGTCATTATGGTTGGAAAAGACCTCTAAGATCATGGAGTCCAAGCACTAACCACACAGTTCACCACTACACCCTGTCCCCAGCTGCCACACCCACACACGTTTAGAACACTTCCAGGTTTACATGGGACACAAAAAACCAAACTAAGACTTTTTAAGCTGCCACAATTTTATGATCTTAGCAAATGAACCAATGATCTGAAAATAAACACTGCATAGATGTACACAAACAATGATTGATATTCCAGTCTGAAAACCTTACAACTGAGATATTAGATTCTCCTGCTGGTTCAATAGTGTATTTCAAAACAAATAATATTTGTTTTGAATATCTGTATAGCTGTTATTCACTCTCTAATCTAAGAGCTTCTTATGTCATATCGGAAAAAATCCTTATTGCTTGCACATAGTTCCTCACAAAGGGAAGGAAGGCAGACTTCTGATGGAGATGTTTTACTATACTAATTTATTTCTTAGACCTCAGCTGCATCAACATGTTATTTCATCAACTGCTAAGGGAGGAATTGCTGATGTCATTATTGTCCCTCCTTTCAGTGTGGCATGCACAGAGATAAAAAGTGGCAAGGTTTCCATATGTGGGCTGTAGAGTTCGAGACTTTTTTTTAAATCAATCGTTTAAACATTAAATATGCATCCTTTTTTTTATAATGGTCATCAGGGATAAACTGAAACAGTTCAACAGTTGATTAAATGACATGTTGCTCAATAAAGATTAAACAAAAGCTATGAGCCATGTCAGAGAGCTATCAAACGAAGGGGAATTTCAATCTCATTAAGCTGGTGAAATCATTGAGGCAAACACCACACCTTTTAAATTGTGTGCATATTGGACTCTATTTCACCTTTGGTAATGATGGATTTGTCAGCTTTTAAGACATTAAAGGATAAAATGTGCTTTGCTCGACTAATTTTCACTGGAGTAAATATTCCATTTTAAAAAATATAAACTCATTATCTATGACAACAAAAGTAAGTAACCACCAATTTATTTTTGTGTGTTTGGGTATCTCAGTGTGGAAACACTATCATAGTATTCTGCTTAGGAAGAAGCAGCTCTTAAATAATTCCAGATTTAAGTTCAACATTTGAAAATAAGCATTACTTATTACTCAGGGCTCCTAACTACTTTCACTGCAGACAATTTGCAGAGAAAAGTTTCACCTCTTTAAAGTCCAAGTACCACACAAGGACAATTTTTTTTACTTTGCTGTAGTCCACATATGTTTCATGAAGAATGTAACATGTACAAATGCTGGTTCACAAGGCAGTGGACATCCAGCCACATTCAGAAGTGTTCCTGGCTGAAACACTCTCCACATCATTGCTACCAGACCTCATCCATCCAAAATGATCCAAATGCTCATCCATATGACTCATATTCAAAAAGAAAGAAGTTAAGACAGCAAAGCCAATCCTTAGAAGTCAGAAACAATTTTCAGGAGACAGTCTGTGTAACCTTGATTCTGCGCACAACTGATATCTGATATGTGGCCACACAGAACTTTTTCCCATCTACAGCAGAAAATTCCTGCACAGCAAATAGCTGGGTTTTTTTTGTTTTGTTTTTGTTTTTTAATATCTTAATGCACAACCATAATGCACCATTATATCCAATGTGAGCTTTAGGACTCTAAAATAATCACTCCAGCAATGATCTGAGGAGGAACATAATCCCCATTTCCAGTGGGAGAGCAGGAACAGAGATTCCTGCTGCTCTGCACCCAGGATTCAGTGAAAACACACCTTGAAGACACAAAGTATGAGGACAAACACCATCCAGGGTAAAGGCATTTGAACTACTGGGGCAGAATGGAATTTCCTCAGTAAACTCATGTTTGCTTTCTAGTGGATAATTTGGAAAAAGGTGCATAATGTTACAGTTTTACCCTACTCTGTTATAAAGGCACATCTGTGCCCTGGGTGGACCACACACGTGCAAAGATGAGTGAATCATCTTGGCCACCATGTTGAGGGGCAAAGATTAAGGCAAAACCTGCCCAAAATGTCTAGTAAATACACATTTCCAGCTGGATGTAGGTGAAACTGGATAGAGAGAGCACAGCTGAGCTGGGATATCACACACAATGACATCCACAAGCATCCTATTCTGCAGTGGTGAAAGGGAGTTTCCTTCAGCTGTCTCACAGCTGCAATCCAAGATGCTGCAGTGCTGCCTCCACTGGGTGCCTGCTATGCTGCAAACACAGCTGAATGGGAATGAGAGATGCAGGGGCCAGAAAGTCTCATCAGGCAGAAATTGCCTCAAGACCAAAGCATCCTCAGAAATAACAACTTACTATTTTTACAGTACAAATAATCATATGTTCAAATTGAAAGGCATCCATCCAAAAATCAGACAGCTTTTTTTTTAATTTATTTTTTTTTCCTGATTTAAGGGAGAAGCTTGACATCAGAAGCTGTAAAGGGAGGAGGACAGTGGTGGCAAGAGTTGGATTTAGACCTGCCATGAGAGGTTGAGGTGCACTGTACAGCAGAGGAGGAGGAGGAGGAGGAAGGGGAGAAGGGGGAGGAAGAATTACACAATAGCTCTCCATCCTTGTGTGATTAAATTAGGGAGTCCTTATTAAAAAGTCACAGGAAGGCATTTTTCTTGTGGTTATTGATATGAGTCACAGCATTTGCTGCAGAAGAATATTAGAGAAGGTAGCAAATCTAACCAGAAGGACACATATCTGTTTATCAGCTTATAACTCCTTTGCTCTGTGCTCCCTTTCAAATTCTGCCTAAAACTTGAGTGAGAGAGTCCCAGAGAAAAAAGAATCCAGGGTTCACTGCTGTCAGTGTTCCTGACAGGAGAAAGGACAAGTTACAGAATGATGAGAAATAAAAATAATTGCTGCCAGACGACTGACACACACACAAGCAATTAATAAATCTTCACTAACATCAGTGATAAAACCAATCCATTCTTTGCATTTGTTGGGTGCTTGCTTTTCAGATGCATTTTACATGACTACAACACAAGGAAAAGAAAGACTGAAAAGCAGGGAAGTGCCTGTAAATCCACCCTGGAAAGCAGGGCATGTTCACTTTCTAAAACTAAGTTAAAAAACCTGAGAAGCCAACGAGTGCCATTGATTCTGGAGATATACGTCCACTTTTTAAAAATTAAAATTGTCAAATATAGAAAAGGGCTTCTGACTGTATGTGTGTGTGTGTGTCTCTGTGTGTGTGTGTGTGTTGTACCTTTTTGCTACACAAGGTGACTCTGGTGCAAATTACTTCAATTTTGCACTGCAAACTTTAAACACCAGATTATTACAGAATATTACTTTGAAATACTGTTCCTTAGGCCAACATTTTTTTTCTAAGACCAAACATTGCAAAGATACAAATACATTTTACACTTATCCCAGACAATAACCAGATAATAGACAAAAAATTCTGTAAGAAAATGAAAAATTTATGTTGTTGTAAAATATTTAAGCAGTGGTTCATCTTAAAATTACTTTTTAAAACAAACTCTGAAAGAAAACAAAATTTTTAACATGTCATTCAGTCCTTACCTAAACCTTAAGGAGTCCCAGTAAACTATACAGTAAATAATAAATGCTTGGATTTTAAATGACTTAATAACACCAACTGCTAAACAAATATTCTTAATGTTAACTTCATTCATGGTGTTAATCCTAGCACAAATTGCACAAACACTGACTCTATAGGTGATACATCAGGACCAGTCCAAGCCCAATGAAAAACCTATTAGAAAAAAGATCATTTGGTATCACAAGCAGAATCATAGCCCCAAGTAGTTTATTAATATTTTAAATACTATACTCATACTATATATGTATGTATGTAAAGCAACATTGGGTTTAGACTGAGAAAATAAACATGACAGTAGAAGACTCACTTGTTCAATCCTATGTCCTGAAATAAAAACAGTCCTTTTCTTCCATCACTAATGTGACTCCAGTGGGAGATCATGATCTGTGAAATTACCTTCTCTGTTATACAGTGTTCTAGAGAGAGCATCACTGTTCTCACAGGACCTCAACAGCTCTAAACATATTCCATTATTTGCTTACCAAAAGAGATTAAACCTGGCATATACCCAAAGTTAGTTAAGATGCATTAAAGACATACCTCCTCCATGGCTCTGACAGAGATATGGGAACCTCCAGACATTTCCTAAGCCCACACAAAACCCTACACATGTCAGCATATACTGTGCCTTGTTGTCCCATTTTGGTCTGGAGTCTGCCTCTTCTTTCTCAAGGACCTCAAGTTCAGCATGGGAAGGTATCCTGTCCTCCAGGCCAGGATTGGGCAGCTGCAGCTTTACCATGTTCTAAATTTTCTGCCTGAAAGTGCTGCCAGTGAGGAATAATGAGAAGGGCAGCTTGTCAGAGCCCTGCTCAAAAAGAGACCATCTATTTGCTGTCTTCAGCTATATATACTGAACCTTTGGCACTGGACTTGTAAGTGCAGGCTTGTGGCAAAAAGAAGTGTCAGCAAATCATTCGATTGACCAAGTCAGCTCTGACACTTATTAATGCTTTATCTGCCAAGGTTTTTACTGAACAGCCTGTTCATCCAGTAGAAGACATTGATTTCAGCTAATGTAATTCAGGAGATAATTTGGCTATAAACCCTAATTGCCTATAAGGATATGTGAAACCCCTTGCCACTCCCCTGTTTAAACTCACTTAAATACAAATACAGCCCTAGCAAATGAGGAGCAGTAGGATTCCGCTGGCCTCAGACTAAATATAGAGATTTCATATCATTTTTTATCAGGAAGATAAACTGACTGTGACTCACCATCACGTTCAGTCTCCAATTGTCTATGCTTGCAAAATTGTATGTTTCATGATAAATGTTTCTCTGTAGTAGATTATACTCTACTAAACATTCTGACCAAAAGGATGGAGAATGAAAGGGATTATAAAATCTGACCTTTAAAGTCATAAGCATAATCTGCTTACCCCAACACCTCTAATCAGTACAGAACAAGGTCTGAAGAACATCATGTCTTTCTTATAAATGGGTTTGAAATCAAAGGTCCCTTCACCTTTTCAGTGACCCTAGATATAGTGGTCAAAAATAAAAAACAAGATACTGGTTAACAAATATCACAAATACTATTCTTATCCTCATTATTTCAGCACAATCATAACAAAACTGCTCCCTTTGAACTTAGTCGTTTCCAAAAGATAAGTCACTTGTCACAGA
The DNA here is from genome assembly GCF_903797595.1 of Erithacus rubecula. Classification (NCBI taxonomy): domain Eukaryota; kingdom Metazoa; phylum Chordata; class Aves; order Passeriformes; family Muscicapidae; genus Erithacus; species Erithacus rubecula. The sequence continues at coordinate 85,619,255 of NC_136689.1, read as the reverse complement.
AGACAATTTTATATCTAAAATCCAACACTGTAAATGTCATAAGAAATGTTGCCAGCTACAGGCTCATTTCATGCAGTGATACAGGGTGGAAAAGTAAAGAACTAGGAGGGGTCTTGTAAGTCTAGCCCCTGGAAAAAAGGTGAACACATCATAGCATCCTTTGCAATCTTATCATGTTTATTCAAAGTTGATTCCAAAGGCTATTCAATATCTTTGTAATAGGTACTAATATTTCCCTAACGTGACTTTAAATACCTCTTAGTCTGCCTATTGATTGCACCCGCCTTTTTCACCACCCTATCAGGTCTGAGGATGTGCTATCTCCTGATTAACCATGGGAGCAGCAGCTTTCTTCTCCTTTACTGATTCCAAATAATGATTTCCTAGCTTGTGGCAGAACTTCCTTTCATAAATTGCTGAAATCATATGTTCAATTTTACTCCATTTCTGCTGTTCCAGTGCATTGAGCTCCACAGCTCTCCCTGAATGATACTGTTACATCATTCCCAATCCTTCTGAGAATATTTAGGAACATTTAATTACCTTACTACTATTTTTTTACCTTAGTCATTAGTAGAAGAAGGACAAAACATAATTCCTAAACTGATCCTTCAGGAACTGCCCTAGCAACTCCCCTTAGACTACCATTTGTGCTTTCAAGCACAGATTACTATCATAATTAGATTTTTACCTAGTTCTTTGTTCCCAGAGTCATCACAGAATCACAGAATGCTTTGGAAAGGACTTTAAAGATCATTTAGCTCCAACATCCCAGCCATTGGCAGGGGCACCTTCCACTAGACTGAGCTGCTCAAAGTCCCCACCCAGCTTTTTTTGGGGATGGGTCATCCACAGCTTCTCTGTGCAACCTGTCCCAGTGCCTTGCCACCCTTGTAGTGAAGGATTTCTTCCTATTATCTAATCTAAACCTACTCTCTTTAATTTTGAAGCCATTACCACATATCTTATCACTGCATTTCTGGCTTCTTTGCAATCCATCCCTTTAGGTGCTCTAAGGTCTCGCTGGAGCCTGCTCTTCTCCAAGCTGAACAGCCCCAACTCTCAGCCTGTCTTCTTAGGAGAGGTGCTCCAGCTCTCTGATCATCTTTGAGGACACCTCTGGACTTGCTCCAACAGGTCCACATCTTCCTTGTGCAGAGTCACGCAGCCCCAGAGCTGGATGCAGTACTCCATGTGGTGGCTCAGGAGTGCAGAGTACAGGGAAGAGTCCCCTCTCTTGGACTGCTGGTCACACTTTTCTTGATGCACAAGTTGGTTGATTCATCTCCTGGCCTGCACATGCACACCGTTGGCTCACATCCAGGTTTTTGTCCACCAACATTCCTACAGTCCTTCTCTGCAGGTGTGACCTTAGCCCATTTACCACTCAGCAAATTTGTGCTTGGGATTGCCCTGATCCAGGTGCAGCACCTTTCACTTGGACTTGTTGAACTCCAATCTGTTCTCATGTGCCCACTTCTCAAGCTTGTCCAGGTCACCATGGATGGCATCCCTTCCTTCTGTAGTGTCAACTGCAACACTGTGTTCATGCTGTATCTCCGTTTTAATTCAATTAATACATCTAGTTGTGGTCAGGTGGCAACTGATCAACTGAAAATCTCTCTCTGCTAAGTCTCATGAGCAAGCAGCTTCTATCAGGACTCAAAAATACAGTCATGATTGCCTTATACTGAGTAAATCCTCTTTTTGAAGACTCTTATCTTCCTCTGGTAATGCAAGGTGCCAGTGTTTGTTAGTTATCTATCAGTTGTTAAATATTTGCAGAAGCAAATACGCTGGTCTGGCATCTTGCTCGAATGTCTTTATCAGTGAAATAGCATGGCTAATGAACTTGGAAGGTACTGTGCCTTTTTCTGAAGGGCTTACAGTGCCACAGCTCCAATATGATCAGGTGCTCAGAGGTGTTGTCTATATTGCCACCCTGTGGACTGGAACAGGCAAGTTCTGCTCTTCTCTCCTCACAGTCCCTGATTTATTCAACAGGGTCCTTTCCTGTGCTCTAAGAGATGCTAGGCAGGTCTCACAGGTTTATCAGGGCTAATAAACCTCTATGAAATTAATCCTTTAATGAGATAGGCTACTACACAAGAAATGTATTGAATACTGCTAATTATAAATGCAGGAGAAAATGGATCTTACATTTAGATTGGATTTCTTGTGTTAAAGCATTACTAATGACACATCTGGTTTTTTGTCTCCTATCCCCATATTTTTAATGTACTATTTTTTCAAAATTTAAAAAAGTGAAATAAAAGAAAGCCAATTAGTCTGTAAATAACACACAATTTTACAAAAACCCAATCAAAAGGGAAATATCTCCCTTATAAAAATCCTGTATTTTGCTGGAACATACACACATAGGCATTTGTGGAAAAATGTGGGTATACTCCTTTTCTTAGATGAACATGCCTTTCACCTTGTAGGATGATGATGATGTTATGAAAGAGTATGAGAGAGGGTGGCAATAAAGAAGAGAAAGTTATTGGGGATATAAATCAAGGCCACAAGAAGGGCAGAGCCACTCATTTCCTTTTGTGGGACCAGGGCTGGTCATGGTGTGGTCCCACCTGAGCCATGGGACTCCTGACTATGGGCAGCCCTCAGAATGTTATGGCAGCCTGGCTCCACAGGAAGCTATCCCATATGGAGAGGGACCAAAAGCTGGCTGTAAAGAGGTGGGAGTTGGTCTCTTCTCCCAGGTAACAAGTGACAGGGCCCAGAGGAAATGGACTGAACTTGTGCCAGAGGAGTTTTGGATTAGATACTTGGGAAAATTTCCTCCTGGAAAGGGTGGCCAGGCTTTGGAACAGGCTGCCCTGGGAGGTGGTGGCAGCACCATCCTTGGAAATGTTCAAAAGGTGTGTGTATGTGGCATGTGGGGACATGGTTTAGTGGTGAACCTGCTTGGGAAAGTGATTTGACTCGATGATCATAGAAGTCTTTTCCAACCTCAGGGATTCCATGTTTCTGTGGCTTTAAGGACAGGTTCTTCTCTTCCATGAGAGAGTGGGGGTGGCAGACTGAAGAACCTGGCTGAAGTGCTTGTCTGGAGTGCCTGACCTGGCCTCCTCCACCATGGAAGGAGCCACGGCCATCTCCAGGACCTGCACTGTGCCAAGGGTGCCGGGACCCTGCAGGCACCAGCAGAGCTGAGCCAAGCACTCTGGGGCTGGCCAGAGCTATGGCAGCAGCTGGACTTGGTGTGGCAACTGTTCTGTGCACAGCTTCCACCTTTGGAACTTGAGAATTTCATTGTAAAGGAGGATTTGAACAGAAAACAAGTGCCCAAGCAGCTTGTCTTCTTTTAGGTGTGAGTCCATCTGCTGACAAGGACAAAATCAGAACAGCTGATAGAATTAGCAGGATTTTGAAACATCCTGATAAAGGTGGATCACCAGACTTGGCAGCAAAAATAAATTAAGCAAACGACTGGGAGTCCAGTGCTAAAAACTGAAGTTTGAAGCCTTGGGTCCTAAAAGATTCAGCAGATTCCTTGTGCAACAGCTTTCAGATCAACTTGCTCTGCACAGTTTCATAATAGTGCATTAATTGTTCCTATTTATTGTCACAATAAAACATTTGAGACAATTTAAAAGCAAACTGAAATCTTTTACAGCTACATAAAGTTATGTGCAGCTATGCTCCTGTGAGGAGCAGGGAATTGGAACTGATGATGCTTCTGGGTTCCTTCCAATTCAAGATATTCTATGATTGTATGATTCTTCTGCCCTCCGTCACAGGCTGCAGGAGATTGCCTCGGGGCAAGTCTTTTTATCTGGATCCTGTGAAGGGAAGGACAAATAGGAGGAAGAAAGACAGGACAACTCTTTTAAAAAACAATTCCTTTCATATAAAACCATTGAGAAAAACAGAGACCACTGGCAGTAGACATTGTTTGCAATTAGATTTCAGGTTGCAACCAATAGTTTCAGGCATGAAATGTAGTATGATCCTTTTGTTGTGATTATGGACAAATCTGTAAGTCTCCAGGTATTTTCATCTTTCCTTGAAATATAGCAAACTATTAGGATTAACTACATTATTTTTTACCCTTTTTAGTACTGCAGCAGATACTGGAGTGAAATCTATTACTCTAGTAATTCTATAGCAATATCTTAGAAGCCCTAATCCCATTTTCTTTCCAGTCAGCTTCTACTTGATAGTCAAAGCATCATATACAGCAATAAAATTACTCTTGCTTGTGTAATGAGCCTAAACCAAAAGGAAAGGATGGAAATGTAAAGATAGTGAAGAAGGAGGAGAAGGAGAAGGAGAAAAGGGGAAGGAGAAGGAGAAGTAGAAGTTATTTAATTAAATAGTCTCTGTGACATCCCATCCTTTAAAATAGGTGGAGAAAACATAAAATCCTTTTGCAAGCTGCCAATGAGTAACATCCTTGACCAGCTGTGCAAAAAAAGGAGCTGCAGGCTCAACAGCAGACTCAAAATCTCCAGCCTAGGGGACAGCAATGATTATCTTAGAAAGGGACATACACAGGCAAAATATTTCAGAGTTGCTTAGTTTTAAGGGTAATAAACAGTCACAGGTGGTCATGCAGTTTACCTTGCCAATAAATGATCTGTAGATCTTTAACTTGATCTAAGTTTTATGCTCCGTTGTTCTCAAACTCTACCTGATAAATAACCAAAAAGGCACAGCTCTCACAGTTCCTCCCAGGCATGACTGGATTTCCTATCTGAGTGCTTGAAAGCTGCTGCCACCAGTCCACAGCAGTTCAAGAAGGGATTCCTGAAGACTTTGGAGATGCCCAATAAACTTTAGAGCCTAAATTTCTTCCCATGAGATTGTAAACTTTTCCAGATTGGAGAGACGTTTCAACTTGTGCCAACAAGTGTCGCTGCAAGGGAGAAGTATGACAGCACTGAGCTGTTATTGGAACTCTGCCCCAGACTCCTGGGAACACAACAGAGGTGGATATCACAGACCCTGACTTCCACATGCATCCCATTCTGGAGTGGATTTATGGTGTCAAGGAGTTTCCTTCAGCAATCTGACATGGCTAGTAACTTTCAGTTTATGTTTATTGTGGAAGTAGCAGTGTCCCTAGTTACAGAAAAATTAAATAGACCAAGCTATGAACAGCATGTCTGGTGTAGTTTTTCCAGAACTGAGCTGACACTGATGCCCACATGGCCTCTTTTTCCTTTTTATCTCCCAGAAAGAAGCACAATCTTTATGCTTGTCTATACTGGTAGTTTGCCTAATATTTGCTTCAGTTTATATATAAATATTTAACTGAAGTAATATCAGCTTCAGCAGCAGCAGTTTGTTCTTTTTGACACCAGGGAGGGAGATGTGTTGTCTTTAATATTTCACTATACACAGTCAAAAGATCACCAAAATATTGCTTTCATCTTTGAACATATCTCACCTTTGGAATAACTTTGGGGGTAAATACAGGTAAGAAGCATAGGGGTAGAAATGCTTTTGTGTAGAGCAACAAATTGTCTGATCTCATGATCAGAGAGCTGAAGTGGTTCTTCTATGAAGACAGGCTAAGAGAATTGGGGTTGTTCAGCCTGGAGAAGAAAAGATTCAGGGAGACCTTGCTGTAGTCTTTCAGTACTTCAAGGAGGCTTATTATGAAATAGGGATAAATTTTTAGCAGGACGTGTTGTGGTAGGACAAGGGATAACAGTTTTAAACTAAAAGAGGGTTGGTGTAGATTAGACATAAGGTAGAATTTTTTTACAACAAGGGTTTTAAAACACTGGCATAGGTTGCCCAGAGAGATGGTAGATGTTTCATCCTTGGAAACATTTAAGGTCAGATTGGATGGGGCTCTGAGCAACCTGGTCTGTTTAGAGATGTCCTTGCTCATTGCAGGTGGGTTAGACTAGATGAGTTTTAAAGGTCACTTCCAACCCAAACCATTCTATAACGGTCAGCATCCCCCTAAATTTCTTAGCCAGTGAAGTGCTATTGCTTGGGATCTGTCTCACCACAAATGTTTCTCCTCCAGTGGGTAGCAGAAGATATTGACAGATGTAGATTGCTTCTTGCCATCCTCATTAAACAATGAATCCAGTTTGTCAAGGTTTTCTTTTCCAGTGCTGCAATGTATAATGAGGTGCTGATATATTGCTGAACTACACCCAACCCCTGCCTGCTGCCTTAGCACAGCAGTCTGCTGCAGCACACACCTCAGTGGAGATTGAGTTTGTTCATTCTGCTTTGGTCACCCAACACCAAGTTTTGCTCACCTTTCTTGTTTACTGCCCCCGGAGGTGTTTGGGCCAGAGAGCTCTGACTGTGTAGCATCAGGAGGTTGCTCCAGCAGAGCTCATGGAACAGAGGCTGCCAGCTGGAAGAGCCATCAGCCACGAGGGGGAAGCAGCATCCAGTGGCACAAGCACCAACCACAGCAGCCGAGGATTTGGCTCTGACTGCGGTCAGTTTAGAGGTGAATCTCGGAAATATAAACCTGTTATGAACAGAAAAATGAAGAGGCATTTTTTCAGCAGCTGGACAGCCCGGGTGATCTCATCACAGGGTGTTGGGTGCATGACTGTGAGCAGCTGCCACCACTGCTCCCACAATCCACCAGCTCCCTGCAAGCTCATCCATCCACAGACTCCTTGCTTCCAGAAGCACATTTACTTCCACTTTACCTCCGTTTACTTTCAGATTTTGTTGCAGCAATCACTCAGCTGTTTTGCTGTGAAGAGGCCATTGCTTCATTGCCGAGTTATGCTACATTTCAGGGAGTTACTTCTTAGCAGGTCCATCTGTTATCTCAGACATGCAGTGACCAGGGAAAGCTCCTGGACCTGGTAATAAATTAATGACCAATAAATATGGGTCTTGGAATGCACACCAGCAAAAATTTCATATCCAGCTGCACCACAACTGCAGCCATAAACATGCCTTTCATCCCTTTTTTCAGAGCAATAATTCAAATTTATTTCTTTTCACTACAGTAACTGAACTGTTGGTCACTGTTTCTGCTTTGCATCCTCCACAGAGGAACAGTCAGTTTTCTCATCCTCACACAGGAGTGCCCAAACCCACGCTTTAAAGAGACAGAGGATGGTGACAGATTGTGTCAAATACAAACAGACTGAGCATCTTTTATTAAAGGAACAAGGATTTCCAGAGTGTCTGAACACTGTCCTAGAGCAGCTGCACTGCAGTTCTTCACAGAGAGCAGGAAGATGAGGGAAATGAAAAGTAGCTAACATGCAGGATGAGACATCAGAGGGATTCTGGAGGAAGGTAGAATATCCTACACAACAGTGTCGAAGGAATGTCCCCAGTCTTTCAGAGGGATGGTCACCTTTAACCCCAGGTCTTTAGTTAATGCTCTGCACTTATGTTCTTCCTACAAAAAAAAAAATCTTTGTAATATATTCTTTTCCCTGCACCAAGACCAAAACTTTTTACATGCCAATTTAAAAAAATGTAGTTCGTAAACCTAAAATGGTGTGATTAGTTTAGGAGGCTTGAATAAAGTAGCAAATTCCATTTCTCCCATCTTGCCCAAGTTACAAAACAGTACAGAAATATGTAAAGGTTTTTATTAATTGTTATTGTTTTACAGCTGAGTGACAATTTTATAATAAAACTAAGTTCATTAAATACTTTGAAAACAAATGATTCTTGCATTCTGCACATGGATATGGGCAGTTCCAACAAATTAACCAATTCAGAACAAGTGCTGGGCAAGATAAAACTTACATTAGATTTTCAGTATAACAACCTACAAAGGGTGAAGATTTCAGAAGTACATTGCATACACACAGATATGAGTTTTGGTAGAAACGAATGGGACCAGTGCTTCTAAATCAGTTATACACTTATAAAAAGCCTTCTGAAATAACCCTTCTGTCTTGATACAATGATCTGCAAAGAGTCCACGAACAATAGCTCTATCAGTTGTACAAATAAAAATGACACTTCTAAAAAAGAGGAAGTGAATACCAAACTTTTACTACATTGCATTCAACCCTGAACATTCAAGTGTGTAAGGCTTCATTGTACATATTCATACAGAAAAAACCAGTATTTTACCCTTGATTACATTTTCTTTAAATATTTTGAGTGATATGAGTGACAAACTAGGAAAAAATGAAAAAGCATAAAATTGTTGACCTTTTAATGCTAACTTGTACAAATTCAAGGCATGAATCTCAAATACACTGGCACTGATTCACTGTCTGCTCTGTCAGCAGAGTGGTTTAACTGCCTGCAGGAATGAGTGAAGTGTGCCACAGCTGGACAGCCACTTTTCACATCCTGAAGGAATTACACATGGGCTTATTCAAACTACAGGTTTGAATAATTACACACAGGTTATGCAAACTCATTTTTTCTCCCGAGCAATTAGACTGTGTGCCTATGTCCAGCTGTAGCAGCTTGGCTCAGAGTGTCCCACACAAATAGCAACTAAATTGTGTTCTCATCTCCCAACCTGCATACACTTGGCACCCAGACAAACTGTGGGCCTTCTGTGACCTGTCTTTTTTTCTCCAAGTTTGTCTACTAAAACTTCATTCAAAAAGTCTGTATGAAAAAAGGATTAATAAGTCAACACAGCAGTATAATTGGTACTACCAAGGTGAGCAAAATCTCCACCAGAAAATTGAGTAGTTGGGAAACATCTATTCTGCTCAGAAATTTTGTTCCATGTTAGATATTTCTGCTCAGTAACTTGGATTTATTTGTCCACATTGTTTCAAAAGATTTATCTGCTGTCTTCTGTGCTCAGACTAAAATGAGACCAGGAGAAAATTGTAAAAGAAAAACGCCACATCTGCAGGAAGACGGGGATTCATTTAGCTTGGATTGTTTCCAAGACATGGTTCTACATGATTGCCTAGAGCAAATGCATTTGTCAAGTCTAGCCATCAGCAGATAATAAACTGCTAATTAATTAACTGACAACCTACCAGCACCAATCAAAGTCAGGTAACAAAGACTAGATGTCTAAATGAAAGGGTAAACACTCCCCCTTTGAGATCTAAGGCTGGATTAGAAAGGGGGAAGAAAAAAGTTGTTACTATTTTAAATACATGGCACATTTGAAAAAATGGTAGTTCCTACTGCTAACATGACCCAAAGTATACTCAAAGTTCTAAGAAATTGAAATGCACTGGGTTTTTAAAATGTGTTTATTGTTGGATTTTTTAATCTGGATCTGTTTATTTTCCTGTATTATTTCACTGTACTTATTATTTTTACCAAACCTATTTTATTTTACTAGCTAAATTAAAAAGCTCCCTTTCTTAGAAGTTGGTAAAGTTTGTGTATCTGTAGACTTCCATGGTCGTGTATGTAAAGTGGTGAACCACAAGCACAAAATTTCAGAGCTGCAGAAAAGAGTATGTACTTCAGTTCTGGGAGAAGAGAGACAGGTGCAGAGGGAGTAGTGGCTACCAGTGCAGGCTGCATTTATGTTCCCATCTGCAAATAACCAACAGCACCTGTCCAAAGTGCAGAGCCAGGTGCAATGGGAAGGTTCCTGCAAGCAAGCCAGGAGACAGCCAGTGTCCTGAGAGGCAGAGCAGCAGCATGGGGACATAAATAAGGGTGGCACATTGTTGGGTTACAGCTAAAACCTTGCCTGAGGGAATAGCAAGTATTCTTCAGGTATCTCCAATATATGAAAATACAAGTTCCAATTTATACACTCCTTAGAATCTGAGAATGGGTCCTAAGTGCCAATGAAACACCATTCTGTTTTTTATGTGTTATTTGAATTAGCATCTTCTGGATGTTTCATTTATAAAGAACTATTTGTATATTAAGCTGGAAGACAATGCAAGACTGACTAATCTGAAACAGGATCAAACTACTCCCCCTCTCAGAACACTAACACATACACGCACACATGCACTCACACACACATATATTTATATAATTGTACATACAGGCACATAGGATTTATGTGTCAAGCAGCTGGCTCCAACACCATCTCTCCCAAACATCTGCCTCAAAATCAAGTCTTGCTTAAACAAATGTTTAAAAAATAATAGCAATAACAAAAGACAATGTCGAGACACCATATACAATGTTAGGGATAAGGAACATATTGTGCTGTCACACCTGGGGGAGACAAATGACCATTCTCTGTTGCTGGAGTGTGACCATCAATGAGGCAAATCCCTCTACACTGAGTTCTGTTCTGCTGCTTCTGATACCTGGGGAGTTCATGTATCCCTATACTGCAACACAAACACACTCATGGAGTTTAGGAGCATGCACAGCTCACCAGAACATGTGTTGTTAGTGAGAGGAAAGGCACCAGCACTGCACATGTCCCATGCAAATACAAGTGCAAGGAGGAGGAGAGATGGCAACACAGCAGAAGGATTTAACAGCTTCAGACTACAACTGTGATTGTCCCTACCATGCACAGTGGATCACACGGAACCCCACTGCTTCCCCTACCTAGCGTTTTTCCAACATGGCCTTTTCTACCCTCTTGAATTTCTGCAGTTCAACAGCCAGTTCCCAGTATCGCAGATACAGCCACATAAGCTTTCCATTTTGACTTCTGGTTCTGTTCAGCACATTGCCACAGTAGTTATCATGTTTGAAAATATCTTTTAAGCCACTCTCCACATCTAAAGCCATAGCAACAGGATTAGTTGCCGCTTTAACTAGCAGATTTTTCTCTATTTCTAGTCTCTGACTTCTGGGTACAACAAGACTGCAGTAGATGTCCTGTCTTTCCTTCAGTCCCTCTTCAAATTCTTTTAGTAAAATATTGGCTCTCTGTTGCCACTCTTCTTCCTTTGCCAGGTAACTCTGGTACAAGGTACCTTCTGCCCCAGAGCGCATAAGAACTTGTTTTTCTTGCTCCAGCTTCTCCTGCTGCTGTTCCAGGAGCTTCCTCTCTTCCACCAGCTTGCGGCTCTGGGACACGAGGGCTTCACGGTAACTCAGGGTCCTGTTGCGCTCCTTTTCCAGCTCCACCTCCAGATGAGCAACTGCCCGACGGTTCTCCGTGATTATATCCCGGTATTTGCCTTCCAGGTCTTTCTGTAAAGTTGACTCTTTTCTGTAGTACTCTTGTTTCTCTTTTTCTATTTCTTTCTGACATTCTCTGGTCCAGATCCAACCTATCACATATAAATGAGACTTCAGAATCAAATATAACATGTAACAACGAAGGGTATGATTAATTAGCTATGCCTGAAATGAAGCTACTGAGTGGTAAAAAACTTAGTTTCTTGCCCTTCCCAATGACACTCACTTCTATTTACATGTCCCAACAAAATGTACTTCTGTGGTCCCTATTTCACAGTGAGCCACTCCAAATGATCATGCTTTCTCTGAAATAAAACACCCCTATTCTTTTATTGTCTATAGTATCACTACTGGATTAGAGAAGGAAAATAAAATCATGGAGAAACAAACTGAAGGTTTCCAATGCAGATACTGCATGGAGAACTTTCTAGGCCCAGTAAATAAATACATCAGCAACATCTGGCATTGTTACCTCTGGGCTCTTCAGCACAAATTGTATCCATTTTTCTTGGAGAGCTTTGTATATTGGAGCTTATTAAATATGGATTCAACTCCGAGCATGCAAAGTGGTCTTTGCCTCGGCGGTGCCAGCAGTGCTGGCTGTTTACAAACAAGAAGGCCCAGAGAAGTCCCCAGTCACGGCCCTACACCGCACTCCGGGAGCGCCCTCGCCCCTACTCACGGAAGGCGGCCAGGCCCAGCATGGGGACCAGCAGGGCGTAATTCCAGCGGCTGCCGTCATCGCCGGGACCGCGCCGATTGGGCAGGATGTTCCAGTTGGGAGGCTCGTTTAAGTTATTCATGAAGGCACCTGCGATGCACGGAGGGGAGACGCGGCCTCAGCAGCGCGCACAGGGCGGGGCCGCTCCCGCTGCCACCTTCCCCTCCCGCTGGGGGACTGGGAATCCTGCCCGAGCCCCTCGGACGGCGGCCCTGACACTAGGGAGCTTGGCCGCGCTCTGAGCGGCAGCCCCGGCCGCGACACGGCGTTCCGGGCCCGTTCCCGTTCCCGTTCCTGTGCCCGTTCCCGTTCCCGTTCCCGTCCCCCCCCCCCCCCGGCGGGACCCCCACGCACAAGCCCAGGAGCGCGCGGACGCCGCGCGCTGCCACTCACCTGCCGGCCCCGCCCCCTCCCGGGCCGGCCCATCAGCCGCAGAGAGAGGGGGAGTGGGCCGGGCTGGAGCGCCGCCGGGCTGTGTTCCCGCCCCCGGCCGGCGCTGTTGGCTCCATTAACGCCGGCGGTCATACTCGGCCGGGAGCGGCATCGGAACGCACCGTCTGGAGCCGCTGAGTGTGCTTTCTGTCCTAGAGGGACAGTACGGTCTTCACCCTCCTGTCCAAGTCTAATGTCTGTGAAATGGTCTTTCCCACAACTTCAGAAAATGATTCTGGCGTGTTTATTACGCAAAATTTCAGGCGCTGTCAGAGAGACAAAGAGGCTGAATCTTATAGTATTGGAGAACTACACTTTTCAGTATTTCACCAAGGAAAAATAGTGGCAATAACACAATTCTAATTTTGTTGGCTTTTTTTTTTTTTTTTTTTTTTAATTTTCTTCACTCTCAAAACAGGAGCTGTTTTGGAATCTTCCATTGCGCAGTTCTCTTGGGTGGAGTGATACCGCCGTGGGTGCCCCCCCCCCCCGCGGCATTGTTGGTCTGTTCCGCCATCCCCGCGCGTGCGCCCTTCGCGCCCCGCTGCCCCCCCCTCCCCCGCCCGAGGTCTGCGGTGCGTGATGGCGGCGGCGGCGGCGGCTGCGCGGGGGCTGGCGAAGCGCTGGCTGCGCCCGGCCGCGGCTTCCCGGGCGGTGAGTCCGTGTCCCTGCCTTTGTCCCTGTCCTTGCTCCTGCCCTTGCCCATGTCCTTGTTCCTGTTCTTGCCCTTGTTTTTGCCCTGCTTTCCCCCCGCCGGCGGCGGCCCGGCTCCGCAGTATCCTCCGTGACCTTGACCCGCCCGGTTATCTCCCCAGCCCCGGCAGGTTCGGTTTCTCCGGCGCTACTTTAGAGCGGCACAGACCTCGCAGCTCATGTCCCGGGGGCAGGTTCCTGGGAGTGGGTGGCTGTGGGCATGGCTGGCCGCGCCTCCCGGCTCGGGAAGCGAGCGCCGTAGCCTGGGGCCCTGAGCGGGGTTTGAGGGAGGCAGCGGCATTGGGATGTGCGAGGGAAAGGCCCTGGGGCAGCCTGGCCCGTGCGGCCCGAGCACCGGGATAGAAAGCTCGCTCTAGGCTCATTCTGTATCAGCAGTAGTGTGCACAGGAGGACCAGGGAAGTGATGGTGCTGCTGTACTCGGCCGTGCTGAGGGCACATCCCGAGCGCTGTGCTAGTTCTGGCCTTCTCGATTCTGGAAGGACACTGAGGTGCTGGAGCCACTTTGAAGAAGGGCAGCGAAACTGGTGAAGAGTCCGAGATGAGCCCTGAGAGGAGTGGCTGAGGGAGCTGGGGCTTTTTAACTTGGAGAAAAGGAGGTTTAGAGAGCAGTCTATCCCTCTCTACAAGTGCTTGAGGAGAGGCTGTAGCAAGATAAGAGTCAGTCCCTTCTCCCACGCAGCTGGTGACAGGAAGAGAGGAAACGGCCTCAAGCTGCACCAGGGGCCGTTCAGGTTGGACATCAGGAAGAATTTTTTTTCCCAGCAAGGGTGATTGGACATTGGAATGGGCTGCCCAGGGAAGTGGTGGAGTTACCATTCCTGAAAGTGTTTAAAGAAAGGATGGATGTGACACTTAGTGCCATGGTCTAGTTGACACGGTGGTGCTTGATCATTGGTTGGACTCGATGGTCTCAGAGGCCTTTTCCAGCCTGATCTGTGATTCTAGACCTATGTGGGAAGCCAGTGTATATTTGAGTTGTTTCAACCTGGCTGGTGATTATGCCCAGAAAGGGCTGTTGAGGAGTCTGGCATGTTTTTGCTAGGGGGCTGTAAGTTGTGCCTGAAGGATGATTCTTCTCCTTGGTGAGGTGGGAGTTTTCAGTTTCTTCCCATAGTTCTCATCTTGCTTGCCCATAATGAGCTTGGGATTACAAAAGTCAGCTGTAGTTGTATTTGTGTTACAAATCAAGTGCAGAAAAGACAACTACAGAGAGAGGGAAAGGCTTAAAAAGTGTCTCAGTATCATAGATGGCAGTGAACTGGCCTGATTGGACTTCTAGTTCAAAAGGGCCATGATCTTCCTGGTGCCCTAACAATTCAGGATTACTGCAATCAGTGTTTCCTTTAGACTTAGTATGACATCTTTTTCTGCTTTGTGGACTTTTGTTCGAACTCAAAGCCTGGTAGTAGCAATGTGGAACAGGGAGAGAAGAGCTTCCTGAAGGAAGGTATTGGTGGAACTCCTTATGAATAGGTATTAGGAACTGATCCAAGAAAACTGCAGAAACCAGAAATGTGCTAGCAAGTATAATGACACAGTAGATTTGCTGTTATGCAAGAAGATGATTTGAGGAAACTGGTGTGAGAAATGATAAAACTAGGTTGGTGAAAGTGTACTGGAGTTCACTTCAGAGATAGGGAAAGAGGTGGACATTTGGGGAGGGAAGAGCTGGTTGTTAACATATTGTAAGGCTTTGGGACCATGAATGTAACAGCTGCAGATATTATGCCAGTGCATTTTAGGTTGTATTTCAAATAGGGAGGTGCTGATGTTACTGGAGAGATCAGTAATGTGGCTTTGTGTTGCTGTTCTCAGCAATTGTACATGCTGAGTTGGACTTAATTTTTGAACTGTGTAACAAAGGCATACCAGGTTCCGATACATGGGAGAGGTGGAGACTAATATTCTGGTTATTTTAATCTATCAAAGCAAAGACTGCATACTGAGTACGTTTGGGTGTGGTGTTTGTTGGTTTGGTTTTGAGCAAGTCAGGGAGTAGGGAGTGACATTGCAGAAGGGTAAAACTAGCATCCTTGTATTAAGTTTGTGTATTAATAGATGTTTCTAAATTGGTTGCTAATTTCGTAAAGAAAAAGAGAAATATCTCTGACTTTTGAAGCAATGCTCAGCTGGAGGAGCAGTCTCTAAGACTGTTTTTTAATTTTCAGTACTGTGACCATCTGAAATATTCCAAATTCTGAGGATTACTTGTCAGGAGAGTAATTTTCCATTACTTCCCATGGTTCTCACGAATCTTCATCTTTGCTTAATTATGAAAAATGTGCAAGAGTACTTCAGCATTAATTGCAGACATGTTTTTCTGTCTGTGCAACCTCAGGCAGGTCTGAGAGGCTGGTCACTGTTGGGGAAGTCAATAGTGGATCATCTGGGACACTAACTGCAGACTATTCTCTCATCAGTCAAAGGTTATTTGTTTATATGGCATTATTATAGGAAAGCCAGAACTCCAGTGCAGGTACCTCTGATATACATTAATACTCTTGTGCATGTGGTACCAGTGGTAAGTGAAGATTTGTTAGAAATGTAGGGCAGCTGAGAATGCCATAAGTGTATCCTGTGGAGACATTTGTTCCGTAATGGTTGTCTTGGCTTCTTTCCACAGTGGCCAGCAGCATGCCAGGCTCCCGCACGGAACTTACACTTCACGGTCTATGGGAAGAAAAATGCCTCCACAAAGGTGTCTGACTCGGTATGTCTGTACTTTTTGCATTGTGATTCAATAATGCACTTAATGCTTGACTGACATAAAACTTTCAGGCTTTTAGTGGAGCGCTGTGTTCAGGTGCTTGTGAGACTGAGTTGCTGAAATGTGTGGCTCTTCTTAATGGCTATTTCCAATCAAGAGAGTATAACAGATATTGCAGTTGTTGCAAAAGTCTGTTGAGGACATTACACTGATCCTGCTTGTGTTTTTATGAAACTTGTTGGACTTATCTTGAGCTATCTGTGGTCATAACAGTGGTTTATTTTTCCAGATTTCTACGCAGTACCCAGTAGTGGACCATGAGTTTGATGCAGTTGTCGTGGGTGCAGGAGGAGCAGGTCTGCGGGCAGCCTTTGGTTTGTCAGAAGCTGGGTTTAACACAGCCTGTGTTACCAAGCTGTTCCCCACCCGCTCTCATACTGTTGCTGCACAGGTGAGAAATGAGGCAGAGTGTTTAAAAAATGCTAGCTGACAGAAAACTGATTTGGATGCAGGATAATGATAAAATGGTTTGGTTGGAAGGGACTTTAGAGATTGCAATGCCTGTGCCATGGGCAAGGATTCCACACATTACATTAGATTGCTCAGAACCCCATCCAGCCTGGCTTCAAGTGTTTCTAGGAACGGGGCACTTGAACCTCTTGTTTCAAGGCCATGCTTCTTTCTATGAAAATCGCATTTTTAGTTGAAACTTTTTAGAGAGTAGTATTTAATAAAATCAGAGCATCATTAAGCTCTAAGATCATACGAGTTTAACCATGAACTTACCACTGCCAGACTTTATATTAAGTAACAGTTGCATTTAATTTTGCTTCCAAGCTAATGACATTGCAAGTTACATTTGTTAAATCTCACTTGCGGTTGTTCTTAAAATCCTTATTTCCCCTTATGCTTTTATTTTGTTATACTGCCTCTCTTTTCTTTCCCATGTCTGAACATTATCAAGATGCAATGCTGCTTCTCTGACTACAGTGTAACTGTGATTCACTGTGTTACACAGAAAAGCAGGACAAGCCATTGTGAAACTGTGGAGTTTCACAGGTTTTTCACAGTCACATTAAATCTGGCTTGCCTTTGTTTCTTGTACACGGGTGTATATCTGGTATGTAATTTTTAATAGAAAGGAGGTAAACCTACTAAAGCTGTATTTGAGTAATGTAATTCCAGGAAAATGGATTTTCATTTTCAGGGAGGGATCAATGCTGCCCTGGGGAACATGGAGGATGACAACTGGAGATGGCATTTCTATGACACAGTGAAAGGGTCGGACTGGCTGGGTGACCAGGATGCCATACACTACATGACTGAGCAAGCCCCAGCTGCAGTGATAGAGGTGAGACTTAGAGGATTTGATGTCAGCTGTAGTTATAAATAACACAGGCTAGCTTCCAAAGAGATCTCCTTAAAATAACTTGTCGTATTGTGATACACAAGTGTTTCTGATGCTTGTATTTGGGTTCCACAGCTGGAAAATTACGGGATGCCGTTCAGCAGAACTGAGGAAGGAAAAATCTATCAGCGTGCATTTGGTGGACAGTCTCTTCAGTTTGGAAAAGGAGGACAGGCCCACAGATGCTGTTGTGTTGCAGACAGGACAGGACATTCACTCTTGCATACCCTGTATGGCAGGGTAAGCGGTTGTGACGTTAACTTGGTTTGGATTTTTGCATTTGTATTTACTGGGTTTTGTTTTTTTCCTTTCTCCCCCAGAGTTTGCAAAAAAAAAAAGTCAAAACAAACGAACATATAGCTGTTTTAAACAGCTGTTTTAAATAGCTGTTCACATATGAATGAGGAATCCAGGGATATGGCTTATAGCAGTTTTGGGTTATCTTCCTTCATGAGGCAGAGTGGAGAGATGAAGACAATAGGTGCTAGTTAGTGTACACTGTCAGCTTTGTGGTCTGGACTAGTTCCACACTGTTATGTAAACATTTTCTCAAAAGCCCTTTATTTCCAAAAATTTGACGCAGCAGCATTGGGGAACTGTGAAAAGAGGTACAAGCCAGCATTTTTTTCACTCATCTTCGACCTGGGAGGAGGGGGAAACAAGATGTAAATAAATTAAGGCTTCTTATGCATTCCTGAGCTTGTTGTATGGCAAGTAGGTGACTAGTGTTCCAGCATGTCTGCCTATTAGTTCTACAAGCCATAATTGAAGGAAGTGCTGTCTATTTGAAAATGGTAATGAGCTTGAAACCAGAAATCCAAGTACCTGGTAGCTACTGTTTTTTATTTACTTGGTAGCCAGCTAATTGCTCTCCTCCAGGTTCACACTGTGTATTCTGCTGCAATACAAATTCTCAGTGCTGCCAAACACTGCTGTAATCCCTGAGGGCATGAAAGAATGTTTGACTCAGTGCCTGCTGCTCCTGCTGGTTTATTGGGCTCCTGGAGGTGTTTCTCATTTCTCTGGGAGAGCTTAAGTGCAGCGTGCTTGTGCTTGTATGGAGGACTGCAGCTGGCTAACTTGTTGCCAGATGCAGAGTGAAATGTCAAGTCCTGCTGCCTGGCTCCTGGCTGCTCAGAATTAAGTGCTTGTGCCGCTACTTGTATCTTTTAGAGCTAGCGTAGATGAATTAGGAAATTCTTTAATAAATAGTAATGAGGAAATAGTCTTCCCTGAGAGCTGGTGAGGATGTTTTTTTATCCTGATACAGCCCATGTGCATTGACAGTTTTTAAGAGAGATTACTTCACTAAAAATTCCTTTTCTAATTTTCCTCCAGTCTCTTCGATACGATACGAGCTACTTCGTTGAATATTTTGCCTTGGATCTACTTATGGAGAATGGAGAATGCCGTGGTGTTATTGCCCTCTGCATTGAAGATGGAACCATACATCGTTTTAGAGCAAAGAACACGGTCATTGCCACTGGGTAATGTAACATTTGTGATGAAGGACCAAAACCTGGGAGTGTTACCAGTTAGAGTTTGTGTGCTTGTACATGTGTTCGGATCCACAGTGAGAAGAAGATACATTGACTAACAGAACATAATTTATGAGTTCATTCCCCCCACACTAAAAGCAATATAACTGAATTCAGTCATTCCCTCTGAAATAAGGCACATGCTAATTTTGTGACCAAGTATAATTTTGGTATGAGGTCTTATTCTGAATTCTAGTACAGTGTCATAAAGTAAGAATGTGTAAGAGTAATATATATGATTCACATAGTCTTTGATTTTTAAAACATGCTGTTTAAAACAGGCATTGTTGCAATGCTGCCAACATGTCTGTCTGTAGAGTCCTGAATTTCCTGTAGGAAACAGCTTTTGTCAAAATCCCTCTATTTCATTAAGATACTGCCACTGTAATTCTAAATGTTCTAGGATAAAATTATCATACTATGTGTGAACTTAACATTACTTGGTTGCAAAGTTTGTATATGTTTATTAGAATGCTATTTGAATTAGTCTTTTGCTGCTTATGGCTCTCTCATATCTATTTCAAGATAAAAAATATTTATCAATGTATCTGTAAAAGATACACTTAAATAAATTTGTAAAAGGTTGCCTACATAATTTGTTCTTCTGATGTGTTTTGCATGCTTGTGTACTTTGAAGTACATGGAATGTGTACATTGCTATTTCTTCTGGGAGTTTGTCCTGAAATTGGGCTAATTGACTGTTTTCAATAATGTTGGAGGCTAACTAGATGTTTGTAGCATAATAATTCATGTTTAATACCTGGACAACTGAGTTTTAAAATCTAAGAATTTAAAACCAGGGCCATATGGGCAATCTAAACCATCATTATATGCTATTTTTTATAAAACTGCTAGTGATAGTTCAAACGAAATGCAATGGTATGGATTGAAAGAACTTTCTGAAATAACATTTTTTTTTTCTGGCAGAAAGGCTTCTAATCCTAACCCAATGATCCTGCTTTGGAATTGGTTTTCTTTTTCTTCAGTCTTCTGTCACCAGCCATTTTTCGAGTATGGTTGAGCAAAACTGGGCTAAATTAGTTTTGTTTTCTTTTGGTTGAACTAGCACAGGAGGTGATAAAACTGAGTACTTTTCCTATTAACCCTTTCCACTGCTGTGCAAAGAGCATAATTTAGAGGTATGTTGTAGTGATGTTTCAATTTTTCTTCCTGTTAATTCTATTAACTTTTGTGTTCTGCAGTGGGTACGGCCGCACTTACTTCAGCTGCACATCTGCCCATACCAGTACTGGTGATGGCACTGCCATGGTCACACGAGCTGGACTCCCTTGCCAGGACTTAGAATTTGTGCAGTTTCACCCTACAGGTATAGAATATTAAGTAGTGCTTACAGCATTAGTTCTAATTAGTCAAACAGATTTTCATGTTATTTTAAAATGTCACAGAGTCACACGTTATGCTGAGTTTGAAGGGACCCATCAAGTTTATTGAGTCCAACTACTGGCCCTGCACAGGACACCCCAAGTCACACCATTTGCCTGAGATCAGTGTACAAACACTTCTTGAACTTTTATCTGGCTTGGTGCTATAACCATTCCCCTGGGGAGCCTGTTCCAGTGCCCAGCCACCCTCTGGGTGAAGAACCTTTTTCTAATACCCAACCTAAACCTCCTCTGACACAACTTCAGGCCATTCCTTTGGGTCCTGTCACTGATCACCACAGAGAAGAGATCAGTGCCTGCCCCTCCTTTTCCCCTGCAACAAGGAAGTTGCAGACTGCAGTGAGGTCTCCCTTCAGTCTCCTCCAGTCTGACCAGACCAAGTGATCTCATTCAACTTCCCCTCAAGGCCCTTCACCATCTTCGTTTCCCTCCTTTGGATGCTCTCTAATAGTTTAATGTTTTTCTTATATTGTGGCACCCAGAGCTGCCCCCAGCCCTGGAGGTGAGGCTGCCCCAGCTCAGAGCAGAGCAGGACAATCCCCTCCCTTGCCTGGCTGTGATGCTGTGCCTGATGCCCCCAGGACAGGGCTGGCCCTCCTGGCTGCCAGGGCACTGCTGGCTCATGGCCAACTTGCCATTGACCAGGCCCCCCAGGTCCCTTTCCATGGCACTGCTTCCCAGCATCTCCTTCCCCAGTCTGTCCAGGGTTGCTCCATCCCAGGTGCAGAATCTGGCACTTTGCCTTCTTTGACTTCATACAGTTGGTGATGGCCCAGCCCTCTTTAATTTGTCAAGGTCTCTCAGCAGGGCCTCCCTGCCTGCAAGGGAATCAGCAGCTCCTCCCAGTTCTGTACTGTCTGCCAACTTGCTCAGTACCCCTAATAATCCTGTGTCCAAGTCATTTATGAAGGTGTTGAAGACGACCTAAGATAAAGCCCTGTGGAGCCCCACTAGTGACAGGTCACCAGCGTGATGTTGTCACAAGCATTATGTTCAATTAGCTCAAGGCAATTTGCACTTTTCTGTAGCGTCTGAGTAGTTGTTTGTGACATGTATTTAGACTAGTCTGCAGGTGTTGCTGAATATAAATTTGAGAGTAAGACATATAATGTGAGAAAGTTGTCAGCTGTTCTATTTTAAAAAACAGTGTTTAATTAATTTTGAGGTACTGTCCTTACAATACTAAGAAGTTTTATGAATTACAAGTTGAAACTACCTCTTAAACTTGTATTTCCATTGCCTTTGATATTTTATGGGATGTGATATCAGATACTAGATACTAGAGCAATGGGATAGGTACAAATGTTGGGAAATTACATACTAGCATCTTCAGTGAAGTGGAGTAGTTGAAGTTAAGGTATATATTTAGAACTATGGTTTTCTAGCACATGATCAGTATCTAAACCATGAATAACAGTGATCACAAACTAGATTTGTAGCTAATTAAATGCTTCATTTTACCTCATAATGTGATTTTTTTGTAAATGGTTTGCATTATTTTACAGTGTTACTGTTTATCATAGAGATCCAATGTTCCTTTTACTTAGTTAAGGTTTTTCTAGTTAAAGGAGCTTCACCGCATGTATGATAATTCCGTAGTTTTTAAGATAATTATTAAGTGCATGAGTTAGTTTGCAATTTTGTTTTCTGTGATGGCCAATGCTGCAGAATAACAGCAATTTCCTTTCTCTAAAGGAAAAGGATACCAAGTAAGCTTTTATGTTCCACAGGATTTGAAGCCATCGTGTACTGCTTCAGCACAAAAGAGGGAACAAAAATGAGGAAATGGACCTTGAGATAATCAACTTCCATTTTATTAAAAATCTTAAAATAATTGCTGAGGGTCAACAAGACCTTCATATAATTCTCCTGACATATTGATAGGTGCAGATCACTTCCAGTTTTAATATTTGAAATATTGTGGGTGTTCCCAAATCAACTTAATTATCTTTCAGAAAGAGTGTTCAAAAAGAGTAACAAGACTTGAGGGACAGTTCCTAGACATATGATTAGGGTGGTATAAAATCTGCACCTCTTACTATTTTGAGAAGACCTTGATTATTCACTGTTCATCCTATTGTGAAGCTGTGTGGAAATACCTCCTTTGATGGCATTTTTGTTCTTGAACAGGTATATATGGGGCTGGGTGCCTTATCACAGAAGGATGTCGTGGAGAGGGAGGTATTCTGATCAACAGTCAAGGTGAAAGATTCATGGAGAGATATGCACCTGTTGCCAAGGATCTGGCTTCCAGGGATGTGGTGTCTCGTTCTATGACCATAGAAATCCGTGAAGGAAGGTTAGTTAAATGTTCTCAACAAAGCTGCAGAATAAACTCTTAATCGTACTGGACTGTGAAGTGCAGTAGTTCATTTGATAAGCACATGGCAATTCATGAGAGTGAACTTTAATGACTACTAAGCTGATTTTCTGTATAAGGCAGAAATCTTTCTTGCTACTTCCTGATGATACTGACAGAGAACAGATGATGTTAAGTCTCCTGTTTGAATTCAGTATGTCTGGAGACAGTTGCTCAAACAAGTTGAATGCATGTGCTCTTACTACAAACAAAATAATTCAGTTCTCTGTTCTCTTGACTAATTGCTAAGTTTTACAAGTCCTAAATAATATGAATTACTGTGAAAAGAAAGCTGGGAATTGGAAAATGGCTTTAATTCATCCAAATGCCACAGTCTTATTAAATATGCTAGATAATTTTTGTCAGATAAAATTTGAAAAATAACGTGTTTATTTTCACAAATGAAACAACCTGGATTAGAAATGCTACTAGTGTTTGTAAATTCCAGTTATGTATTCCACTGTTGCTTTTTTTTTTTGCTAGGGGTTGTGGTCCTGAAAAAGACCATGTGTACTTGCAGTTGCACCACTTGCCACCTCAGCAGCTGGCGACCCGTCTCCCAGGGATTTCTGAAACAGCCATGATATTTGCTGGAGTTGATGTCACTAAAGAGCCTATCCCTGTCCTGCCTACTGTGCATTATAATATGGGAGGTATTCCTACTAACTACAAAGGGCAGGTGAGCAACACATGGGCTGTCTCTTCATTATCGTGCTAGGAAATTACTTCCCAAATAGAAAAGCATTAAGAATGTTTTTCATAAATGTAAGGATCATTAATACAATTCCTAATAATAATAATATAGTAATGATGTCAGATAACTTAAAACACACAATTGTTTTGTTTTTTAAAAAAACTTGATAACCACGTTCCAGTCCATCTGGAGATGGGAGTACCAAAAAACATCTAAAGTGAAGTTACTCTGAGGTCTGACAACAATTGAGCTGAGAATGATACAATTGAACATTGATCAAAGTAGGGCTGTGTTGCATTCTGTAACATGAGTTAATGTGTATTAGTCCTTTGTAGTTCATGTAATCTAAATGCTAAAGCAGATCTTCCAACTGGTACTAATTGGAAGTCCATGTGGTGGTGTCAACTGAATTCTTCTCTTTGTGTACTTGTTAAATTTCAATGTAAAATTTTGCCCTAAAACCATGTGAGATCAGATTTTATTCCTTTGCATTTCTGACTTGCTGCAGAATTGTGGTGACACACAACTATGCACTCTTCATAAGCATATGTAAGGAAATCTTGGGGTTTAGTTGTGTCTGTATCTACATACAGATGCAAATGTACGTATGCATACATTTCTGCTTGCCCTTTAGAACTAGGATAATTCTGTGTTTAGAGTTGGAGGAAACTTTGGGTTGCAGTGTTCAATCCTTACATGCACGTGGCCTTTGCCAGCAAGGAGGTTTGCAGTGTTTCAGTGTTCTGAGAGGCTGAGTGCTAATGGAGTGTGTGCAATGCCAGGTGATCACACACGTGAACGGTGAGGACAAGGTGGTGCCTGGCTTGTACGCCTGCGGGGAGGCGGCCTCTGCATCCGTCCATGGCGCAAACCGACTGGGGGCAAACTCCCTGCTGGACCTTGTGGTCTTTGGCCGTGCTTGTGCCCTGACTATTGCAAATACATGCAAGCCTGGTAAGTCTCACTTTTCTAGAGACATTTGCCTTCATGATGCTATTTCTGCCCGACGAAGACTTGTTGCTACCTGATTCAAATTAGAATGGTACTCATAGGCTCTTGTTAGAAAAAGAAAAAATAGATTTTTATGCTTTTTGTAGGTGTGTTCATTGTCAGGAAAATGTTTTGACATTACTGTTTGCTTTGTAATTGATCCTTTTAAAACTTTAATTGGGCCAATGCTATTGGCAGGAGCAGTTAGGATTTTTGACAAATTAACACAGAATCTGAAGACTGTATTCTCTACATACTGCACCATCTTTTACATCAAAATACAATCTCTCTTACACTTGGTGCTTTTATATAGTGGAATTTGCTGCCACCTTGCTGATTTATTTATAAGAAGGACTGATATGCAAGTGGTGGCAGATGGATACTAAAAATTGCAGTATCTCATTCACTGGATTCTCACTGCTGAATCTTAAATATTTTTAAATAATCTGGTTCAGCCACAGTTGTTGATCTGAGAAAACAAAGAAGCAACCCCCAACCCCAACAAAATACTGGAAGTGGCAGTTACATTGCCAGAGCAGCTGGAGTCCTCAAGTAGTCATCTGTTTTCTTACTGCTTCATGTCCAAACTGCAGCAACTGCAGAGACCGATGATTCCTCATGGAATCTGCCTAGATCTTGTAGTGCCTATTTGGTCTAGCTTTGTTCCAACATTTTTTGTAATCATTCTGTGGCTCTTCAGAGTTAGAAATTGTAGAAAGGGGTTTATTAATCTGAATGCAAAGCTACATGTGAGATGAACTGTGCTAGTAAGATGTTGTGTTTGCTTTGTTGCCCAGTAACATGTGGTTTCCAGTATTAGAGGCAAGATAAAGCTTATATCTAACTGCCAGGTTTATTGACTGGCCCTGGTCCCTTACACATCCAAGAAAAGGTGGGAGATTTGGATGTAAGGAGACAAGGAAAGCATAGCTGAAGGTGGTAAGAACCACAGGCTTATTCTATAGTTTAGATGAATTTTCATCAAGTGCTTCTTGGAAGGAATGAGCAGCAGAGTTTAGGTGAACCTATAAAATCTTTATTGATTGTTATAGGAAAGAATGGGATTCATATTCCACTGAGAACTTCAAATATATGGATACAATTAGTGGAACTTTAGCAAAGTGACACTTAGTGTGCAGCTCAGAGGAAGAAAACATAATCTATGTTTTACTAAAATCTGATTTTTAGTAATTGATAGTCTTTGAAACTGCCAGAATTCAAACCCAAGCCTGAGTACCAAACTTACTGAAATTTTCTCATTAGGAGAGCCAGTTCCCCCCATTAAACCAAATGCTGGTGAAGAGTCAGTTGCTAATCTGGACAAGTTAAGGTTTGCTGATGGAAGCATAAGGACTTCAGAATTGCGACTTAGCATGCAGAAGGTAAGCCTGGGGAAACTCTCAGGGATAGGGTGGGACAAGCTGCAAGTAACTGTGGGGTTTGGCAACTTGGCAAAATGTGCTTCAGGGTTTGCCCTGAAGTGTAAGGAGATTGTGTGTGCAGCAAAGGTTGTATCACTTGTGTTAATTCCCTTCATGGTCATTCCCTTGTGTAGTTTACCGTCTGTATGATACAGTGTTGTTTGGGGTGGCTGGAAGAATGTGGGGTTTTTCAGGCTGCAGATGAGTTTGAACTCAGAACAGCTCCGTATCAAGCTCTTCTGGAGCTGAGGAAGTTTCATGCTTTCCTATGCAGCATATCAGCAAAACTGATTTTGTGTTACTGTGTTGCAGGCAATGCAAAACCATGCTGCTGTATTTCGTACTGGTTCTGTACTCCAAGAAGGCTGTGAGATACTCAGCAAAATTTATGGTGATCTGGCTCATCTAAAGACTTTTGACAGAGGTAATTTGATAGCAAAGAACACACGTTGCCCATAGTACTCTGGGAAGAGTGTTGGTAGCTTTGCTTTTGGTTTGTTTTTTTTTTTTTTTTTTCTGTAAACTTAACATGTTTCTTGAATCTTTGGGTGAAGATTTTGACCATTTTGAATCTTGCAAAATATTTGGTAGAGCCCTACTTACAGAACACGGTAATCATGTAAAATACTTGACCTTAGCAGTCATTTTCTGGTTGAAAAATCTTTAAAAGAAGCAGAGACTGAAATTGGATTTAAATGTGTAAGGTACAAGCTGCCCTCAGAACATGATGTGAAGTTGAGGTGAATTATGAGCTTTGTAAGAATCTTCTGAAAAGGCAAAGGAGTTGCAGAAAGGTAGCAAGATTATTCATAGGCTGAATGCTGGGTCTTCATTCTCCAGCTGAGCAGATCACCATGCAGACAGATACTGCCATGTCTTGTGGTCGATCTTAAAGAGAACTTGGTTATTTAAGTGCAACTGATGAGGCACCTTTGGTTCACCCACATGTGTTACTCCTGTTTGTAGACAATCTTCCATAGTATTTTAATATTCTACCAGGTATTGTGTGGAACACTGACTTGGTGGAAACCCTTGAACTGCAGAACCTGATGCTTTGTGCTCTACAAACCATTTATGGTGCTGAGGCTCGCAAAGAGTCCCGGGGTGCCCATGCCAGAGAGGATTATAAGGTATAAATATTTTCTGTGACCTGAATGTAGGATTGAATCTCCTTGTTATGTGTCCTCAGATGGATTATTTTAAAGTTGTAACGTCTTCAAAGTACAGTCTTATGTATTAAGATTAGTATAGTATTTGTTTGGGGTTCTATTTGTTCTGCTCTATCTCTTCTTATTTGTCATTTATAAAAGGACCAATACATAGAACACTGAGGATGATCTTGAGTTGTTCCATGTGCACATCTGAGTGATTAGAGACCTGTAAACCAGGACCATAGTAATAATATTATGGATACATAAACAGGATGTAAAGATGCATAAATAGAATAATTGTCCTATGCAAGGAAAGTTGCCTTAGAACCCCTGTTAAGGCTGAGCATTTCAAACTGGACACAGGCAGTGTTAAGAGAAAGCTTGCTGTCTGTTCAAAGACATGCTGGCTTACAGGTATAATTGAAATGCAACTAATCTCGTGGTTGTGAAGTGATTTACAGATACACCTTCTAGTCTGTACTAATCTCATTTTCTCCCAGTTACGGGTAGATGAGTTTGACTACTCTAAGCCACTCCAAGGGCAACAGCGGAAGCCATTTGAGGAGCACTGGAGAAAGCACACCCTGTCGTACGTGGATATCCCAACTGGGAAGGTACTTTGAGCTTGGTGCTTGAGGATCTTTTTTGCTGTTAACAGCTGTTCTCATAACAGCCTTGGAAATTGTGATAATTCTGCACTGTTGATCTTTGGGAAGTGACTTTGCTTTTTGAGCTGGAATTGTGTTTCCCCTTGTGTCAGGCTAGTTCAAAGGCTTTTTCTTTTAATGGTGACAAAACGTATTGGGTGTATAGTAGAACAGCTTCATGGTATTCCAAAGATAGAACTGAAAACTGAATTCTGACCCTGTAAAGATCTTAACTATTGGGGTTGTTTGGCTGTCATTCTCTGAATCCTGTTGTCCTGAAGCTCTTTGTTCCCTTTTCCTTTAGGTTACCTTGAAGTACAGGCCAGTGATTGACAGAACTCTGAATGAGGAAGATTGCCAGACCGTCCCGCCAGCGATCCGCTCCTACTAGCAGCTTCCATCTCACTTGAAGCCCTCTCCCTGGGAGAGGTGTACATAAGCATAGCACAAGCAAACCAAAATAGTGTTGGCACCTAGCAGTGAAGGGAAAATGCTGACAAAACTTTTCTCCAGCTTGTATTCTCTTGTGGCTTACTGTACATTTATTAAATGTGGAATTGCAGAACAGTTTATGTTCTTTCACCAATCTCTCAAAAGGGACAGCAAAAACACAAAATGTGTCTAAATAAAGTCATTACAAGTCTTGTATTTGTTTGAATACTCTGATCTCTCTATAATTAATTACAATGCTCTTATTGTGAATGTGTAATTATTTCCATATATTAAGAGCAATAAATGTGCTCAGTGACAGGACAAGAGGCATTGGGCACAAACTGAAGAACAGAAGTTCCATCTAAATATGAGGATGATCTTTACTTTGAGAGTGGTGGAGCAGTGGAACAGGCTGCCCAAAAAGGTTATGGAATCTCCTCCTCTGGAAATACTAAAAGCCTGCCTAGATGTGATCCTGTGCAACCTGCTCTAGGTGAACCTTGCGCAAGGAGGTTGGACTAGATGACCTCAAGAGATCCCTTCCAACCTCAGCTATTCATTGAAATAGTTTTAGATAAGACAGAGGTGCTGAATTTTGTGATGTGGGGACTTAGGCATCTTAGTTGTTGACTCTAAGTTATACTTGAAGGAGATGATGTTTAAGTAGTAGTTATAATTTTGTATTGTCATACTATTTTATTGAATGAAAAAAGATACTTTCACTTACTTCCTCTGAATAACACATATTATTAGAATAATATAATATATAATATTATATAATATACAGAATAATATAGATAATAATATTGCATCCCATCTTCATTGTCTCTGGAACTTCTGAAGCCATTTTTGTGGCATGCCCTGTGTATTTCCAAGACTTCTCAGAGGAGCCAAGGGGCAGAAGATTTGTTTAAATGATAAAGCTTACAAGACTGTAATTCAGTGTGCTTTTAGTGCCAGGATGTAACTTGTAAGGCATTAACAGCATTTCTGTGAATAACACAGTTGTTGTAGGACTGAAGGGGGTACCTATGGAGGTTGCAATGGAAGATGTCAGACAAAAAAAAATTTCTTACCGAATGAATGTTGGCTGCTCTTAAAAAAACCCCAAAATGTCAGAAAACCTGGAATGCTGGAATCTTGCGGCTGGGGGGTGGAAAAATGAAATTTACTTTCTTTCACTCTCGAAGGGTTTCTGCACTTACCCCAGGGCGACACGTAGCACCTCAGAGCAGTAGGTAAGGGCAGGGGGCTGCACCTTGACTTGGCTTTTTTTGCAAAAGGAGCCTTGACTGTCATTAGGAAGGCGAGAATAAGGCTTTGTACGTCTTTGAAAAGGCTTCAGTAAGGCAGAACAAGCCCACACGTTTTTCCCCCTCGTGCAGAAATCGCTGCCGCAGCGCTTTTCGCGCTGCCCTTTGCCCGGGGCAGGCGGGTTTTCCCAGGCCGGGCAGAGCCGCCCCGATGCCGCACTGGGCGCTGCTGCAGCGGCCGCCGATTGGCGCGGCGGAGGCTCCGGGCCGGGCGCCGGCGGCACCGTGACGCTCGTCCGGGGCGGTGCCGCCGCTGCTCCCGCCCCCGCGGTGCTCCCAGCCCCCGCCACCATGCACCGCTCACTCCGCGCCTGCCGCCGCCTCGGCCGCTCCGCCGGTCTGCTGCTCTCCCACCCGCCGCCTCCCGCCGCCCCCGGCCGCTGGATCCCGGCGCCGCCCCGCGCCGCCATGGTGAGCCCCGGGCGGGGAGCGGGGAGCCGTGACCTCTAAGTGCCACCGCCGGCCGCCGTCTCCCTCGCTCCGCCCCCGCCCTGCAGGGAACGGGGAGCGGGCGGGGACGGGGGAGCCGCTGGGTCGGGGCTTTAATCCCGCGTGTTGCTCCGCCGGCTCCGGGAAGTCCGCCATCCTCTGCCGGGTTCTTGAGGCCATTTCCCGCATCCTCCCTGCGGGCGGCCCCGCTCGGCAGCCGCTCCCGGGCAGGCCGGGATGCGCAGCGGGAGCTGTCCCGAGGCGCTGCCCCGGCTGAGATTCGCCGGCTCCTGAGCCCGGCCCTGAGCCCGGTGTGGCCGGGCAGGAAAGGTGTCGGTGCAGGCGGGACCTGCTGCACAGGGCTGCGCTCTGCGGCGGCTGCTTCCGCAGGAGTTTTGGGCGCGTTCTTGACGTGCACATCATAAAAAGCTGTATCCTAACGGGAGTGTTCGTCACTGAAATAGCTTTGGGGCTGCCTGAAAACTAGGGAGCTTGCGGCTGAGAACTGCCGAGAACTTCTAGCAGGCATCATCAGTAGTTAGTTGTTTAATCAGTTGACTGTCGGGCTTAGGCGTGAGTGGAATTTAATTGTTGCATGCAGTTCAGCATAGAAATAGAAGCACTCTTTGGCTAAGGAACTTCAAATCTCAGTACTAACACGCTGGATGTTGCATGGAAGCTTTAGTCTCAGGTGTATCTTTGTGAGTTACTCCTTAAAACTCCTTAAAATTACTCCTTAAAATGAGGTAATGTAGACTGTGGTAAGAATTTCAGCAGATGGTGCTGATGGTGTTCGGGATTTTATCGCTTCCTTAGTTTACTAAATTAGTTAATAAATTTATCTAGCACATCACTTTCCAGTCTGTAATGTTGGTGAAGGTGTAGAAAATAGCATATACAAGCTTTCCAGCAAGTGAAAAACTTCATGGTGGGTGAAACTTAACTGCATAAGAAATCCGGTGTCAGAGCAGAACATAGCTCAAAACAGTGGCCTGTTGGATGGTTTCTTTTTCTGTTTTGCCATTTGTCATCATCTGAGAAAAATATTATAAATCATGGCCTTCATTAATTTGCTGAAAATATGGTATTTGTAAGTCTGGTCTGCAATCTCACAAGAGGTGTTTCACTTGTTGCAGGTCAGAAACGTGACCAGTACTGTGTGTGTTGTGAGTTCCTTGAGTTTAAATAACTGCAGTAATTAAAGTAGTGGATTCAGTGAACTTGGAAGTCAAGCAGCTGTTGAATTCTTACAAGAAAAGTTCTGTATGTTTTTATGTAAAAGAGGAACCACCAAAAGATGTACTGACCAGTATTTAAATTTAAAAAAGCAGTTACCCAACAAACCCAAGCCATCACTTTTTGATGTTTGTAGAGGTTTTCTCAGTAGCAAGAGTTGTTTTAAAACACATTGTGTATGTAGATATCACCAAATATTCATGCTGTCCTGGTATGTTTATTGTGTTGCCTTTAAGTAAAGCTAAATTGCTCAAGATGTTTTAAATTGAATTGTAATGGTCATTCTATAGCTAAACATTATAAAATATTAGGGTTTGGATTCTAAAGTGTAAATTTCAGAATTTGTGACTCAAATTAGGATATGAAAGAGAAACTATGCTTAAAAATTGAGGCAGTCTTCATCTGCTAAAGGAGAGCAGTAAATCATGAATTGCACATTCTGATGGTCTCAAAAGACTGCTTTTGACATGCTAAAAATGATGGTTCTTTGAATTGAAATACTTACATCCAAGAGTTGCTCCATCCATCAATGAGAATGTAATTTTCCACAGGAAGCATTAGTGCAGCAGTTCTGGTGTTTGAGAATCTCTGGTGTGTTATGGTGCAATCAGTTCCCTGCAATAAGGCAAAAGTACAGTTCTATTTGCCTAACTGTAAGCTTTGGACTGTTTGGGTTCTAGGGATTTTGGAGGGCTGAACACATCTTGTCAGGCCTCCTAAGGGAAAAAAAAAAAAAAAAGTTTTGTAAATGTGAGGAACAGTAGTTGAGAGCTGAGCCTTGCTTGTAGTTTGGATAGAAATTAGGTGAGCACAGGAGCTCCCCTTGGCTGCTGGCAAGAGTTTCCAAATCTCCTTTTGGCTTCTCCCAAGATCCAGGGATGGGGGAGTGGATGTTTGACGGAGTGTGCTCCTGATGCTCCATTTTCCAGCTGGTCCTGTGGGTCAGAGGGTGACTCCAGAAATCGATTTACATACAGGAACTGGCACCTTCAGCTCATAAAGCAGCTCAAGAGGTTGAATTCTGGCCGAGGAGCGAGGGGATCGTGTTTGTTACATTCACACTCAGTGGCTGCTGCAGGCTGCTAAGCCAGTCTGAGAGAAATGCTGCAGCTCAGTTCTGCAGTCTGCATGAAAAACATCACTTTGCTTTTTTACCTGATGGCACCTGTCACACTTGGAATCAGCAAATGACATTCTTCTTAAAGCACCTTGATCTGTTAACTTCATTGGAATTTATGAGCATGGAATTGGCTAGGAAAATGGGGTTTTTTAAAATAATGATTTCATTGTTGAAAGGTACTTTAATGAGGATGTACTGATCTGTTTATCTTTGTTTCACCACTGTTGACATTGGAATTATGTAAGTTTGAAGAATCAGTTGTGCAACTGCTAGCTTTGTTGTCTGAAAGGTTACAGGTAGTTTAACTTTTCATATTGTTTGAGGGTAGATACTTTTGGCTGTTAAACCAGTGATGGGCTTGGAGCTGATCGGGCTCTGCTCATGCAGAAAGCTTTGCACTGTGTGCTTGTAGTGATGTGATGATGGAGTTCATTCCAGCCATCCAGGGCCAAAGACAGGAGCATGGAAGGGTCTCCACGAGGGTGGGGAATGGGACAGGGACCAATGGGAACAGGGAAGGTGGTGCATGGGGGGGCCAGGGACTGGGGAAACCACTGGGGAACAGGGGCGGAACAGTGCAGGAACTGGGGCCAGTGGGGATCAGGGGAAGGGAGAACATTCTAGACAAAGCCATGTAGGGGAAACAGGCGGTCTGGGCCAGTGGGGAAACAAAACAGGGTACATTAACATAAAACTGAGTAGGTCTGAGGACTGTGGTTGGGTAAAGGACCCAACATTGTATCTGTATATACCCTGCCTATGGGGCTGACGTTGTTTTACTCTATAATAAAGAAAAGTTCCAATCCCCTTCCTGAGGACTCTGAAAGAAGGTAATCTCCTCTCCTGAGAAAGGATGAATACCTTTGTCACAGAAAATTGGGACTTTGCTGACCAGGGTGTGGGAAGAGGAAGAGTAAACTGTTCTTGCTTCCTGTCAATTCCATAATCTTTGTAGAGCTGCATATGAATGGGTCACATCATCACAAATTAATTAATTCATTCTTTACTAAAAGTAAAGAATTACTTTTTTGAGGGTCTGTCAGCTAAAATTAATTTAGCTGTGCCTGTTTTTATTTGTTAGGTAATAACAGATGCTAGGTGAATACATGACAGAAAAAAATTACCATACATAAATATTGCACAAAATATACCTAGATATAGTTCCTTTGTGTTGCACAGCTAGAGAACATCTGTGTTGCTGGTTTATTAGGCTAGAAAGGATAATTAATGGTCAGAAACTCAGTACTGGGTTAGTCAGTTGCTCCCTTCCAGTATTAAGTGTCCTGTACAGTGTGGATTTCAAATAGGAATTATGTTACATGTGTGTCGATTGCATGGATGCTGCCCAGATTCTTACCGTGCTACTTCTTCAGTTGCTCTGTAAATTGTGAACTGAGTTACTGATTCTTTGAAAAGGAGAAACAGTCTCTCATGAGGATGAGGTTTCATGCAGTAGGCACGGAGGGTCTTAAGCCTTGTAGTGCTGCCTGTCACCATGGGTCAGCAATGGTACACAGTTTGTAGTTGTGGCTTTTGGTGAGACAGCTGCTCAAACTAAATGAATGTCTCAACTTTTGAAGATATAATTAGAAACATTCTGTGACTAGATGCATGTCTTGGCTTTGTATT
Source organism: Erithacus rubecula (assembly GCF_903797595.1). Lineage (NCBI taxonomy): Eukaryota > Metazoa > Chordata > Aves > Passeriformes > Muscicapidae > Erithacus > Erithacus rubecula. The sequence continues at coordinate 85,585,897 of NC_136689.1, read as the reverse complement.
TTTCCCATCTTTTTCTTGTCTACCTGCTTTCAAAAAGAATAGACTGATTGCCAGTGTTTGATTTTTTTTCCCTTTTATTATAGTCTTCTCAAGAGGCTTTCAGGATAGAATATGATACCTTTGGTGAACTGAAGGTTCCAAGTGACAAATACTATGGTGCCCAAACTGTGAGATCTACAATGAACTTCAAGATTGGAGGTGTTTCAGAAAGGATGCCAGTAAGTAATTAATATCTGTGTTCTCTTCTTCTGTGGAGTATGTTTTTTATGTGAAAGTGAATACTTTCTGAATACCTTCTTCTTAGGCTTTTGCTGGAAGTGTGAGCAACTTTGAATTTTAATGAAAGGTAGAAATTTCATGGCAATATATTATTGTGGTAGAAATATTTCTTGTTGTATTTAAATAAATTGAATATTGCTTATGAGTAATTTTATGGTGTTGCTTATTTTTTAAAAACCAGAATGAATAGAAATCTGTCTTCCATCTTTACAAAAAGGAAAAAGCAAATGGAGTAATTTTATGTAGCATTTATACAGTTAGCTATTGAAGTAGTCTAGTATAGAATGAGTTGATATAAACTTAATTTGTCACATGTAGCTGTGCATATGCAATTAATGTGCACGTGCTTTGTCATATACTGACTCTCCATGTACTGAAATTTGTCAGTTTTCCCTCAAAAGGCTGTTTTAGAAATGGAACCAGCTCAATTCTAATGCATGTGACTTTTGATTTATAGAGCAGCATACCTGGGCTTGTAAAAACAGTGATGTGCTGCTCACTGAACTGTTTGGATGAATGTTACTGTTAGTGGGAGCTTAGGTGACCTGATTGCTCTCTGGCTTTGCTGATGGACTCCTGCTGATTTAAGATCAGGAGGAGTTTGGTTTAGAACTACACATGCATTATAAATTGATAACATGTCCTTTGGGGGAAATTGTGTGTTTAAACTTACCCTTGTGCCTCAGGTCCAAGTCATAAGGGCTTTTGGCATCTTGAAGAGAGCAGCTGCTGAAGTAAATCAAGATTATGGTCTCGACCCAAAAATTGCTAAAGCCATTGTACAGGCAGCGAATGAGGTAGGAACGAGCTGTTTGAAATGCAGCAACTGTTACTGTGTTTTTGTTAAGCTTTTCATGGGAGGTTGGGGGATTGCATTTCTCAGATTGTTAGAGGAAGGCATTTCCTGTTAGTAAATCTTGTTCTCCAGAGATTATTTCCTTAATAGAATATTTGACTGTTTTCTTTCTTGCATGTAAAGAAATGATAGAATGTTCAAATGCACGTTAATAAATGCCACTCAATTGCAGAGAGTTGTGAGTGACCATTATTTGAGGTGTAATAATACCAGGTGTTCTGCTTTGAACAAATCAACAGATTTGTTTATCTAGAAGCATTTTTAACAGAGTTTTCTTGTCCTGATTACCTTAAAAATATTTCAGTGGTGGCAGAAGCTGTATCCTCTTCCTATCAGCTCTAGCACCTTAAGTCTTGAACTTTGCAGTTCTCCAGAATATGTCCAGGCTTTTCTTCTGGTTTCTAGGGTTGGATAAAGGTGGTTTAGAAGTTTTGGTGGATTAAAGCTCCTTAGTTTAGATTCATAAATTCTGAAAGTTGTTTGTGGCTTTCTTTATTGTGTTTCAAAAATACCCCTGCTACGATACCCTTTCCCTAACCTCCAAAATAAATTTTCTAATACAACTTAAATTAAAAGAGGAATCGAGTTACTCTTGGAGGTGTGAATGTTGCCCCTGTATTAGATGGGAAATACAGAAGATCCTTTCTTGAAAAGCATGATTGCAGGAGGACTGATGTATTCTGATAGTCTGATTGTCTAGCCTCAGAGTTGTGACAATAGCTCCTTTTTTTTCTGAGGCTAATATGCACAGGGGTGATACTTCTGAGCACAGATTTTGATACTATCACAAACACATGCTTAAAACACTCTGAATGTGTCTAAGATTCAACAGGCTCCAAAAAATGTTGCTCAGGAGAGTGCCTTACAGGAAGGAGATGTTTGATACTGGCAGCCATCTGCTGGCTTAGTTGATGCAACATGTAATACCTACAGGTGTAAGAGCTCTGGAACTTCTCTGTATGAGATTTCTTTATTGAGAGATACCAGAGTCTGGTTACATAGAGAGAAGATGTAACCTAAAGTCTCTTTTAAAAGTATTTTCTGTCTATGTCTGTAGAATATAAAATTTCTGTATATCTCTGTATCTCACAATTCAGTGTCTTCAAAAATCATAGCAAATGTTTTTTTTTTTCTCTTTTAATATCTGGTATTACATAAAAACATCCCAATTATTCTAGAGTAAATTCACTGATTGCTATATGTAGATTAAAAAATATAATGGAGAGCATGATTTTAATTATGGCAATAAAATTTTCAGGTTTATGCCTTTTTTTCCTAATGGAACAATTTTTCTCTGTTTTTTTCATTATAGGTAGCTGAAGGAAAACTAAATGATCACTTCCCATTGGTGGTGTGGCAGACTGGGTCTGGAACTCAAACCAATATGAATGTCAATGAAGTAATCAGCAACAGAGCTATTGAGATAATGGGAGGCACACTGGGAAGCAAAAAGCCAGTGCATCCAAATGATCATGTTAACAAAAGCCAGGTTGTTACACTTGTTTTATACTGCTTTTAATTTCAAAAGTCTTGTGTCTTTGAATTGTGAATTTTGAGTTAGCTTGTATCCACTGTTCAGGTTAAAAAAAAAGAAAAGTTTTGTGGACAACTTCAGCAACAATTTTCTGGGGTTTTTTTCAGTTTAAATGAACTTTAAGATGTTTTTCAGTAACAGTTTGAGCTTTTCAGATTAATAACTTGGAACTCATTAATGATAAATTCACACATAATGTATTAGACAGTGGTGGCCTTGTGACAACCACTCCTGCAGTCTTAAAGATATTAAATATAGGTCCAATTTCTAAAAGTTAGATCATGGTAGACATTTTTATTATACTTCTCTCTTAAACTTCACCTGCCTTGAAGGAAAGATTAAGCCACTGATTTGGTTGTTTCCCTTCCTGATCCTTTGTGCTTACTCAGTATCCTGTGAACTATGAATTTACCATTATCAAAGCAGTATGTGTGTTTCAGAGTCACAATTCCTTGGAAATCATATGTCCATTTGTTACCCATCTCTCATAACTACTATAGTAATTGTTTTTTTTTTCCCAGGGTTGTTGTGAACAATCTATTAAATGTAACTTTCTGCGGGTGTAGTCATAAAATGAGGAACTGACCTTGTGGAACACCCTTAAGTTGTTTACTCTTAGTTTAGTTTCTAATAGTTTGAGATAAAGAGAATAAAGCCACACTTGTACATCTTACAGCAGCAATGATGAGAAAAAGTTTGTAATTAATTTCTTTAATTTTCTCCACAGAGTTCAAATGACACTTTCCCAACAGCAATGCATATTGCTGCTGCCCAGGAGGTTAATGAGGTCTTGTTACCTGGACTAAAGAAGCTACAGAATGCACTTGAAGGGAAATCCAAAGAGTTTTCCCAAATCATAAAAATAGGGCGCACTCATACACAAGATGCTGTTCCACTGACACTTGGGCAGGTAAAACAAAATAAAAAATTATGCATTTCTTTGGAAAATCCAAACTGAAGTCAAATTTAAGAAAGCCTAAATTTAGTTGATAGTTCAGGATAAAATATAGGAAGATGGCTGAATCAGCCTGAGTATTTTCAGTCTGCACTGGAGTTTGCTGGATATGCTGTACTCTAATATATCCATCTTCATTTTTATTACTTTTTTTCCAATGTGTTTTATTTCTAACAGTAGTAAAATATAAATTATTTTAAAATTATGTTTCATTACCAGATAGCACAACACAGTTTTTCTGTTAAACTGACATTGCAGGGTAGTTGTTGTCTGTAATCTGTAAATTTATGTAAGTTATGTTTTGCCAACATACAAAACTACTAAGTACTGTGAATGAAAAATTTCAATGCATAATTTTGTGTGTATAAATATGTGTATATATATATATGTAAAAGATGGCAAATGTTATCATATAGTAAAAAATGGCTTATATTACAGTGATTTAATAATGAATTAAACTGATTTAATAGCAAAGCAGGTAGAATTTATGGATTTTTTCCAAGAATGCGTGAGTGGGGATTTTACTAACTAAAATAAGGTGAAAAAAGCCCAACATCCATTTCTCTATTTGTACTTTGAGAACATTAATATAATCTTGGAGCTGATTTACTATGGAATCAGATCTTGCTAAGCATACAACTAATATAAAAGGTGTGAGAAGGATGCATTATGTATATGCTTTTGTATATTAAGATTAGTTTATTGTATAATAATTTTTGTAGCGTGGGAGCAGTTCTTTAGTCCCTCTTAATGAAAACCTGCTTAGATTTAGCATTTGGGTGAAGTTCAGTGCCTTCAAGTTTTTAAAAGAATTAGTCAAATCATGTTAAAAATCTTAAGTAATCTGGATTCTTATTCTCGGTTGTTGTCTTTTTTCCTTAAATTTGTCCTCCTTTCTTTCAAAGGAATTTAGTGGCTATGTGCAACAAATTAAATATGGTGTGGCTAGGATTGAATCCACCATGCCAAGGGTGTATCAGCTGGCAGCTGGCGGGACTGCAGTTGGAACAGGATTGAACACAAGGATTGGCTTTGCTGAGAAAGTTGCTGCTAAAGTGGCTGAACTGACGGGTGAGGAATGATGTTTGGGAGTGAGTTATCAGTAAAGCAGTGTATGTAAAATGCACTCACATTCAAACTAAATCTGTCCAGTTTCCATACTTTTCGTAACTTAACTGTATTTATGGTTTGATGTGCAGCTTTTGTTAATGCCATGTGTTTTATGCCTTCTACTTTGGATTTTTTGTGCAGTGTATTTTTATGATTATACTCAGTGCACTGAAAGTGACTGAAATGAGGGTGTTTATCCAAGCAAGGCTCTTTGAACATGGATACAGTTTCAGACTTCTATTATTAGCCCAACTATAATGCTTCTGTTTTGATCTTTGCTCCTCTAGCTTTCTTAATTTATGTTGACTTGGCGCAAAAGAAGGAAAAAATGCTTCCAAAGCCACTCTGTTTCTTTCATGTGAAAGAGTAAAAGTTACCAGTCTGAATTTTTTTGATTCTGTCTTTATAGATCTTAAAATTTAATTTACAGTGCAGTTGAGTTTTTTGATCTGTAAACCAGATCTTTTGTGTCACAGTATCAGTTTTCGAAATGCCCCCAAACAAATGCATACATCTGTCACTTACATTTGCTGTAAAATATGAAATTGCTCAGTTACAGCATTTGTTTTTTAATAGATCTATTATTCACAGTCTTTCAGAGAGTCAAGACTGTCTTGTACCCTGAAAGAGAAGTACCTTGCTGTAAACAACAGCTGCCAGGAGCAATACAGGGCATGTTTTGGTGGTGTTAGAAAACTCTCCTGTATCAATGGATGTTTTGTGTCCTGTATGGGCAGGTTGTATCAGTAGGGCAGACTACTGAAGTTCCTCATACTCTTACAGAGGGTGGTTATTGGCAAGAACAAAAGGACAAGTTTGGGGGGATCTGTGTAACTAAAAGGCAGTTGTGCAGTTCACAAACCCATGCAAATTGGGTGGGATCTGGTGTTTGTCAGGAAGTGCAAAACACTGGAAGTTATGGGAATTATGCTGCTCTCCTTTGAGCTGGTGCTGAAAGCTCAGATCAGTCATTCTGAGAGGCAGAAGTCCAGCCCAGTCAGTCCTTAGTGATGTCTGTAATTTTTTACAGTCCCATTCTGCTGGGGCTGTCCTTCCAGGACAAAGTCCTGAAGGAATGTTTTTCATCATGGAACCTAGGCTTACATCTCAGGCATTTAATTAACATAAACAGAGCTGTGCCTTTCATTGCTCCTGTGCTCTTGTTGTTGGCAGGCATTCTTCTAAGTCTGATCCAGCTTTCCCATGTTCTGGCTGGTTTATTATTCCCTTCTCTTGTGATTATTTCTTACTCACCTTAATGCCTGCACTGTGCTGCAAAATCCTCTATTTTTATCACTGGAAGCACCACAGCCATTAATAATCTAAAGGTCTAACTTCATTTAATGTAAGAAGCCTAAGCTGGGCTAACTTTTGGAATACTATTGGCATTCACAAAATACTGTGGTGCAGAAGCAATGCTTAGAATGCAATACACTATGAAGGCTTGAAATTTGTATGTTTGTTGTAGGTGGATGCTCAAATTTTAAAATCTTCTATATTTTAGTGGCTTTCATTGTGTCTTTTTGTATTTAATTTACTTAATGAAATATGTGTGTGAAGAAAGCTCTAGAGGGAAGAGATGATCTTACAGGGTTGTTAATTTTTAATTTTTTATTAAGCCAGCTGTGTGTTTGATTATCTGGTTAATGTCTGCAAGGAAGTGCTTCACTGGTTTAATGTTTACACCCTCTCCCTGTAGGTTTGCCTTTTGTCACTGCTCCAAATAAGTTTGAAGCTCTTGCAGCTCACGATGCTTTAGTGGAGCTCAGTGGAGCCATGAACACAGTGGCCTGCAGTCTGATGAAAATAGCTAATGACATTCGCTTCCTGGGCTCTGGACCACGCTCTGGGCTGGGAGAGCTCATCCTGCCTGAAAATGAGCCTGGGAGCAGCATCATGCCAGGTACAGAGAACACATATGGAGAGAAATGACCTGTTTCTTTTTATTTTTTTTCACCATCTTTTAACAAATGTTTACCAAACACCATCACAAATGTCAGTAAGTCCATGATTCTCTCAGGCTTTATCTACTGCCCTATTTTACCAAAACCTGTGTTCATAAAAATGTTTGCACAGCTGTGTGTTGGCTAGTGTATGGGGGAGAGTAGTATCTGTAAGAATATGGCTTTATTACCACAAACATACTTCTCAAAATTTTCTTTTAGAATTGCAAGATCTCTACAATTTTTAGGTAAAGGCTTTTCTGAAATAACCTTTAATCTCTGAGTTGTAGCAATACTGTCATGTAACTTGCCTTTGGTCTCTACTTCCTAGTGTGATTAGTGTTATGCACTCAAATTTTCCCTTCTGCAAGGGTCTTATTGTATGGGAGGATAAGAAAGAAAGGAATAATACTCATAATCATTCCCATCCTCACCTAAAAAAGTATGTACATATGAATATTGTACATCCAGAACTATTCTGAGATTGTTCCTCCTGTATGATAAACTAGAAAAGAAACAGGTCATGAACATATCTGGCTTTAAAAGAGCAAACAGTGAATGTTCTTACTAGGATTATGTCTAAAAATTAAATGATAAAACCATAAAACAAACTTGATTGGAGGCCACTCTTAGTGTGTTTCTTGGGGGGGTTGGTTTTTTTTTTGGGTTTTTCTGTTTTGCTTTTTTTTCTGACAGAGTGTACTAACTTTATCACAAAGTATTTCTAACAAATCAGTGATACTTTTCTTGAGCTGAGTGAAATTTGTCAGTAGTCTCCCAGAAATGCCAACTTGCATGTGCAAAGAAAGGCAAGTTCTAATCTCTTGACTGTTAAGAACTGTGGTACTGAACAGCTGTTTAGCTCATGCACATGTTGAGCCATTGAGTGCTCAAGCTCTGAGTCTTTAGACACTGCTGAAGCAGCCACAGCTGTTTTACAAATTCTCACTGAAAATACTGAAATAGTACAATCAATTTAATACCATTTGTGGAAATACCTTATTTTCTGTGGTGTGGAGATACAGATGAGTAAGACAAGTTCCTACAAAACATTGTCTATTGGCTGGTGGCTGGTTGGTTGGTTTCCCCCCTTCCTTCTCCTTTGATAACCTTTTTCTCTCCATTCACAACCAGGAAAAGTGAACCCTACCCAGTGTGAAGCTGTGACCATGGTGGCAGCCCAAGTAATGGGAAATCATGTTGCTGTTACCGTAGGAGGAAGCAATGGACACTTTGAACTGAATGTCTTTAAACCCATGATGGTAAGTTCATAATGCTCTACATATCTAGGACTTTTTAAGTAATTGTATGTACACTCAGATAACTTATGGACAGAAAAAACCCTTAGTGAACACTTGAACACTGCCAAGGTTGGGGCTCTGCAGTATCCCTCAGGTACTGTTCCAGTATCATCACCCTCACAGTAATGCATTTTTTCCTGATACTGAGTCTAAATTCCCCCTCTTTTTGTTTGTACCCATTGCTCCTTGCCTTAACACTACAGGTGCTGAGAAAGAGTCCCTCTCTGCCTTCCCTGTAGGCCCCCTTCAGATATTGGAAGGAAAATAGCCTGTTAAATAGGTTGAAATTGCAGGGAGGGCACCTGTCATGAACAAAGTTGCCAGCGTGTGCAACTAGTAATATCTGAATTAAATAATTGGTATTTCTTTCTTTGTCTTGTTAGATTAAAAATGTTTTAAACTCTGCAAGACTTCTAGGAGATGTGTGTGTTTCTTTCACTGACAACTGTGTGGTTGGAATCCAAGCCAATACGGATAGAATCAACAAACTGATGAATGAATCTCTGATGTTGGTAACAGCACTGAACCCACATATAGGTAGGTTTAAGGCTCAAAAAACTTCTCAGAAAATGCCAAAATATTTTGTGGTAAAATTATTTTGTACATTGCATTTGTATTGTCACAATGCTTGTGAGGCCAAGTCAGGTCAAAAGTTACTTACTTCAACATCACCAGTGACTGCTGTGAAAGCTGTGTTCTCCTTCCAGTGGCCATGCCAGGATATTATAAAAATAACTGATTAGAGTAAAAAGGAGATTGGGAGAGTTTATGTACCTATTTTCCTAAATTTTCATTATTAGAGGTAGAGTGAAAGATTACAATTAGAGAAGGTCCCATAAATTTTTTGATCTAAATTAATTAAGACTAGAATAACAAAATTTACTTCAAGTAAGAAGTAAGCATTTGTTGTGCATTTCCTGCAAAGTGAGCGAGTTAAGCAGTAATAGTAATACCTAGCAAATAATTTTCCAAAGACTGTCCCACTTCTCTGTCACCTCTAATGAATCATCTAAAATTGCAAATGGATAACTTGTTGGTTTTGTTTTGTAACAGGATATGATAAAGCAGCCAAGATTGCCAAAACAGCGCACAAAGAGGGGACAACGTTAAAAGAAGCTGCTATAAAGCTGGGGTTCCTTACATCAGACCAGTTTGATCAGTGGGTGAAGCCTAAAGATATGTTAGGTCCTCAGTAACTCCTGTAAAAAAAAAAAAGTGTTCTTAATATAAAATAAATAAATAAAACAAATATGATATAATATAATCAATTTGTTGGAAAAGGCCTCTGAGATCATAACCTGTGACTGAACACCACCGTGTCAATTAGCCCATGGCACTGAGTGCCACATCCTGTCTTTCCTTAAGCACCTCCATGGACATGGACTCTACCACCTCCCTGGGCAGCCCATGTCTAAGCACCTTCTCTGTGAAGAAATTATTTTAATGTCCAGCCTAAACCTCCCCTGGTGCACCTTAAGGCTGTGTCCTTGTCCTGTCACTTCTTATCAGGGATAAGAGGCCAGCCCCTTCCCCACCGGCTACACCCTCCTTTCAGGCGGCTGTAGAGAGCAATAAAGGTCTCTCCCGAGCCTCCTTTTTGCCGGGCTGAGCACCCCAGCTCTCTCAGCAGCTCACGGGACTTGTGCTCCAGACCCTTCACCAGCTTCATTGCCTTTTCCTGGGCTTTCTCCAGCACCTCCATCCTTCCTGATCTGAGGGGCTCGGAGCGGGACACAGCACTCGGGGTGTGGCCTCAGCAGTGCCAACTACAGGGGACAGTCACCGCCCTTACCCTGCTGCCCGCACTACTCGGTTTTGGTACACTTGACTTGTTTTCCTGGCATTGCTGGCACATCAGTCAGCTCAGCTGTCGCTGTGGGGGCGATCCCACACTGCGAGCAGCCCCAATCGGCCTGGCGGGGTGTGCTGAGGGAGAAAAGCGTGCCCGTGTGCGCGGCTGCAGCGCTCCGAGCGGCCCCAGGACCGGCACCGGCGCCGGCACAGCGCTTCCTGCTCGCCGGGCCCTCCCTCCGCGGGGCGGGGCGGCCGTGGGGTTCCGGGTCGGCCGGGAGCGCTGCCGCCGCCGCCGGGGCCGGGAGCGACTGGGGGCACCGCCGCCATGAACCGCTTTTTCGGCAAGGCCAAGCCGAAGGCGCCGCCGCCCAGCCTCACCGACTGCATCGGGACGGTGAGTGCCCGCCCCGGCGCGCCCGGGCCCGCTGGGCGCTGCGCGGCCCGGCCCGGCCAGCGCCTGGGAGCGCCGCGGCGGCGCTAGGGACCGCACCTGTGCATAGGTGTGAGTGTGTGTGTGGGGACACCGCGGTGAGTGGGCACAGTGTGTGTGTATGTGTCCGTGTATGTCCAGCACAGAACCGCGGAATGGCTTGAGTCGGAGGGGATTTTAAAGATGGCCCGGCTCCAGCCGCCCCGCCATGGGCAGGGACAGCTGGCACAGGTTACTCAGAGCCGCACCCGGCCCGTCCCTGAGCGCTGCGCTGTGCGGGGACACACGGTGTGTTTTGGTGAGCGTGTTTGTGTGTCCGCACACGCACACAGGGATGTGCCTGGAGCCCATCCCATAAAGGGGGCACGCAGGCATGGCTGTCCTTACACCCGCAGGGGTCTCCTCAGCATTTCCCGCTGAGGACTTCTCTGATTGCACTAGCTAACTCTGCCGTGGCAGCTGGTGGCAGGGCAGGGGCAGGAACAAGATCGGTCTCCCTGTCCAATTCAGAAGAATGTCTCTGACTCTTAGGGGTGAGTAGGGTTGCTTTAGGGATGCCAAAAGTGTGTGCAGATGGACAGACGAGCAAGCTCAGACCAAGTAAGAAATGCTCAGGAAACAAGTGGAGAAACACTTTACAGCTGTTGTTATGTTGGCCTGCCTGCAAAGAGGTTTACGAAAAAGTGTTAAGATTTACCTTGTAATTTTATAGTCTTTTTTTAACTTTATGAAGTGTATGAAGAAAACTGTAGCATGGTTTTGCAGCTTCTTTTGTTGTAATCTGATTTTAAGAAGTGAAGAAAGAAAATGGAGTTTCTTGAGTGTTTCTGTCAGTAAACAAAGGTCAGTAATGGTTGTGCTATAAATGTAGGCTAACTGAGCTTTGTCATTGGAACCTAACAACAGTTCCCATGGAAAAGTCACAGTTTTCCTCTCAGAAGGTTTCTTTTGCTACCCAGTGAAGAGACTCTCTAAATGAAATATCTGATATTTGTCAGTGCTACCTACACATCAGTCTCTCATGTATGTCACTGGCTGGTATGGGGAGAGAGAAGTGCTCATAATGTTTGTCCCAGTACTTTATTTACTGACAAAAATCTGCATTGCTTTTTAGCAGTATTAAGCCCTAACATAACTTTACATGTATTTCATTAGAACAGTGAATAAAGCATCTGATTGAAAATCAGGATTAATTTTCCCATTGTTGCCAGTAAATACTTTGGTGGATGACTTCAACTGCAAAATGCATCTGAGATACTATGTGCTTCAATTTGGTATTTTGGCAATATAAGTGGAAGAGCAGAAAGCCTTGTTTCCCTCACAACAACTAACTCCTTATTAGTCTGTCAGATTGTTCATGCTGCTTTTGTCAGTTTATGTCACGTTTTCTAATGTTGAGTAAATCAAAAGAAAATTTAGGTCAGTAGTCTGTCTTCTGCTAAGAGCTTGTTCAATCCTAGAGGAGTTCTAGGGTACATAAAAGTGTAATTTAAACAGATGTTTTGATTTGCAACACCAGGAATTTTCTTTTTCTTAAAATATCCCGCTGAACGCAGTTTTGGTCCTCTTCTAGCTGTTTGTAATTGCACTGTCTGAAAGTTTGACAGTAGATTAACTCAAAAGAAGAATTTCAGGTTTATTTTATACATGAGATGACTTTGGCAACCAGTGATGAGTTACAGGGTGGTTACTAGTAAGCATGGGGAGAAATGCTTTCCTCTACTAGTTTGAAGCTTATTAATAAACTTCTTGTGCCAAGTTATATGCAGTAATCTGATTTGTGAAAGACTTTTCACAATAGTGGTGTCTCTAGGATAAATCCTGCTCAAACTACAGACATGATTAGCTTGTGTAACTTAAATTACACATAAGCGAATTATTGAAAAGAGTTGTGTGAGATTAAAATGTTAAATCCAATAGTTTGAGGCTCAACTACTATTGCTTCTGAGGTGTTTTCTGTCTTAGACACATTTTGCTCTACCATTTGTAAGATCTCTGTGGTAATTAGCCATTAAATGGCCCTTTGGAAATGTATTTGGTGAGCAGTGATTAATGCAACATTTGTTAAAAACATAGGCAACTCTTAAGCAGTAATCATGCCTATGTTTTGGATGTTTTATCCTGTGTAGACAAGTTCAGTTGTCTAAAAATCATTGCATTTAAAGGCAGGGTGTTTTTATGCCTGATGGCAGAGCACAGTCGGATGACTCAAAGCTGTCACAAGGTCAGTAGGAGGAAAGATGCACCAGGAAGTGAAGCATTAATAATGTTTTTACTTTTTCTTCCTTGCAAAAACACTAAGCTTACGTTTTTTCAGAGTGGTAAATAGGAAACATAGGAGCAAAAGGCTGATAGTTGTGACAATAGTGTTAAAGCTCAGATTCCCTTTCTTTTGTGTAAATTGGGGCCCTTCTGTAGCAATGAAATGTTCCTCAGTGTGCTTTATTTGTGGGTAATACACAAGCTCTTCAAGTCCTCATACACAGTCTAGTGTTTTGGATAAATTAGATCCATTCTTCCCTCTTCTGTCCAGTCTCATTTTTAAAAGCTGAGGTCCCATGTCACGTGTGTGAAAAATTTTTACATAGTTAGTCCATGTGGGAGGTTCTGTCTCTGTTTCCTGCTAGTACTGCTTGAAAGAGCCATTATATAAATAAAACAAGTAATTTTTTTTCCCCTGCAGAGGCTGACCTCAAAGATGCAGTAAGCTGATAAAGATCTTGAGGAGGTGCCATGCTTTAAACGTACAGGAGTTTCAAAATCCTAAATTTTTCTCTTTCTTGCTATTAGTAAAATATTTGGATACTAGAATGCTTAATATAAATTTTTCAATGCTGGCTGTGCCCAGGCACTTTAATGTCTTGTGTGGAATGTTCATATCAGATGTTCTGCTCAGAACAACTCTGGCAAATGCATGTTGCTGTCATAGAGCAGGGATTTGAAAGGGTCATTGAAACACTGAAATCAAAATCAGTGATTGTACATGCTTAGCCATTAGCAAGGCAGAATTACAAATTTGCACTGATCTGTCTTAGGCTATAATTGGAATGTCATTATAATCTAATCCCTAGAGAGGCTCCTTGGAATTAGAAGTTAATAAGATTTATTTTGTTGTTTCCAGAGAAATGCTAGGGTAGTCAGCTCATTTTAAAAATGCCTTTTATGAATTTGTGTATGCTGTTAGAGCTACCTGTACCCATGCTATGTAATTTTTAAACCTCTTTTGGTGAAGGGTTAAAATATATCCCAAATGTGGAATGCCAGCAGGGCACACCTAGAAGTTTTCCATTCCACTTTAGTCCCTGGCACTGTGTGTTAGCAGAAGTTCTGGAATAGAGAACTGCCTTGAGTGGGTTTGCAAGGGAGCAGCTCAAAATGATGAGAATACGTTACAATGGCAGAGCTTCCTGCAGCCTCAAGAGTGTTTTTTCTTGTGCTCCTTGTAGAAGTTGTTTCACTTGATTATGGTTCTGGATTCTCACAAAATCTAAAGAGTTTATAAAACCACTGAGTGAGAAAACAATACAGTTAGAAACACAGCAAAACAGAGGCTGTTCTTGTCCCATACCTGAATAAAAACTTAATGAATGTTGTTTTCTTTGTTTTGCCCCTCACATATTAAAGGTGGATAGCAGAGCTGAGTCAATTGACAAGAAAATTGCTAGGCTTGATGCAGAACTGGTGAAGTATAAGGATCAAATGAAGAAAATGAGAGAGGGACCTGCAAAGGTAAGAATCTTCTGTGGAATTCTTCTGTGGAAGTTAGGCACGAGAGGACGTGACTCACACTTCTTGTCATGTGATTTAGCCAGTTCTTCAGGTTCTTAAAACTGCATCTTGCCCTACAGATGAGAGATAAGATTCTGAAGGAGTATTTTTATTAGACATACATCTTTGAACAGTGTTCTCATTGGTTTTTATTTGTTCCAGAGTATAATGTAATTCCCCCCTGAGAAGGAACTTGTTTCCCTTCTTCCTCATTACCTGAATTAAATCTGGCAGAGAGGCTGTTTTGTTTGTCATCCAAAATAAAAAGCTCCACAATATGACTAAGTTCATCCCCATTTTTAAGGGGATGAACTTACAACATAAAATCTATCTGAAAATAAAAATATATGATATAAACAGTGTTGTTCATGTACCTGTTGCAGTATTATTTTATGTTGACCATTAAAATGTATTAATCAAAGATAATTCTGATGGACTAAGTTTAATTTTATTCTCCTTACTGAAAACATAAATCAGAAGCTAGAAACTGAAAGTATTTTCTGAAAGAAGCTTTGTGTATCTCCTCTTTTGTTAATCATGCCAAGTGCTGAATGTAACTATACTTAAACTCTTGGCAGTAGAAACTGAGGAATCTTTTGGAAAACTTAAATCCAATGCATTAGGTTTAAACAGCATAATCAATCAGTCAGATGTTTTATCTAATGTAATGCTATTGTGTCTTTCAGAATACTGTAAAGCAGAAAGCATTGAGAGTGTTAAAGCAGAAGCGAATGTAAGTTGAAACCTTTCTCAGTTTGTGTTTAATAAAGGGTTGTTTTCTTTATGGAGCAGTGGTACACTTTCATTTCTCTTTCTAGTACTCTCCTGAGCATTGTTTAAAGAAAAATGCTGAAGAAGCCTTTCAGAAGTATTGCCTTACATATTTTGCACCAGCATATTTGTGATTTGTATGTCAGTATATAAATTTGGATTGGTACAAGATGACCTGAATCTGCTCATTATTACAAATATATTTGGCTCTTAAACTTTATGAGAGATTGCCTCATTTTATATTATTAATTGATTACTGTCAATTGTGTATCCTTGCTGTGGTTTACTGGGAATTTCCCTGTTCTCTCTGGTCACCTTTGAGAACTTGAGCAGATGCAGTGCAGGTTAATTATGTCTACACAGAAACCCCCAAATAGACAGGATAGATGATCCTGTGGTCTGGTCTTGTCTAGAATACTGTCTTGAAAGTGTCCAGCAACAGATCCAAAGGAAGGAATATCACAGCATGGCAAGTGTTCAGGAGTGTTTCATTGGAATATCTCATGGTCCATGAACTGCAAATCTTAGAAGCTGTTCTGAGCCAAAGCTCCCATCATCTTGTATTTCACATCCCTCAGATGAACTATACCTTTATGGACTCACTCAGCTACTTGTTATTATTAAACTCTTACAGTCCAAAATATCATCCAAATATCATATGGCAAGGAATGTGGTACTTTGGTTAGATCTTGTGAGGACTGCTTGATTCTGGCTTTAGGGGTTTTTTTCCCTGGTTTTTGATCATGCTGCCTGCTAATCTTCCTTGGTGGGATTACTGGGCCCCTCAAAATAGATAGGCTATTGACATATCCCTCAGTCATTTCTTTCTGATTTTGTGGAACAGTAATAGATGCAGTCATTAGTTATCCAGAAGGTTTTGCTTGTGGATCCTCCTTGTCTTTCAGACCTCTTGCTTTGCATGTTGCGACTCATGGTTCATTTTTATGCTTTTGTTCTTTTGCTTAACTTGACATAATTTACATGCTTGATTTGATACAAGTTTAGCTTTGAGAAAGATGGTTTCCTAATTTTTAAAATCTCTTTTTTCTGTGTGGTTAGTCTTAAAGGTTTCCTTTTGGCACCCTATCCTCCTCTTCACCCCTGCCCTGAAAAACTCCAGGGTGGAGCCACTGTGGTTTGAATAATCTTCCAGCTCTTCCATTCTCTTTGCAGCATTAGTGAGCATGACATGCATGTCTACCTTGTGGTGATTAAACTTTTGCTATATCCTTACCTAGTTTGTCAGTCTAGGCAAATGTGGTGTTGCTGTCAGTTAAAACAAAGCTTAGTTCAGGAATAGCTTTGTTGGCTTCAAGTACAGAAATGCATAATGGCCAGATTTTTATGAAGCTGTTTATTCTGCAGTTGTGTATAATAAGTGAAAAAAACCCCTAACAAATCTGTTCCTATCTTTAAGCTACTGCTGCTGTTTTTTCAACTCTTAAAAAATTAGGAGTATTTGTGGTAATAAATAGTGTAGTGTTTTAAAGCCATTATTTGCCTTTTCTTTTTTTAAACAGGTATGAGCAACAGAGGGATAACCTGTCACAGCAGTCTTTTAATATGGAACAAGCTAATTACACTATTCAGGCACTGAAGGATACAAAGACAACGGTACGAGTTTGTTTATCACACTTGTTTAATTTGTTTACTCTGTGCTACATCAGATACAAGAATGATGTTTGACTCTTCTAGGTGGATGCAATGAAACTGGGGGTGAAAGAAATGAAGAAAGCTTACAAGCAAGTCAAGATTGATCAAATTGAGGTAAGCTTTTATACTTGAAATAATTAAAGAACAAAAATAATGTACTGAAATAATGGTGAGTAGACAATGAACTTGTAGGCAAGATGACTGTTTCTGTTCACATGAATTTGTTTGCCTTTTTTATGGAACCACCATCATAATTTGTTCCTGATTTTTCTGGTACTGCACAATCAATGGTTTGCCTTATTGTAGTGATTATTGTTTCCTTGCTGAGCTAATCTTTAATCTCACCTCTCTTTTCCTTGCACTTTAGCATAAATGTTAGTGGATACCTCCTGCCATGGCTTTTTTTGTGCTTTTTTGTTTCCTTATACTAGTAACATGCAGATTCAAGGTAGTGCCTGATGAGAAAGAACGAAACCTAAACCAAAAACAAACAACAAAAAAACCAACAACAACAAGCCCCTAAACCACTAACCAAACATCAACAAGGGCTGGCCCTGACTTCAGAAAATGCATAAAAAATATCCCATATGGTCTCTAAATATAATTTCAAGTATGCTGCACTTAAGCTTTTACCCAATGCCAGTGCTGAATTCCTTTCTCTTTCCTATTCTGTCTTTTATAAATGGCTTGCACTGTAAACCTTTAGGTAAGTATTGTTTCCTTAACCTCTGCTCAAGTAGAGTGTCAGTAAATGTGCTAATGTATCTTCTAAATTCTGCTATGGCACAACTTAGTTTAATGGTTATTTTCCAGATGGCAGATTTGTCTAAATTTCATACTTTTTCTGCTTTTCAAGTACTCCTGTCCTGAATGTGTATGTTTTGACTTGTATTAATACTGCTTCAAAAAAATTGTTTATGCATTAAAAGAATCGAGTGTTTTGTATGTTGGATTTACTAAACTGAATTTGAGTAAATATGGACCAATTGAAAATGATTCTTGCTTCAGGACATACAAGATCAATTGGAAGATATGATGGAAGAAGCCAATGAAGTCCAGGAGGCACTGAGTCGTAGCTATGGAACACCAGAGATTGACGAAGATGATTTGGAAGCAGGTTAGGAAGGGGGAACATGATTTTTTTATATTACTGAATATAAAAATCATCATACTGTCATACAGTGCTTGTTTATTTCCTTGGTCAAATGCTTTAAAAGTGTTTTAAAGAGCTTTGATAGCTTTTTTTAAACACTAAAGCTGCATTTCCTTTAAGAGAAGTAACAAGAGCATAGGCAAATGTGAGATCCCACTGGAATGCTACAAGGCAGGGAAGAAGGTTCTCTCCAGTGTGTGTGTTTATTTCTGACTGATGACTGATGCTGAGTCTGAATGTAAACGTCCAGTAGGAATCCTGAGTTTCTGAAAGAGCACCTTTTCTCTTGCCAAAGGAACTTCTTGCATAATGTTTCAACCAACATAATTCAATTTCAGAACTGGATGCATTAGGTGATGAGCTTTTAGCTGATGAAGACAATTCCTACTTAGATGAAGCTGCATCCGCTCCAGCAATCCCAGAGGTCACTCCTACAGACACAAAAAACAAAGTGAGTCCTTTCCTTCTTAGCAGCTAAATCCATTTTTGATTGGTTTGGGTTAATCACATTTGTGTTGGTTGCTTGATATTTGGGATCCTTAATATTTTGAACAAAAAAGTGTGCTTAATGTTATGTATGCTATTTATGTATTATATGTATGGATGCTAAAGACAGAGAATTTGAGAATACAGTGTACTGAATGCTCTTAACTATGTTTAAAATCACTAAAATGACATTTTGTCACTCCTGTCAAACACTGTTGGACTGCCAGTAGAATTTAAGTGTACCATTATGGCTCTGGTCTTAAAACCAGAAGAAAAGTTTCTGTATGTTTGCTTTTGAGGCTTTAATCAAGCCTCACAGTGAGGAAGAACACCAGTGCTCTTGTTTTGATTCCAGCTGTCACACAGTGGCAATTGCAGATACAGACACTACACACAGAAGTAGTAAGGAAGCTTCTGTGAAATGTTCTAGTTGCTGGAGAGTTGTTAACCCCTTATTTCTTTTTCTTTCCCATAGGATGGCGTATTGGTGGATGAATTTGGGTTGCCAAAGATCCCTGCAACATAAATGTTTCAAAAGCACAATGGATACAATGAACTATACTTTTTGAATTGTATTAAGAATCTTTTTTAATTTAAAATTCTGGAGAACTTGTCCTTCCAGTGTAACCTTAATATCACTACATCCTAGAATGCAATGAGTCTCTGGTGGTGTTCTTTCTTTGGAGAAAGTTGTTCTACTACTGACTTCTGTTAAGGGAAAATTCATCCCAGTTCCCTTCAGTGGAAGCAGTCAGTCTGATAGGTTTTGATTTCCGTATCTTATGGACAAAGTAAAACGTGAAGACTAGTGGTGGCTGTCAATAGCTGAGGTTTATTTTGACTTTGTACTATGTTTCTCTTTCTTGAGACTGACTATACATTGCTGCTTAACTCTGTAAAATAGCTCTCTTATTACTACGTCTGTTTGATAAAAGAACTGAAAGCAATTTTTAAACTACTGCAGTCCTGAGACTTTCATGCGATTGTACTTGTAACCTTCATGAAAACCGCTCGGGTTATCATTGACTTTATGTATTCCATGGAGACATAAAATCACGTAGATTAGCAGATCCCTTTGTGTGGCGTTCTTGGCGATGGATTCGGTGCGAAGACCGGCGCGGGGGGCAGGTTTCAGCCTTACGGGCACGGGGCTGGCCGAGGCGGAGCCGGGTTTGGGATGGGGGGAAGCGGTGCCGTTGTGGGCAGCGCGCCGCGGGGCGGCGCTTTCCCGGCCGCTCCCGTGCTCCTGCTGCGGAAGTGACGCGCTCCGCCCGCGCCGCCGACGGTTCTGTGGCGGGGCGAGATGGCGGCGCCCGGAGCCCCGGTGACCGTCACCGTCACTTACAGTAAGCGCCCGGCGCAGGGGCAGCGGGCGGGGGGCGCATCTGCGGCCGCGGGGGCCGCTCCCGGCCCTTCCCCGCCCCGCTGCCCGCGATCCCCGAGCGGCACCGGGAGCCGCGGGGCGGGCGGGCCGCGGCGGCACCGGCGGGGAGAGAGAGCGGGGCGGCCTCGGCCTGGGCTCCGTCCCGGCTGCGGAGGGAGGCTGCGCTCCCCTCTGGGCACGGCGTGCCCGTGTCTGCAGGCGTAGGTGTGCTGAGGGGTGGCGCTGGGAGCAGTGACACGGCGGCCTTCGCCAGGGAGCGGAGCAGAGATCGCCTGAGGGCGATGGGGGTCATGGGGCTGAGCGTCCCTTTAAAGGAAGAGGCGAGGGCTGGGCCTGTTCAGCCTCGAGGAGACGGGACAGAGGGACCTCACTGGTGTGGATGAGTGTCTGAGGAGGGGATGAGAAGAAGATGGAGTCAGGCTCTCGGTGCTGCCGAGCAGTAGGACAAGAGGCAGTGGGCAGAAACTGATGCACAGGAGGTGCCATTTCAATATGAAGAAAAACATCTTTATTGTGGGAGTAAGTGTGCCTTGGTACGAGTTGCCCAGAGAGGTTGAGGAGTCTCCCTCACTGGAGATACTCAGGAACTATCTGGATACCATCCTGTGCCAGTTGCTTGAGCAGGGAAATTGGACCAGATGACCCACTCTGGTCCTTTCAAGCTGACCCATTCTGTGATTCTGCTGTTTGGGTCATCTTCATTTAGATGAAATATACTGCTGAAGTCAGCACTGCATGTTGAAAGCAGGTGCTACCTTGTAGGCTTTCTTCTGGTTTGTTGAAGAGACTGGGATGTTTGCAGCTAGTGGGCTGCAAGGCTGCAACAGAGAGTGGTTTCTTCAGTAGGACCAGGTGGGTGCTGACCTGATGGAATGGGTCACTCAAAGGTCAGCTGACACAGTTGGGCTTTTTTCCACCTCGGAAAGAAAAACTGGAGGAGGGAGAAGAAGGTGGAGAGGAAGATAGGCTTGTATCAATAAATAAATATAAAACATTACTGTAGAAAGGTGAGAATAGCTTGGACTCTGCAGTTCTTAAAAATAAGATGAGAAACACCATGGTTAAATTTTGAAGTGGATCTAAGTGAGACAGGAGGAGGAATGAAGTGGATAGTAAGTATTAAATCAGCAAGCATTTGGCTGATGTTTTTCAGCAAAACTTAGTAATGTTTGTTGTATTTCTTTAAAAATTACTGGATAATAATTTCTGCCTTTGTTTCTTTTTCACTGTGTTGGTAATGTTCTTTTCATCTCTAAAGCTTATTGTTTCTTTCTTTTTGCTTGCTCATTCATGTTTTCAAATTGTGTTTTAAATTGTTTTGTTAAAATGTTTCCTTTTACCGCCTGGTAGTTTTGTTTAAGAGTCTTTGGTGAGGAATTTTGTAGAATAATCTGTTTGAATCATCATGATTCATGTGCTCACTGGTTCCTTCAGAGAGCTCCATTTGATCTGAGGGCTTTTCATTTTGCAAAGATGTTAGTAATTTAATGATTTGACGTATTTATAATCCCAATGTCTTGCTGTTTGCCAGTGGCTTGCTTGTCTGAGAATGTTTCTGTCTCCCCAATTGTTTTCTTACCTGATAATGACTTTATCATTAATAGATAGAAGCCTTTGTTCAGCTTGAGCTTCATCTGTCTGGTTTACACCTTCAGCTGTGGCTTGATCACTTCATACAATACACATTTTAATAAAGATTTTTGTGCATGAGTGAAAGTGGGGAAAGATGGAAATTAGGGCTGAGAAATGGAATGACAGTACACCTACACGTGTGACTTGACAGTCTGCAGATGGAGTGGGTGGACCTTGGCTGGACATCAGATACCCACCAAAGCCACCCTGTCACTCCCCTCCTCTGCTGGGCAGGGGACAGAAAATACAGAAAAAGGCTCATGGGTTGAGAGAAGGACAGGGAAAGAACACTCACCAGGTCACTGGCAGAACTGACTTAACTTGGGGACATGTAGTTTATTAACATTCAAATCAGAGTAGAACAAGGAGAACTAAAAGAGAAAAAACGACTTTTTCCCCAGGCTTAACTTTCCTCCTGAATTCTCTAATTCCTCCTGCCTGAGCAGTGCAGGGGAATGGGGGCTGGGTCAGTTGATCACACTTTGCTGTTCCTTTCCCCTCAGGGGGAGGACTCCTCACTCTCTTCCCTGCACCAGTGTGGGTTCCTCTTACAGACTGCAGTCCTTCAGGAAAAAAACTGCTCTAGTGTGCATCCCTCACAAATCCTGCCAGCAAACCTGCTCCAGTGTGGGCTCCTTTCCCTATGGGTCTGCAAGTCTCTGTCAGCAGCCTGCTCCAACATGGGCTTCCCACAGGGTCACAGTTTCCTCCCAGGCATCCACCTGCTCTGGTGTGGGATCCTCTGTGGGTTGCAGAGGCACAGCTGCTTCACCATGGTCTTCACTCTGGGCTGCAGGGGACTCTCAGCTCTGGCACCTGGAGCAACCCATGAGTCGTTTGTTATGGTGATTTCACTCTGCTGTAAATTTACAGTAGAATTTGTTTGCAGTCTGCCCAAAGTGGTACTCATAATTTGTAATTAAACTGGTTCTATTGTTAGACAAACTTAATTTGTTTCTTTTCCTCGGTTAACATTTGTTTGTTTTTTTTCTCTCAACCCCTCAAGGGCAGAGCTCTTATACAAAGCAGTTGTATATATCAGGATGGCCTTTTGAAATATATTGAGGTTGTGTTTTGTGGCTTGTTATTTTTTTCCCCAAAACAAACTGGTAAGAAGGGCTGTTTATGGGAAATGCTTAAGTGACAGAGGCATAATGGGATTTTAATCTTGAAATTGTCTTGGAATAATAAATTTAGTGAGTACTTTAAAATTTTTGGGGCTCCAGTGTCACTTGTCATGTGACTATGGGGGGCTGGAGCATTTTAAAATCAATTTTTCTAGCACTCTCCTGTGTGAAAGATGTGTGCACTTTAAATTAGTGGCGTGAGAATAGTTTTCTAAGTTCTCTCTTGCAGAGTAAAAAAATGCCTGTTTTGATTTCCCTTGCAGCCAGAGGTGGTTGATTCCTGTGGGTGCTTTCAGATTGACAGACTTTTAAGTGTGTGGAAGCAGAGGGTTGTAAAAAGGGTCTGTTGCAAAGCAGAGATTAATAGGCATACTCCCTTTTTTTCCCCCTAAGAACTACCTCCTGTTTGCATGCAAGTAATCTTAGGGAGTCTGAATAGGATGCTCCATAAGTGGAAGGTGACAGATAAGCTGGGACTTCTCCAAGTGGTTTTGTCTGTTTATCAGTAGAATATGGGGAGAAATAGATTTTGTACTCTGAGAATTCTCTGTGATTGGTGGTGGAGATGAAACAGGGTAGACAATGATTGCCTGTTTCTCATGTTTGAAGAGAAGGGAGAAAAGGAAGTGATAAATTGTCTCAGATACCAAAGACTCATGTCATTAAAAGTTACTAGAAGTAGGAAATGGGATACATCAGGAAGGTGTGGGCTTTCATGCTTTAGCGTGTAGGATGTCTGGACACCATCTGTACTCTTAAAAAGAAGGAATAATATTTAGCAGGAGCTAAATTATGCCAGTAAAAGACTCAAAATCTAACTCTTCAGGTTATTCCACTGTAAACCAAAATTTTCAGCTGGGGTCCCTTCTTCAAGAGGAAAAAAATGCAATAGAATAATTTGATTGAAAATTATGATTCTGAATGCGAATCTGTTTGAGAACTTTATTCATTGATGGTAATAAATATCAGAGATGAATTTTCTGTAATATTTTCTCAGTTACAATAAGTGTTACTGTTACTCTGTTTTTCTTCTAGGTAATGAAAAGCATAGTATTCAAGTTGCTTCTCAACAAGAAAATGGTGAACCTACACTACAAGATATGGCTGTACTTATTGAACAAGTCACTGGAGTCCCAGTTCCTTTTCAGAAACTGATATACAAAGGTAACTTATAAATTTGCCATGTTTCTTATAGATGATAAGCTTTCATCTTTGTCACTTTCAGGTGTCCATGTTTTAAATGTCTTTTTTAAGACATTCCTATGCTGCTAAATGTACTTTCACTGGTTTTTCCTCTTTCATTCTTCATTTAGGAAAGTCTCTGAAAGAATTGGAACAACCATTATCAGCACTTGGTGTTAAAAATGGTTGCAAAGTCATGTTGATTGGGAAAAGGGTAAGCATTGCCTTTGGACCTTTTTCCCCCCTTAAGCTATCATCATTTTTGTCAGTAAGTTAGCTGCTGAACACAGGAATTAGCTGCAGCATTAACCTAATTTTGTATACCTATCCACAGAGCTGATTTCAGTCTCATGTTGCACTGCAAATAACTGCAGTTTGTACTTTTCTAAAATTACATTGTTGACTGGCTTCTGCTTTACATTATTGTCAAGACTGCCTAATGTGTGGTTAGTGCTCATGAACTTTCTGTGCACTGATGATTTTATGTGCTCATCTTATTTTTCTGGTTTAAAAAAAACTTCCCCAATTGTAGCTACTGAGTCTTGATCACCTGGGTTATTTCTGGTGAAGTGGTTTGGGGCTAGCTATGCAATTTGAGGATGAGGTAATAATCTTACAATGTAAATACTGGCTATTTAAAAGAAAAAAAAGTTGACAAAAAAAAAAAAAGTACTTTTCTTTTTCCCTTCAAATTAATCTCATTAAATGTGCTTATATACATTGCTGATATACTTGTAATTAAGCTTTGGAAGAAGCTTATTTGGTAGGTACTGAAATATGGAAAAATAGCCACAGTGTAGTGTGTATTCTAAACCCTCAGAAGCCTTTATGTCTGAATCAGCACTGCTGCTTTTTAGCTGCATTGTATCTTTATTTGTTCCTTAGTTGTGAATGTTGTACTTTTGCATACACAGAATAGTCCAGAAGAAGAGGCTGAATTAAAGAAGTTAAAAGATTTGGAGAAGTCAGTGGAGCAAATAGCTAATAAGTTAGAGGAAGTTAATAAAGAGTTCACAAGTATCCAGAAGGTATGCCAGTTTTGTATCACTTTATGCTTTTGCCAAGCAGTTTTGTAGGTATATCTATTTTAAGAGAACCCAAACAAAACAGTTGAAAGTTTTGAGTAGTCAGTAATAGTGTCCAAGAGTCAGCAGTAATTCTAGTGAATTCCAAATGCCATTTATGAGTTTGCAAAATAGAGACATAGCACTGTTTGGAAAAAGGTAAATACTGTTTCATATTCATTCTTTATATCTGGAAAAACTTAGACTTCTCTCAAAGTCCAAAGAAAAATATCTATTACATGTTCATCATCTTAGTAATCCTAACAGATCTTACATTTACCATGTCAAGAATTGATAAAATGCAGAAGAACACAGTTAAGATTGGAGTCCCTATCATGCTTGAAAATACAGAAATAGTAAAAGATGTTTTCTGCTATTGTGGATTGACAGATTTTATAAGGTGAGTATTGTGTAGGGTATGGAATAATTTGTTTTTTTTTTTCTTCAGGGATTTTTAGCAAAAGATCTCCAAGCAGAAGCACTAAAACAGCTGGACAAGAGGATAAAAGGAACTGCAGAGCAGTTCATGAAGACCCTTGAACAGATTGATGCCATTGTAAGTAACTAACCACAGAAGAGGGTCAAATCCCAACAGAAACTTACTTGATATTTTAATGTACTAAGACTTTTTTTTTTTTTTGCTATCTGAGTGCTTCACAGTCATTAGTGGATCATAACCTTACATTAAATTTCCAGAGTATAATACACATATTCCTGTATCATGTAGTTGCTGAGAGCTAGATGAGAATAAGGGTCTTGTACAGAGATAAATAGAAAATTGCCCCAACCAGGGTATTTCCTTACTCTGTTTCTCACTCTGCTGGTTGTTCTTTGTGAGCCTTATTATATAATTATGTTACATATAAAGATCATAATAGTCTGCTCTGAAGGAAAAATGCTGCTTTTCTGTGGTAGTGGTGTGTTTATGTCTCCTCCTTGATACCTTTAATTAATTTAATTAAAGTGACCTTTTATTGAATTTTGTTTCAGAAATACGCCGTGCAAATACCTATAATTGGTGAAGCAATTGTAGTTTGATTTGATGGGCTCTTTGAAAAAGTTCAGCAGTAGACTAAGAATAATAATTTGAACTGGCCATCATCAAATGCTTTATAATATGGATGGAATAGGAATGGTGGGAAGCTTAGTAACTAATTTCCTGCTTTTGTATTGTAAGCCTATGATGATAACATAGTCTTTTCTCGTTGTTGTAGCCAACAGTTCTAAATACTTTCTTTAAAAAAATTGCTTTATTCTAAATATTTTGAAGTCTTCAAATTTCTCTTTCTTTTTTTGCCTCATATAAAGGAGAATATTGTGCTGACTTGTTATTGAATGCTGTTAGACATGAAGATTTCATATCACTGATTTCCTGTTTGAAGTGGCAGATTTACTTCGTGCTGTCCTGAAAATATCGATCAGATAACAACTGTCTCAATTGAATAGGATTAAAGCTTATTTCTGACCTCTTCCATTTTTGATACCAAATCCTATTTAGAAAAATATCTCAGCACTTGTTATGTGCAGTTCTGGAACCCAGCAGGCAGCCTTGTAAAACTGTTTCACTACTTCCTGATTAATCCGAACTCAATTTCCCAAGTTTACTTTTAATTCTGTTACTTTCTGTGTGATTTAACCAGAAAGCATCTCCTTATCCAAAATACTGTAAATAGTACTGGACAAGGGATTTTAAGTCTAGTACAATGTTTTAGAAGACTTATAATCAGTGACCTAGTGTTTAGATTTGGGAAATAATGGAGTTCCCTGTACTTCATTTCTTGAAGTCTTCTTTCTTGAGAAAGTGGAGCAGCCAGAGCAAAGACTAATTGTAATTAATTTCTTTCAAAATCTGTAATAGGTGTTTGTACTTTATTGTATAAGAGCGTATGATGTTGAAAAGCCATTTTAGTAAATGAGGGTTTGGATTACCAGTGATTGCAGTTGCATTGCACATATTTATTTCTTTTAATATACAAAGCTGACTGTGAGATGTATCGTGAAAACTGGATTAATATGCAGTCTTGCAGATGAAATACATGTAGGTGGGTGGAATCTTCACATAAAATGTGGGAATACAGAGTGCTGGTATTACACCAGGTTAGATGAACAGACCACCAGGTTACTGAGGCAGCATTGAGCTGTATTGTGGTTGTTCAGTATATGGAGGCATCAGTACAGACTGGTAGTGAGGAATGTGTGTGAACAATAAATTCCACTGGAGTGAAAAATGGCAAATAGAAATGCAAAGCAGTGAAGTATTTTATCTTATCGTAGAATTGGTTTATACAAGTAATTAGCATTCTTTTTAGCAGCCAAGTCTAAAGCTAGTTCTGACACATCTGTTAAATGCTATTGAACATGTAGAGTCAACAGCGTGTTAAAAAATTCAGGGAGAAAAATGTGACTGACTGAGAAGAATGGATGATGTATTGTAGAAGTCAAACATACCAGCAAGCTCAAACTATAAATGTTCCATATTTTTTCTTTGGCAGAATTGTCACAGCTCATTAAGGTGTCTCAGCTGCTGTGTGTTATTTGGATCACTCAAAACCATACAGCTTGATGTAAAATGAGATTTGGTTTGTTACAGAGACATAAGGGTGAGGAAGCCTGCATACTGTTTTCTTTCTATTCTAGGCATATCACTCTCTTACTGGTCGCAGACAAGCTCATCAATTAGAGGAGCTGGGTTTGGAACTAATTACTTTCACTAGGCACCATGCGTTCAATAATGTGAATTTAAAAGATGGGATTTGGAAGATGGAGGAGTAAGTTTATAGTCATACAGTAGAGGGGAGTGAGAGAAAAAATGCAGAGCTGTCACTGCCAGAGGTATGAAAGAAAAGATGCACTACCCAAAAGCATGAAAGGATGCTTTTGGGTAAAGCATCGGTAACTTAAGCATTGTAACATAAATGTGTTTAAACATCTACTGCTTTCACTGCATCTTACAAAATTTTGTCTGACACAGTCAGACATTGCCATTAGCCATAGATCTTGTTAGTTTTCTTTGGGAAGAATGCAGTTAAGTCTTGTTCAATACTTGAAGATTCGTGTGTGTGCATTCACAGATGTGCTATTTCATCAGTTAAAACATTTAGTCCAGGAATAGAAGTCCAAATGCACTACTGATTACAAATCTCAGTGAGAAGAACACAGGAAATGCTTTACTTGGTCATCTGGCTCAGATTTTTAAATATCTGAAAGGCTTTTTCAAGAAAAAGCCAAGTTTTTATGAGGTCTGTAGGAAGATTTGAATCCACAGTCATGTACTTATGAACCAGCTCTGATTTAATGAATGTTTTCACCAGTACTGCAGTGTGAGCACTCACTTTGTCCTTAAGATGGTTGTCTGTTAAATGGCAGATTTTTTAATCTAGAAAGACAATATTGCAGAGAACAGATTGTTCTAAGAATTGAAAAAAGCTTTCTCTTCTGAAATACCAGTCGCTGATTTTGTTAACATAAGTTCACAAAAATCTGTCAAATTGCGTCTTTCAATATTGAGGACATTGATAGTGCCACTGACTCATAGTTATGCTCTGATGGTCCATCTTCCTTCCTGAGATTTTCTAAAATTATAGTTCCTCTGTAGAATTTACTTAAATTACCATGCTGTTCTGATGAATTTAACTGTCTCCCTGTCTCTGCTATACCTGTCATTGGATAAATCCATATGAAATTAACATTTCAAGGATTAAAAGAAAGAAGTATTCTGAAAAAGCCCCATGACTGTTCCTGTAACAAACATTTCCCAGATATTTGAGAAGTTTTTCAATTTACAATAAGATGAGATCCTATTACTAAACTTCTTGAATTTATCTGGATCAATAGAAAATGTGATAAACATTTCTTATTATAGTTCTTTAATCTCTTAGCATGAGTTGTAAACATGAAATTGAATCTTCAGAGAAAGGTATTTCTAAAGCTAAAGGAGCATTGTCACGTGACAGCCATTCTCCAACCATTTCTGTTTGATTTGTGTGTCAGTGCCCCAGGTTAGCTGAGACCCTTGTGCCCCACCCGTCTGTCACCATCTGTGAATAGGGACCCTTCCCTGAGCAGCCCACTTGATGCAGGGATGGTTCAAATGACTTGCTTGGAGTCACATACAAACAGAGAGGCCCCTCCTGGACCTCCACACTTTTAATTGGTCTGTTAATGCCCCGGGCAAGATTCAGGGACAAATTCAGGACCCAGCAGCATAAGAGGGGACCCTCTCCTGGGTATCCACAGTCAAATAGTCACCTGCTGTCAGTAACTGTAAGGAATTACTTTACCAGTTTATGGAGTAGCCCTCCTTTATTAATACAGTAGAAAATTCTGACAGGTTTGCTGGTGGTAGTATCTGGCTGCAAAAATTTCCATAAAGCAGTAAACTAACCAGCTCTAATCTCCAATAATGGAGTCTTCCCTATTTTTATGCCATTTTTAACTTAGTCCTATACTGTTTTTACATTTAGATGGAGCTAGAGTGACTCTGGACTGTTTCATATTTGGTGGGGGGTGGTTGTACTTTGGAGGTGGGTGGTGTCAGTATTACATCTGAGGTGACCTTTGGGGCTGGAGTTATACATTAGTATTGCATCCAAGGTAAACTTTGGAATGAAGTTGGGCATCTGTGATCTTGCCACGGTTGCTGGTTCAACAGCAGGAAATCTTTTTCCTTCATTTACTGACAGCTGTTAGGTGGCTTATCAGCTACAAGGTACCACCATGTTCCCCCCTGCAGGATTTAGACAGACCCTGGCCATGATGTCTCCAGTCCACCCTCTCTTTAGGCCCCCTTAGTATGTATTGTGTGTGGGAAATTGGACATGCTGACCACATTCCATCCAGGAAGCAGAACCTGCATTTTCTCCCTATAATTTTCCATATTGTTACATCTGGGTTGGTAATTTTCCAACCTGCTCCATCCTCCATTTCATCCCCCCTTAGCCTGTATGCTGACTGCAGTTCTTGTAACTTTCCTACCAAGTTTCAGTAATGGAAACTTGTAGCCTTCTACTGCAGCCATCCTGCTGTTGGGGCTTAAGAGGGAAACACCAGTGAAATACCTCTGAGGAGATAAGGAGTGTTCCCATAGGAAGATGACACTGCCCATAGCTCAGCTGAAGTGCCTCTCACCAGCACACACAGCATGGGCAACAAACAGGAGGAGTAGAATCCGTTTGTCTGAACAATAAAAGAAAAGAGCACCTTTTTTTTTTAATTTGTTCTTTGATTTTTACAAAAGTTTATGTATCTAAACCTCCCAGCTGTGCTCACATTTTGGCTGAAATGAAATAGATTAGATTAGGGAAACCTCTATTCTTGGTCTGGAGCTAGTGTGGAAAATAAACTAGTGAGAAACTTCCAAGATTTTTATGCATCTTCACCAGTGAGAGCACAGTGTTTTTAAGAATGTTCACATAAACTTTATGTAATGATAATAATTTATACAGGTGTTTTACATGTTAAAAAAAAAAATCATAAACCTGAGCACCATTCCTCAGCAGCAGCCCCATTTCACATAGCTTGGAAAGGACAAAGCATGTAACACTTGCCAGGATGGCATACATGAACATGATGGGTGGTAGGAGTACAGAAAATTATGCACTTTGAATTAAATTGAAAGCTGACATTGTGTAACACTTTACATCTGTTGCCTTCCATGAGTACTTTGCAGAGATGATCAGATGTACAGCTTAGACTGGCAGTGGATACATTGCTAATGATGCATTCTAATGATGACAAGTGATTTAGTTAATGTATTTGTAACAAATTTGTTCATGTTGCAATCTCTGAAAAAAACCCTGAAGATGAAGCTCAGCAGAACAATTAACATGCACCACAGCAGAAAAAGCACTGTGTGTAGTCTGTTGCTGTATATTCCCTAAAGACACATGGTAGATTTGCTAGCTGGGTTCTTTGCAGTCAGCATGCTGCATCCTTAACTTTTGAATAACTTTTTCTTATATATTCTTTCCTGTGTAATCATCATTACTGACTGGGCATGGCATTTTCAGGATGCCTATTTAGAGACTTCTTTGATAATTCCAGTTTTTGCTGTAAGTCTAATGCATTCATTTCAGCATTAAACTGCATCAGCTTGTTTGCTTATTTTGCTGCAGAATCTGCCAGAGAATTTCAGTGACTGCAAACTGAAAAAGAAGGGATTGGTCAAGAGGGTCCAAGTAAGTTTTCTTAGTTTGTTCTTGGTGGCTTTTTTTTTTTCTATTTTTTTCCCCTCTTAAATGCTGGGCACTTGTATACCAAGAGTTTGTGAAAATGAGCTGTTTAGATTTTTTCAGTGTTTGTTCTTACATTGGTATTTTGTATAACCTCGCTTTGAGAGGTATTTAATAGCTTTATAAAACAGCACACAAAATACAGATTTTCATAGTTCATGCTGTTTACAGATAATGTTTGTCATTTGCATTAATAGTTTGTTTTATGGCTGCCTGATGATGTGAAGAAATCCTGTTAACTTGTAAAGACAAGAGGATTGATTATTTCTCCTTTTTGGAATCTTGGTGGGCTGGAGACTGAGGTCTGGGCACAAGCAGTCAACTCTAACTCCTGCTGACCTACTCCTGACCTTGCCAGAGAGTGTGATGGTTGAGGAGCATTCATGTTGCACAACAGTTTGCTGCTCTAGAAAGAGAATGCTTTCTTCATGTCATTTTAATGTAAATAACATAAAATGTCTGGTTTGACTGTCAGAGTCTGGTGCAGACATAGCAAAAACAAAGGCAAGACACGAAAAGCTAATGGAAAAATCTTTCTCAGAAAGTGCAGTATGCTTGCATACCCTGGGGTTGGCCTAAAACAGTTTATTGGCTTAAACTGCTGTGTGTTGTGCTGTGTACAGGCCTAGCAAAGTGACCAGGGGCTGCTGGCTCCCAATTGCTCTCTCTGTGTTGCTCTACTTGTAAGAATTTGTGGGCAGGTTCTAAGAAAGCATAATGTGCTGTGGACTGCCTGTGTTGGAATGGAGCCTTCTGTCCTTTGAGAAACACCAGCTACTGATGAAGATGAAGGTTCAATGGTGCCTTGTAGTCTTAAGAAGTAGAAAAGGTCTTGGTTTAATGAAAGCTTGTTTTAAATTTGACTGAGCAGGTTTGTCCCTCCCAGCCTTGGCCTCTGAAGTATGTGTTTTAGAAAGGAGCTTAGAAGTCGCGTTCCAAACTGAATGAGGCACTAACTTGTCTGAACCTTCATGTTTCCTATTGCTTATGGACTTTGGATCAACGGAAAATATGTCAGCATCAGGACTGGTGGTGGTGGGCAGCCATGCATATCCTTATTAGCCTTATCCAATTAATGTTTCTATTGGATTTTGGGTGAATGCAGGTGTGCATAAGGTATTACCAAAACCATGGAAAGTGGCTGTTGAATTGACATCTCAAATTCATGATAGAAACTGCACTTTGAGTTCTTCAGAAACACCTCCCAGTTCCAAACTGTGTATCAATAACATGTTTGTTTTTTATTCTCAGGTTTTTCTTGCCCAGTGTGATACCATTGAAGGGAATATTGGTCAAGAAATGGACAAGCTACAGTCAAAGAATTTGGCACTGGCAGAATGAGGCATTGCCTTACATAAATAGGAAACATAATTGCTCTATGAGCAAGAAGAAAAGTTTGCTCTTTGTTTTGGAGCACATATCCAGCTTCCTTTTTCTTTTTTTTTCCCCAAAGCCCAGTCTGTTAGACTGGTACCAGTCAATCATTTCTTGCTGGTTGTCTTGTTTGCCGCTTGGTTAGAACTATTATTTTGAAAAGAAAATCCTTCCTGAAGAATGGCTGAACTAATCTTTGTGATGAATTGTGTATCTCATGGATGATAAGATAGTTTAGTTAACTAAGTTATGAAGTTTTCAGTGGTGGGCAATTTTGTCTGATATATCTTTGAATTTATTTACAGCTCAAATCAAAGAAGGTCTATAATTGTACAAGTGCCATAAGTTGCAGTTGTAGGACTTCATCTTGATTGAAAAAGGCAAACTGAGACAACAAGAAAGTTTAACATTCTAATAGACAGTTCAGAGCAATAAAAACCCCCTACGCATTTGTATCTACTTAATGTTTGTATGCATTTATAAATATAAGAAAGCTTGACTATAAGGGAGTCATACCTATTTTAGCCTTAAATTGTCATAATAAATGGAATGTACTGTAACATGTATGGTACTTAATTTTGAGTGGTGCTTTAAGTTGTTACTGAGCTCCTTGATGCAGACGTATGTTTTTTACACAGATTTCTGATGTACTGTGGTTTTTATAGATTATTTGTATTTTTATTATTTGTGTTCTGTCTTTTGTTGAGAAATGAAATGAGATGACTCATGCTGCTCAAATACCAAGGGTTTAGTTCAAGCAAGGTGTAACTAAGGAGCTATTTTGAAAGTGTTTTTTAATACTTTTTTCTGAATTTACTGAATTCATGATGCTATATTTAACAGGAAGATGCAGTGATTATTCCAGTATGTTAAGGCAATCAGTGAATTTTTATGGCCTGTTGCAAAGAGACACAGGTTTATTTTAGCAATGCCATCTGTGTGAGGGTTATGACTGAGTCACAGTCAGATACACGCTGTGCTTTACCTTCTCCGTTAGGTGAGAAATCAGCTTTTGCAGGAGACAGAAACTTTGAGGGGGTGCAGCCAACTTTGCAGTGGTTGCTCAGAGGTTGTGAGCAGACTGTGGAGCATGTCAGCCTGTAGGTAACATAAATGTTCAGGAGCTGCTTTTTCACTGATGCTCCTCATTGGGAGGTCAGCCAGATACACAGCGGCTGGTGAAGCAGGGACTGGTGAGGAGCCTCTTTCTGTGCAAGAAATAAACTCTTCATCCCAATTGAGTCAGATTGAGAATGTTTAGAATTGGCCCTTAGGTAGTGAGCCATTATCCATGTTTTAAGGTTAGCTGTCTTTTCAAGATAAAAATAGGAGATGTATGTAAAAAGATTTTAACTTCTTGTAAGTTATGAAGCTTAAATAATTCCTAAGGTGTTATTATTACAGTATTGTCTTTGATGTTTGTAATTGGAGGAACTTTTTTTTTTAGTGAAAAATGGCATTGAACAAATGAAGTGATAGCTGTGCATTAGAAAGGATCACTTACATTCTAAAAATGCTGGTTGACCATACCAAGATTTAAGTTGCCATGTTTTTTGCTGTTAGCCAGCTACTCCAAGTTTATATTTTTTCCTTATGAAATTCTCTTATCAGCATCTGTGGAGAATTTCATAGTCTAAACTTCCAGGAACCTTATCTATCATGTTAGGATTTGGTATGGTAGGACTGTGGAAGTTTTTTCCTAAGCTAACTAGTCTTTCATGCTGCATTTTCCCAGCACTTTAAGAGGAAGAAGTGTTGATTGTAGGCATTTTTGTGAAGCCCTGCCTAGCCTGTGGCTGTTTCTGTACTAGATTCAGCTGACTCTTAAACCACCAGCAACACTTGCCTAATTCAGGGAATGCAAAATCAACCACTTTCCTGTGATGGAAAGGATCCTCAGCTCCCAGATGTGGGTTCTCTATGCGCTGAGCTTTCACAGGTGCATGTACAATGAAAGTATCCTCCTGTGTCCATGGAGAGAACTGGGAGCTGTGGTCATGGCTAGGACTTTGTCCATTTCTGCTGCTCCTGTGTAGTTTTCTCTCTTGGGTGAGAACATTTACAGGCAGACATAGTCTTCCCAGTCTCTCCCAGAAATTGCTGCTTCCTTAGATGTGCTTGTGTGAGTACATCCTCAGCCTGTCTCAGAGCAAGGTGGATTAACTTCAGGATGTTCCCTACAGATCTCTTGATAGTCTGGTGCTTTGAGGCAAAGAGAGTGATGGTGAACCTCTCCCACCAGTACATCTGTATTCAGCAGAGGGTGAGTGTTCTGACCCAAACTTACCTTGCAGTGCTAAGTGGTTTGGTTTATAGAACAAAGGTATTTGTATGAGGACCAACTTCTGCAGTATAAATTGTTTTGTCTTCCAAATATAAAAAGGAGTTGATTTGTTTTAGAAAACAGATGGTTGTATTTAGAGCTATCCAAGACATTCTAGAGTGAATTGATATATTTGGTTTTGGAGAGGGGGGTTGTAAACATTTTTTTGTCATAATAGCCTTAAATTCAGTAAAAGCAAATGTCTGTGCTTTTCAAAAGTGCAGCAGACCGCAATTGTGGAAGGAAGGGGAAGGAAGAGGCAATTTTAAATATTCAGAACTTGTAGATATAAATAATTAAGCTTAAGCTGTAGTCTCACTGATTCTGTAGTCCAGGTGTACCTTTTTTGCTACTGAATCGTTTCCTCGGCCCAACAATCTGCCATGATCATGTCAAAACAGAAGTTCCTCCCTTTTGCCGTAGTTGCACTTATCCCATCGTCTTCCTCCAGTTGCTGTGTTGCTCTGGCTGTGTTTACACATCTTGGACTTGCCATCCTGGCAAAATGTACCACAGGATTTGTCTTTTATCAAAATGGAAATTGAATTGCACGTGCCCTTGGCCCATTTTCTCTCCCAGATCCCGTGGGCTGGTGTGAGATGAACCAAACCCAACTCGGGGAAATGTGGAGGCTGGAACCATGGGATGGGTTGCTCTCTGGAAACAGCACAAAGCTATAGTGGCATCCTCCATGGCCAAGCCCTCTGGAAGGTAATGTCGCTGTAAGCTTGGAGCAACACTTTTAAACTTCTAATGGACATTGGTGGTTTGGAGTGGAGCACTTGACACCATGGAAATTGGCACTAGATTTTTTTTTTTTTTTTGTTAACTTACATTATTGTACTGTGATAAATGAAAAGATAAAAATAAAACCTGTAAAGTTCTGTGCTGTCGTTGGTCGTGTAGTCAGTAAATGCTGTATTTGGGCTGTGTTTAGCAGGGAAGGCACACACTGCTCTGGCTGGTGCTGCCGTGCGCTGTGCAGGGCAGCGAGCGGGGCTCACTGAGGGTGCCGTGCCTTGGGGCCTCCAGTGCCCCAGGGCTGGCAACGAGACAGAGCTTTAAAAAAGATGGGTTGGTATTTGAAAAACAAACCCCAAAAAGCCAACCCCAAAACCCCAAAAAGTACTTTACACAGTTGTGTTGCACGCCGTGCACTGGACAGGTTGTCCAGAGAGGCTGTGGAGTCTTCCTCATTGAAAATATTAAAGAACCACCTGGATACAATCCTGTGCCAGGCACGTTGGAGCAGATGACCCACTGTGATGCCTTCCAACCTGACCCACCCTGTGATTCTGTTTTCTGGATCTGGATGTATGGGATGCAATGTATACTATTTTTTACTCATTTGGGTGGTTTGGCGTGAGGGGTGGGGGACGTTTCAGGCAGTTTATTCAGAGACGTGTCCCGCAGCTGGACTGCTGTGTCCATCGAGCTCTGTTGGTGCTCCAAAGGCTGAAGTAAGGAACATTCTGAGGAAGGTGACAAAGGAGACAGATCCATCCATCCATCCATCCATCCATCCATCCATCCATCCATCCATCCATCCATCCATCCATCCATCCATCCATCCATCCATCCATCCATCCATCCATCCATCCATCCATCCATCCATCCATCCATCCATCCATCCATCCATCCATCCATCCATCCATCCATCCATCCATCCATCCATCCATCCAGCCATCCATCCATCCATCCATCCATCCATCCATCATCCATCCATCCATCCATCCATCATCCATCCATCCATCCATCCATCCATCCCTTTCTCCTCCTCCGCCGCCCCCGCCCCTTCCCGGCGCGCTCCCGGCGCGTCACGGCGCGCGCCGGCCCCGCCCCAGCGCCCCGCGCGCCGAGCGAAGATGGCGGCGGCCGGGGCGGGCGCGGGGCGGAAGCAGGTGCGGCAGGAGGAGCTGCGGCGCCTCATGAGGGAGAAGCAGCGCCAAAACGCGGGCAAGAAGCGCATCGACTCGCCCTTCGCCAAATATCCTCGGCACTGGGCTCCCTAGAGCTCTGCGGGGAGGGAGGGGTGGATGGAGGGAGGGGGTCCGCGCCCCGCACGGTGCTTCCCTTAACGCGGCCGGCACGTACAACAGCCTGGGGCACCTGAGCTGCTCGCTGTGCAACGCGCCCGTGAAGAGCGAGCTGCTGTGGCAGACGCACGTCCTGGGCAAGCAGCACCGGGAGGTGAGCGGCGGCGCGGAGGGCGCGGGGCTCGGCCGGGCTTTGTTGTTCGGGAGTCCCGGGACAGCCCTTGGGAAGGAGGGGCTGGGCAGAGGCGCAGCGCCGGAACGGGGCCTGGCTGGCTGCGCCGGGCTCTGGAGTGCGGGAGCGCCGCCGGGGTGCGGGGGAGCCGCCTGGCTGTTCGTCTGGGCTCTGTTCTCTGAAAGGCTGTGCGGGGTGGAAAAGGCAGCCTTGAGAACGACTGCCGTGTCCATCAGGGTCCGCTCCTTCCCTCTTAGCCACAGCTTTTGGCTGCCACTTGTCTGCAGCTCGGACTTGGAAACAACCCCACCCCATCGCCGGGCTTGCTCGGGGACCCGTGAGCTGACAAGTGACAGCTTATGCGGGGTTAAGAAAATACGCTTTTTTTTTCCTTTGTAATTCAGCAATAAAGATGATGAACTTGTAAAGCAAATTAAGGAGTTTTTAACTTGGATGCAGCTATTTTTATTTTTAAATCCTTTTAAGTTCTGCTGCTACTTCCTAGCAAAAACTGGAAGACGGTTTAATTTTACAAGTACTTCCAGTTCACTGCCTGCGTTCAGACTAGATGACTGTGACAAGGCAGGGTGATCTCTCTCATGCTGTTGGAGTGCTGTGTTTTAATTTTAAAACATTTAATATTCTAGGACCTTAGAATAAATCCAGCCTTCCTGCTCTTTTTTTCTCCAGTGCCTTACTGCTGTCAGTGTCACTGCTCTGAATCTTTTCTTTCTTACTGGTACAGCCTCCCTTGTGTGAGTGTCAGTTCCTCTTCCTCCATGTCACACCATTCCAGAGACTGACAGAAACACTGGTCTTTGTTTTGGTACCTGTGGTGTCTGTTTCAGTGATCTTGTTCCAGAAAGGTATTAGCTCACTTTGATGAGCTGTTGTAAAAGCTTTGTATTTTAAGCTGCAATCCAGAAATTACTGCTAGTAATATGTCCTGAATTTTTATTTCTTTACAGAAAGTTGCAGAATTAAAAGGCACAAAACAGACGGCCACTGGCTCAGCTGCTGCCACATTGTCTCATCCAGTCAAGAGAAAAACAGTTGAGGCAGAAAATACAGACCTAAAGAGAGTAAAAGGTAATGAGAGAGAAATGCTTGCCAGAATCCATCCATTTTACATCTTGAATGGTTTTGGTTTGTTTTGTTCCTGTGGAAGTGAGTATGAATACACCAGACTGTTGAGTTACTGTCAGCCTGTTGCTGCTGAAAAGGGAAGAAGTTTGCTTGCTCTTTCTCAGTGAGTTCTGTGTCAGAAGAAAACTGTGTTTTGGAAGTTTACCTGGTTTTCTTCTGGATTATTGGGTTAAATTAGCTCATGGAACTGTGGGCCTGGCAAACAGATCGAGATGCATTGTAAATTAAGCAGTAGGAGCACTTGGCTAGGAGTGGTGTTATTCCTTTTCAGTGAGATCAAGTCACTGATTTTCCTCAACCATGCAACAAATTTCTTGCCAAAGGAAAAACAGTTAAGTTTTTCCCTCAGTGCTACCAGACATGTAAATATATGACATATGTTAAATACACATGCATTTGGGGGCTTGGTGCTGTCATAGATGTATTAGGGGTGTTTCTTTTAAAAGTGTGGATTTTAAGAAGTGACTCTTGGCTGTTGTACAGGTACAGATGAAAAGCCACACACATCTTCATCAGGGTAAGTAGATCTTATTGCATATGAATTTTTTTCTAACTGCCAATGGCTACATTCCCACCCAGCTCTTCCTTGTCTCTGCTTCCTAGACAAGGGCAAAGGTTCAGAGTTAGCATATCCCTGCTTCTGCCCGTTTTCTGACAGAGTTGTATATTCCTGAACATGACAGCATCTTCCTGGGTGGAGATTTGTATCAACTCTTAAGACTGTCTGAGAAAACAGGAATTCTTTTACTGTCACTGACAGACTTTAAAGGATTGACGTGTGCTATTACACAGCTTGAACATAACTAGATTGTAGCATGTACTCTAATAATGCTGGCATCCTACAGAAGAGGTTGCAGTCTGAAATTAAGACAATTTTTGAATGTACAATTAAATTATATTTATTAACAAAAATTACTAAGAAATTAGAGATTTTCATTAGGATGGTTTTTGACACCTAAAATTCATGTGGGTGCATATGCTGAAGTTGAACCTGTACAAATATAGGGCTGTATTTGACTTCAAGGGGTTGGGTTAAGCATCTTAGCTGCCCCTAAAAATTTCTGATGATGTTCGGACATCTTTGCAGGGTTGGCAGATGTCAGGTGGGTCTCCTCTACACTTCACAGGATAAATTACTAGCTTGCATAGTTTGTGTGCAAAATTAGCACTTCAGAGGTTTGTCCATTTTTGAACTTGTTGTTATGATTAGTTTAAAGTATAATGTGGAAGAATGTTTGGCTTGCAGGCTGCAGTTAGTCCTGCAAATCTGTATTTTCTTATTGCTGAGCCTGTGTGGCTGTTCTAAATTGCAGTCCTGGACAGCAGGTACCCAAAGTAAGTAGCAAATTACTTAGTAGGTGGAAAAAAAATAACCACCATTCCAATTTGTCACTGGTTATTTTCATTAATGTTTCTGATAGTGAATATGCAGAATGGATCTAAAATGTGTTTTTAGAATTAACCTGGGAATTTCTGGGGCAACTGTGCAGTTCAGGGTGTTGCTCAGTATCTCAGAGCCTGTACTGCTCACAGAGGGACTGGACTGGAGTCACTGGTGTGAAG
Source organism: Erithacus rubecula (assembly GCF_903797595.1). Classification (NCBI taxonomy): domain Eukaryota; kingdom Metazoa; phylum Chordata; class Aves; order Passeriformes; family Muscicapidae; genus Erithacus; species Erithacus rubecula. The sequence goes on along the minus strand of NC_136689.1, from coordinate 85,546,631 downwards.
TTTCAAACAATTGTTTTGTGGGCTCTTTACCAGGCTGCCAGCAGATTTTTTTGATGAAGCAGAGCAAGACAGCACCAGTGTACAGCATTCCAAAGGCCCAGGTCCCAGTTTATTGGCTGGGAATTACGATGACGACGACGATGATGAAGAGGAGGAACAAGAACAGTCAAGCAAATCTTTTGTTGTGCATAAAACTGAAATTCCACCTCCAACTCAAGAAGTAATAGCTAATTCTCTGCCTGCAGGTAATGCTGACTGAAATAGTAAGTGATACTGTAAGGAGAACCTGTGATTTAACTGATGATGACAGGTTTTTATTTTATTTTATTAATTATTGTCATTAGGTGGTGGGTAATTAGGTGATGGTGAGAGTGTGTAATACTGGAAGTAGAGATAAACTGTCAAAGACTCTCGTTATTGTGTGGTGGTTGCTTATTGATTTTATGTTGTTGTGCCAAGGGAAGTAACATCTGGCTATTCTCCCCTTGATTTAGTAAGGTGCTAACTGAAATTCCTGTCAAGTAGAAATTTTTGGAAATGCCTGAACAGCTGTTCTTTTTGTCACAGACTTCTGTCCTTTTCTATAGATTTTTTTGACACCAAAACTCCGGCTGCTCCTATAGTTTCCCATTCAGGATCCATACAGAAAGCAGAGATACAAGAAAAGGTAGTTGAAAGGTAAGCAGTCAAATAAAATACTGATAGTCCTAGGAATGGTAAATAAAGATTTATCTTCCAGGAAATAGAGACTGTGACCACTTAGAAATCTAAACTTATTGCTAGGTTGTATTCAGAATAGTTTGCATACATGTCAGCCTTAGGCATTGTTTCAGACAGGTTCCTTTCAGCATAGGGGCAGGAGAAGAGATGGAGCAATGTCATACAGAGTCTGTTTGACATCTCTTTGCAAACTTTAACACAGAGTACTGAGGAAACTTAATGTCAACCACTGCTTTCTAGTGTTTAAAGGAAACTGCTTTTCTGTAGTAATGGTTCAGCTCACTTGAGCACTCCTTTAGACAGTGCTTTAGTCTCTCAGAAGTAGCAACTGTACTGTTGCACACTGAATAGTTCAAGAATCATAAGCTTCAGCTCTTGTTTTATCAGTAATATTTAAATCCTTCTGTGCAACCTTTCTTGGAAAGATCAAGCTGAAGGAGGTGGTTTTGATGGTTGTAGATAAAACTAAGGGCTTAAAAAGCTTGCTGTGTTTCTGCAAACTTACACAAAGGATTATGAATTTCATTCTTGAATCTGTTTAACTCTGCAATAAAGCAGAATGTAAATTGTTAACTTGGGCTAATAATAATTAAATATTTCAGGAAAGAAAACACTGCTGAAGCTTTGCCAGAAGGTTTCTTTGATGATCCTGAAGTGGATGCAAAAGTAAGTGATCTACTCATTTTATGCTACTGGATTTATTTCTGCCAGTTGTAATGATTTTGTGAGTAGTAAGGATGCTTTTCCATTTAATCAGTCATACTGGCATGTAAGTAGATGACTGAACTATTTAGACTAGAATAGACTAAATGTTTCCTTCTTCCCAGTCTGAACCTCCCCTGGTGCAGCTTTAAGCATTCATTATGTGTGAATTAGAAAACATAAAAAGGGATGGAGATGGGCAGGAAGAGCTTGTTAAAATCATCTCTTGGAAAGTATTTTTGATTATGGTTCTTCTGTGGCTCTTAAAGAAATGTCATTTGTTGGCTGGAATACTGAAAGGAGATGTTGACAATTTACCTTTATTTCTGTGAGTCATTCCAGGAAAAGCAGTTCACTTAATTTGTATGTTCAGTTTTGCTTTGGAATTGGGAATATAACAGCTCTATAAGTCCTTTGTGAGATCCTGCTGAAAAGTGTTGAGTTACTAGGTGACTGATAGGGTGCATCCTGTTGGAATGAAAAGAGCTCTGTTATGCACATGCTGTAGTACTGGTTACAAAACAAGAGTGAACTTGGTCTTCAGCCCTCTTTTTTTTTTTTTACCACTTTGGGGTTTTGTGATGCTCAGAAAAGAAATGTGGGCATTCACCTTGTTTCTCAAAAAAAACCCCACAACTAAAAAACCTGAAATTGTGATCAAAAACATTCATACTTCCTTCAACTTGCACAGTGCCAAATGAAGACCAAAATAAACACTGGTATTTGAAAAACAAACCTTTTTTTGTTTTTTAAAATTTGCCGCAGATTTGATGGCTTTCTTACTTTCTTTTTTGAAATATAGTGCTGTAGGCTTAAATATTTTTTATTTTCTTTGAGTGTATTTCATTCTTCACACAGTGGAAGGCTGCTGGTGTATGGCATTGTGAGGCCAAGCCATAAGATCTAGTTTGGAGACCTTCCAAATAATGCTGCTTCATATTCAGTTAGTCCCACTGGCCCCAGCTAACAAGCTTAGGAGTTTTATTGGCTCTGCCAAGACTCTTTTGGCACTACTCATGCCCATGTGTTGCCACAGTGAATAGCTTTGAATGATAGTTCAAATATTAAAATAGGTAGATGAAAAAGCTATGATTTGGCTGTTGGGTGTTTTCTTTTGTTTTTGGTTTTTTGTGTCTAATTGAAGTATTACATTTTTCAAATACTTAGTTTCATCATAAGTTGGGAATGCAGGACTGCCTAACAGGCAAAGGAGAATCTGCTTAGATCTCTGAGGATAATGGTTAGTGACCTTTGTTCATCTGTTCTGGTTATTGCCTCCACTGATAAATTTACAAGTGGTCCAGTCAGCTCTTCCTTGAATTGTTTGCAGAGGCTCAGCCCTTTCTGAGTGTAACTAATACTCAGAGCCAGGAAAATGTTTGTGCCATCACTTAGATTGAAGTGGCTGTGGTGGTTCTGTGTTGGATTCATACACAAAATAATTATTTTAAGAATTAACTGGGCATTTGAAAGGGAGATTGTGGGCATGAAAAATGCTTGTTATTTGCATCAGGTATTTGTAAAGCATGTAAATTCTGGATTAGATAAATATTTCAAGAAAAAATAGTAACTTGAGCGTTTAAATTTATTGTAAGAAATACAAATAATTATGAATTACAAAAGACAACCACAATGCATAATAACACAGTACATACACATATGATAGAAATAATAACAGAACAGAAAAATGAAATGATGACTATTGCTTCCCAGTATGAGTTTGCTTGGAAGCTTCTAATTTATTCTATAAACTTAATTCTTGCTACTTAATTTTGTATAATCACTCAGGAACAAAATTTAATCACTCAGGAACAAAATGCACCAAACTGTTGTCTTTACTAAGGTGATGACTGACGTGTCACCAGAAGAGCAGAATGAATAAAGGGAAAATAAAACTAATGCAAAAAGATGGTGTCATGACTTACTGTGTTCAAACTGCTTAGTTCTCCTAGCTATATAATTTCTACCCAGTCCTGAGTCAGGCATAATCTGTCCTCTAAAATACATTATATGCCACATCTTCCAGTCTTGAATTGTGGAAGTTTCAATTACACAGGTAGACTATCTTGGTTATTTATCTGCATTAAAAGCACAATCTGGCTTTGATTACCTTGGCTGTAGATCTTTAAACACGTTCTTACCACTACTACTTTTTCAGACTTCATGTTGTAGTACTAAATGCCATCTACCACAGAATAAAAAGCTTTGCATGTCATTAAAATTGGTTTGTAGCTGTACAGTTTTTTTCTGTTAGCCAACAAAATTAGACTAGATTTGACATAGAGTCAGGCTACCTAACACCAGCAGACTAGTGACTGAAAAGTTTGATACTTTACGTTATGCCAAAGGCAAACAATTCACTGCTTTTTGGCTTGTGAAATGGCTACTGTATGCAATTGTACAGGCAGCTTACAGAAGAATTTAATAGTTGTCACCTGACACAGTGAAATGACAGACCATCAAACTCACTTTTGTTACTCCAGACATTCCACACCAGCCACTTTTAGTCAATAATTACTTTTTAATGCTGCAGTCACAGATGTTGTTTTAACCCAGGAGTAGAGTCAGATTTTTCGTTCCGAAACCATTGTGCAGCTGCACTCTGTCACTCATATCCATTACTTAAACTGAAGTACATCAACCAGATTTTTCTGCTAACACAGTATAATTATTCCTGTTTCTCCTGGCTTTTTTTTACAGTGCCCCAAAGAGTCATTAGACTTAAATTGTTAATTTATAAATTTTTATGTTCCTTAGGTGAGAAAAGTTGATGCTCCAAAGGATCAGATGGACAAAGAATGGGATGAATTTCAAAAGGCAATGCGACAGGTCAACACAGTAAGTAATGGAATCTATATTTATTGATTCTAAATACTATACACAATAAGGAAAACAACAGTTTCATGCAGCTCTGCAGAATGGCTGACATCTGCAATTGTCAGCTGTTTGTTTCAATGCATTATGTGGTTAAATGCACTTTATAAATGAGCAAAGGATTCCTTGTATTTTCCACTTAAAGGAAATTAAGTTGAAAACTTTTAATCAAGATCCAATCATATGTATCTAGTTACATTTGTTACACTGTGTTTTATTTAAATACTATTTAGCTATCATATACCTCAGATCAGTGTCCTGTATCCAAACAGGACACAATCGTGGGCTCTTCTTTAGATCTATATTCACATTTTAACTTTTAAAACACTACCCATTTGTCTCTCTTTTAAAAAAAAGTATCTATAAAGTGTAGGTAACCCGGATTTCGTGTTTAATTTAAATGTTCTGGAAAGGAACTCCAAAATCTGGGAAAGTGACAAAAGTTTGAGACACGTAAATTGGCCACAGTTTTTCTGTACTTCCATTTTTCACTCCTTACCATTGCATGGAAAGTCTTCCTGCAGCAGGTGTTCATCTGCCCTTGCGTACAATATATTAACTGTACTACAGATTACCTGGTGTTTTCAGTCTTCCCCTAGAGTATTTGCTATCCTTTTAATTATTTTAATTGTAAATAGTTAATCATATGTCAGCTGCTGAGAAAAGTGGTGCAGAAAAATGTATCATTGCTCATTTTAAAGCAGTCAGCACTATAAACAGAGCAAATGTTCATACAAAAGCGGTGGTGGATACATTTTGCTAGCATAAGCCATTCAGATAATTCTTCAGTTTAGGAGGAATCTTCTCAGTTATGCGTGGACCATTGATTGCATAGCATCTCCCAGACATTCAGATTTGAGAAAGTATATGCTGAAAAAAATAACAGGTTAGAAACACTTCGGGATCTAGTGGGAATACTTAAACAGTATGTTCAATAAGAGGTGTGTATTCAAGTCCCAAGCACTGGGAAAGAGCTCCCATTTCAGCCTCAGACTGTGGGTGTGTGTGTACTTTATGCTCAGTTTCAAATCATAGTGTATTGAAAATTTCTGAAGATTAACTCCAAGGCAGCCAAACTACTTTTGATTTTAAGAAAAAGCATTTCCATTTCAAATTAAACCAGACCATTTTTTTTCTGTATTTGCCCTTGTGAAGATGGGAATATACATAGAGGAGACTGACTTAAGGTAGAGGGGAGCAGGGGAGGACACAGACATTGTAAAGGAGTGGAAGCGGAATTCAGGATGAAGGTGGATTTTCTAAATTTGCTTTTCTGGTTTAGATTTCAGAAGCAATAGTGGCAGAAGATGATGAGGAGGGACGACTAGATCGCCAGATTGGAGAAATTGATGAGCAGATGTAAGTAGATCAATTTTTCCTCAAATTCTCTGTTCTCCAGCAATAATGGATTGCTCTTTGACTAGAGTGATAAAAACACTTTTAATTGCCATACTGCCTTTCATTAATCATCTGAGTACTTGAAGCACAGACTCCCTCAAACTGCAGAATGATATCTAATAAAGACATGGATTTTGGTAAAAAGTTATGTAACTTTCTCCAAGGAGAGAATGCACTGGAATCACTGAAAGTACACAAGGCAAATTCTTGGAACAAACTGTCCCTCTTCTCCTGTCAAATGTCTTAATGTCTTAATTTGTATTTCCCTGGGAATTTTGATGGATGTAGAATTTATGTGAACATTTTAAAAAAACATTTCTTGTACTGAAAATGTCCTGTCTTGGTGAAAACTCTCTTTGATTCCAGTAGAAGTTTACTTAAAGGTTTTTGTGGAGTGATGCACTTCATTACACGAAGTGGTTTGTTCAGTTCTGTTTTGCTGAAAGGGTGGCTGTGGTGATTGGATGTGCATTGGTTTAAACTCCAGTAACCTGAGATTCAGGTCAGTGGAACAGTTTGTTACCATTTTCATGTAGCTCAACACACTGATATTAACAGTGATAATAGCAATTGTAGTGACTGAAAAGAAAGAGATGAAAAAAGAAATTAAAGCAACACTTCAACCATTTAGGCAGATTTACATGTTGCACATAATCAGTGTATGGTAACAACAGCACTGGGTTAAAACTGAACTTTGTTATTACAGGAATGTCTTTTAACCATGTTAGTGTAATTCTGGAGAGGGCTTGAGCTAAATCTGCCTCTCTCAGAGGATTTATTTTTCTCACTAGATAAGGCTGCTGTAGGTACGGAGAATCAAATTAAGAAATTTGTAGAGTATTTCAAGTTTGTTTGTGTAATTGTTTTTCCCCAAAATAAAAGTTCCAAATAGATTTTTAAACACTTTTTGTAACTTTTGAGTTATTTAAATGGAGACTATATCAAATTAAGTTGAAAATTAAATAAATTCCTTGGCTTTCAAATCTTCAGCTATGACTGCCTGTAAGAATCATATTGGTCATATGCCAGGGGAAACAGGATTGAGATAGTAACCCCTCCATGTTGACCCTTCTGAGCAAATGAGAATGAAAGGGGCAAAGGTGAATTTACATCAGGCTGGTACAACTTGGCATTTTCAAAAAAATACCCTGTTTAAAATGGCTGGAATAGTCATAAAACAGAATTCAAGGACAGAACTTTTTAAGTAAATGGAAACCTGAAGCTTTTGGATTGTATTTGCTTAAAATGTTCTGTTACAGCATAGAGGAAGCAGATGAAGGATCTGAACACTCTGTGCTGCTTTTTTTTTTAATTTCAGAAATGCCATCACTAAGTTATCAAAATTAACAATTGATGTCACACCTTTCTCTCATGAACACCATAAACAGAGCAAGGAATTGTGTTCCTTCTTGTGTGGAAATGGATATTGGTTCTGTGCTTTTTGAAAAATGGTTTGTGACTGTAATGCAGTTGGTTAAGTATTTGGATTAGATTTCATTGCTAGAGAACTGACCACACCTCTCCTCTCAAGAACTGACCACACCTCTCTTCTCAGTCCATGTTCACTTGGTGAACACTGAGAAGGTGCACTAGCATCTTCAAAGCTTATTTCTTTGTCATTGATGGGAATCTGTAAAGTTTCTTTATCCAAAATTGTAGAAGCAAAATCCAGCACTGGAGACACCAAATTAATATGGAAAATCCCCAAATGTTAAAGGTGTTTCACTTTCCAACAGCGAATGCTACCGCCGTGTCGAGCTTTTGCGGAACCGCCAGGACGAGATGAAGGAGAAGTTAAAGGAAGCCATGAGATTAAGAGCAGCACAAGAGAAAGAGGAGGAGGATGTTGGCAGTGAAGATGAAGAAGAGCTGCAGGATTTGCTGTCACAAGACTGGCGGGTGAAAGGGGCTTTGTTGTAGCATTTCTGCAACATGCTTGATACTCTTTTTATCTGTGGTCTTACTTCCATTGTTAGAAGGGAGATTCTTTTGTTAAATATTTATTTAAAAAGGATCGTGAGGTAAAGAGGCAAGCTTATTAAAAAAATTTTGTAGATATACAGTGTGTATTACTTATTAAAAAATTGTATATTGCAAATGTTTTACAATACTGAATGCACCTTTCCTATTAAAATGACTGGTTTCCTACCAGAAGTATTTTAATAGGATTACTAAATCTGTAAAGAATCTCTAGGCTTTTGGAAGCATTAGCTCAGTTTGGTAATTTTGAGACTTGGCCTATTGTCTATAGAAGTGCATAGTCTACAAAGTTTTCCCAGACTTGGAGTTTAGGGAAAGGAAAATATTAAGCATTTATGTTTTCTTAAAATTTGGAGGTGCCCTTCTGTCCATTGTCCCAGCTCCCAATAAAATATGTACATTTTTTTTCAGGGTCTGTTACAGTTTCTCTGTGTATATAAGGACTAAGCTCAGAAATACTGACCTACAGCTTCTCCACAGTGTATATCCTGTGATGTGCCATAGCACTTGCTGCATATTTTTCTTTATAGTGTCCTGTTTAGCTTAGTGCAGCCATGATGTAGCATACCTCCCATTTCTTGAACCACAGGGATGAGAACACAGTGGTTACATATCTGCATCACTTAATGAACAGGTGACAAAATGCCTGAGGAAGGTACTGCACTGGAAACTGAGGAGGTAAAGTAATAGCTGCAAACACTGGAAATTTTCTTAAAGCACTATCTTAGGCACAGAAAGTATCTAAAATTGATTCTGTTCTGATAAACACAGATTAAGTAAAACCAAGAACAAACAAACTTGACAAGACTGGGACATAGAAAACAGAACTACCTTTGGTAAGTGTCTATTTAATTTTTTTTACTTTTGCAGATCTTCAAGTATTTCAGATTTGTTGAGGATTTTTTAAAAATAGGAGGGATGTGTGGTTTGACTGATACAAAAAAAAGTTGTTAAGAACAGGTTAAACTTTTTTTTTTTAATATTCTAGATTTTAAATTAGTGATATTTTAAAGGGAGAAAACAAGCTTTGGTCTTATAAAGCACTCCACTTATTTGCCTCAGAGATGGTTATCAATCAAACAGTAAAGATTAGAACTAAACTTAGATGTTTCCCTGTTTTGGAGGAAATATTTGATATGGCAGAAGCCCTTTCTTTATAGTGAGATGCTTTTTTATCACTCCTGAATTCCATGATCCTTGGGTTCAGTTCTTCCTATTTGTAAAGCTGTCAAAATTTAGGCAGTGGCCCTTAGTGGTTTATATTTATTGCATCCACACATTCCTGCTCACATGTGTTGGTGTACAGCTGATGGTAAGAGTAAGTGTAAGTAGCTGTTGCTGCTAAAATGTTTGATGTGACACTGAAGTCTTACATGAATTAGGACTGTCACTGAGATAGCAACATTCAGAGAGTATTAAAATACAAAATAAGTGTTCAGAGAATATTGAAATAAATAATGAATGTTTGGACAAGTTGGAGAAAGCTTAGTTGGACCAAAACTGAAATAAAATGTCTTTGTATAGCATGAAGCATTCAAACATCAATGTCTAAGGTGTCTGTCATGCTGCAGTGAAAGATCTCTAGATTCATTTATCCCTGAAAAGAGAACTTTCAGCTGAGAGGGTGGTGCAGTATTACAGGACAGTCTTTTTCAAAACAAACCAAAAGAGGCACTCGCCCAATTTCCCTCTTAAACACTAAACTAAATTTCTAACCATTCTGTTTATCTTTGCTTTTCACTGACCCCACTCACCAAAGTACACAAGGTTATTAACACTGAACTTCAGAACCACTCTGCATTTGGCTTAATATCAGAGAAACAGAGGTAATGAATGGCAGGTTACACAGAGCATCATGGACATACATGTTTGGACAGTATAAAAATGCTAATCTCAGAGTCTATTAATGACGCTTTTTTGGTACATTTTTCTATAATTTTGCTTTCATCTTGCACATAAATCTGCAAGTCAAGGTTTCACCTGTGGATGAGTAGGGTTAGGATTAGGCATGAAAACAGTTCAGCTGTTTTAGTCCAGTTGCCCTCATCTTTAGAGGTATCTTGTGGTAAGAAGCTGAAGGCAGTGAGTTTAGTTACAGTGCAGGGATCTTGAACCTTCAAATCCAAACCAGTGCAGCCTGTTGTTATTAGGAACAGATGACAGGAAAAAACCACCAGATCCCTCATCATTCTATTTGTTGTCCTTGCACATCTAGCTGGAAGGGTAAAGATGGGACGAGCCAGAGGGTGTGTGCATTGCTGGGGAAGTGACAGCATCCATCCCTCTTGGTTCTGTCTTGTTTAGGAGTTGGTGCTCTTTTCCTTGGAGGAATCTCAAAGATCTCCAAGTAGTGCTGTGTCCAGGTTTTTTACAGCTTACTGAATACAACTGTAACCTTTCTTCAGTATTTGAAACAAAGCTTTTAGAGAGCTTTGTGAAGTTGATGGGAGTGACTATCCCTTGTGACCACTGCCCTGCATGTGCTGTTGTGTCAAAAGGGCAAAAGTCATCTTGCTTTTTATCAATGAAAGTGGCATGGCTATAAGGGAGAAGAGGGAAGTATCCTAACCTCATTTAGTAGTCAAGCTAATTTATTAAGGGAAATAATCTCCTGTATCTTAGAAAAACATAGGGATACTTAGTTTATAATCTTAAGTATGTCTTCAGTTTTAGAAAACAATTTTATGTTCTTCTGATGAGTTATTCAGCTAGGTTATTAATCAGAGGAAATGATTGTTTTTAAAAATATGCCCTTCCTTAATTTCTTTTCTCACTTAACTTCCTTGAATTCTATTTTTTAACAATAATGATCAGATTAATCCTAATAACTAGCTCTGTCAATAGTCACTATTAAAAAGGAAATTTTAATTTGAATTAGGACAACTATTTTAATTCTCTGATCTCCAGGACTTGCAGAAAACTGAAGTATCTGAGTTAGGGAGGAAGACATTTGTAATCCTTATTTACTCATACAATAATGGAAAATGTTGTCCAGACTTAAAAACTGTGGAAGTTCATGCCACCAGAAAGTAATTGAGATTCCTGAGCTCGATGGTTTTGGAGTTGGTGCATGACTTCCAGGGGCAGAACGTGTGTGCCTGCATGTCTGAAATGCAGTTCCAGAGAGCAGCTCCGCAGGGAGCAGCTCACCTCAGCTACAGTTGCTGACAGTGAGCTCTGCTCTGGCAAGGAGAGTCACAAATGGTAATTGCTCTGCTGACTTCTGTCCTGCCCTTCAAGAAATAAGCTGCTGCTGTCTTGCCTTAGATGTGGAACAAGGTCTGCATTTGGTACAGAGGAGCCCAAAAGTGACCGTGCAAAGCAACAAACCTGAATAACAACAAACCAGTGTTCTCATTTGCTAATAATTGTTTTTCCTCTACTACAGCATTTAATTTTAAAATTTGCTTCAAATTGCAAATACTGATTGAAAAGAACATTAACTTTGGCCAGGCCCCCTGCCAGTAAATTCAGTTTGAGGAGAAACAGATTTTGCTTATTGCATTCCACTATCTTTGCATTTTATCATCTTAAAAACAGTGAGCTAGAAATTATAAAAGTCATATTACTAAAATATTTTCAGCACTTAAAAATACTTTTTTCTTGTAATCCATAAAGATTGCTCTATAAAATCAGATGTTCAGCATGCATGAATAATGTAACTGTCATTAGAAACTGCAGTGTGAGTATGTAATGTTACAGAAATTCCCTTTTGTTCAGTACCATCAAATGACTGTGACTCTTTAATTTCTATTACTATCATAAGACACATGCCAGTCTGTGAGACACATGTATTGATGCAGAAACTGATTTAATCAATATTACTGCATTCCTTCCTGGAACCAAGTAATGAAGTACACTTCAGTGCCAAGAAAGGCCGTGTGTACTTACATCCCTAGAAAGTGTTGCTTGGGCCAAGAGATGGAAATTTCAGGTGTGAAGCAGTTTTTCAGTATCTGCCTTCATTTGATCTTCTGTTCATCAGTGCAGTTAGAATTATCCTGGGCCAATAGCTGGAAAAACAAATGTGAGCAGTTCCTGTGTGTAGACATCTAAACCAGGTCTTTCTTCCAAAAATACAGTGGAGGCACTAATGCCTTGCACCATTGGTGGCTGCAGAAGTTACAGGGGACAGAAGAGATCTCTGTTCAAATGCCTCCTTTGAACACACTTTGTGTCACTCAGTTGAGGAGCCTGACAATGACAGTCTTCCCTGCAGAAGCTGTGCCACTGTTGAACCACTGATTAGTGAGCATTTTAGATAATCATGACACTCCCTCCAGATGGGGAAGGTCCTGTGCCAAGAATACAAACAGTGCTGAAATACATTCAGCCGATATTTAGGCTGTGCAAGAAGTTGGATTGTCAAGACTGTCTTGTGAAACTCGACAAACAGCACCTTGCCTGTGCAGCCTTCTGAGGCTGAGACACTTCCCAGGTGTCTCTGTTCATGGCACCAGTGAGACTGTGCTGCTTCCTAGGAGCTCGACTGGCACAAATGTGAACCTTGGAGCCCAAGATGCCCTCTGGCTATGCCTGAGAACAGAAAGCACTCTGTGCATTAGCAGAGGACTAACTTTGTTTATTTTCCTTCTGGTTCCAGCCAGCATTCATGCTGTCAATGTTTTTCACTTCAGAAACACAACAGAACTGCTTGAATTCATTTGAGATGTTTCCAGAAACCTAATTCCAATTTGATGACGCAAAAGCTGCGGAACTGCTGCTGTCTTTCATCTGGAAACTCACATTTGTGTGGGCAGTGACCTTTTCACAGCAAGTACATGCTTCTTCTTATCTACCTTTGGGCATCAGTGGTTTACTTTTCTGCATTAGTTACTCTTATTCTTTCGCCATTTTTTTTCTTTACCACCTTGTCTTTTGTTTGTCTGTTTTGTATAGTAAAGCTATTAGGAGCTGTTTCGTGCCATTCAGAAATATTTTCCAACTAAAATAATGGAATTAAAATAAGCTTAGATTTTATCACATTTCTGCCTGTATTTTTGCAAAAACCCGCTCAGAAGACTTCCTTCTTTGTCCATGTGTTTTTATTTTACATCTCCTCATTCCTCACACAAACATGCCCTTGCAGTAGTTTGTTTAAATCTTTCAATTCTGCAAGGCACATGTGAATTATTAATGGGAAAGATACTATACACCCCAGAGCTGCTGTTGCCCTTTGCCTGGCAGCTTTACTGGAAGAGCAAAGCTTTGACCTACTTAGTGTTAAGCTGTAATAATGTTCATTTTTTTTTTTTCATTTACAGTAGCTAGGCTAGCCGTAGAAATGGCTTTTGCTGTTGAAGAAATGAGGACTTACTAAGGTCTCTCCTGTGAAAGCAGCTTCATCTCTCCTTTCAAGAATGAGAGGTTAAATACATTTTAAGTAATAAAAATATATTTTAAGTAATAATAACACAGAATTTTATCAAATTAGTATTACAGCCTATAGTTTTTCTAAGGGTTGGAGTAGCTAATTGTAAACATTGGGTAAGGCCTCCTGGGTGCTGGGGTGCAGTGAGCTGTTCTATAATGCCCCTTGGCACCCTTCATCATCAGGGGTTGCTTTGTGGCTGCATCTGTATTGAGAAAGCTGTTTGATTTCTACAGGTCTCCAAGTCTGCATGCACATCCTGGTCATGTCCTAGTTCCAGACTCAGACTGGAGAGCTTTGTGTATCCTGGAGACCACAGAGGATAATGGTGGTATGCCCCAAAAGCTCAGCAGGGGCAGGGAGGGGAAGCAGAACCCCAAGCTAAGTCCCTGAAGCCAGGCAGAGAGCTTTAACAGAGTGGGGAGATGGAGGTTGTACAGTCGGTTTTGTGTCATTAAGGATGCAACTCCTGCATTGCCAAAAAGCTGCTTTCTCATGAGGCCAGAGCAGCAGGTGTGACAGTACTGCCAGTGCCCTAAGAGGAGAGGTGGCCAGAGCACGGCCAGGGAGGCTGTAATGCAGCAGCAGCTCAGGGCCAGCCCCTTTCTTTGCTTGTATGTGAGGAGAGAACTCGAGGCAGCTCCTGGGCCTGCAGAGCTCTCCCTTCCCCCTCCTGCTGCACATTCTGTGCTCCTCCCCGCTGCTGGGCTGGCTCCTGGCAGGATGGAGGGTGCTGACTAGAAGCCTTGCCACTGGGCAGTGCTGCTGGGAATGGGGAGGTATGAAGGGCCTTAGCAATACAGTACTCAGCATCCAAATTCATTCTTTCATTCCTGTTTTTGTCTCCCCAGTATCTGATCTATAGATCAGTCTGGGGAAAGACCAGAGATACAAATCAGTGGCTGCTTGTTACATAAAGCCAAATTTGTCTTTTTCTATGCAGTATGAGTTCTCAACAAACAGCTTTGTTAAAAACCAAATCAAGTCTTGTAGAAATACTGCTTACTCTATCTACTAACTGCACAATCTGGCTCCCACTAATCCTGAACAGACTCATCATCCCTGACAATCCCTTACTAAGGTTTCCAGTCTTGCACAGATGTTACACTTTCCCAATGAGCACTGGGACCTTAAGCATGATGATATGAAACCTTTAATCATTAATTGAAAACAAGCAATTTGTCTGTGATTTTAGTTTGACAATCCATAAAATAGTGCTTCTTCAATGACAAGTTAGCAACTCGGTTACAAAGAACAAAGTTTAAACAACACAACAGTTGTATGCACAAAGCTACCACGTCTTTTTTTGTCTTTTAATCAGGAAAAAAATTTATTTATAAAAACGTCTCATGTAACTTACTGTCGAGTCTCTAGCTGAATACAGTGGTTTAGAACACTAACGGCCCATGCTTTTATACAGATTAGCCAAAGCATGAACATCAATGAAAATTAACCCCCAAAAATAACTTGTCTTTGCCTTATGTTATGAGCCACAACAGTGTTAAAACTGGAACAGTAATGAAAGCAACACAAGAGTTAGGAAGCACAGTTGCTTAAAGAGTAAAGTAAGTGTTTTCTTTTGATGTCTCAGAATAATAAGAAAGTTAGAAATGGCAGAAACTCCTCTGTAGATTAGTCCATAGAAAGCATTGTCTCATGGGGCTTTGGAAAAGTCCTGTCTGGTGGCTAATGCACTAGGGCATGATGAGATACATTACAGAGCCCCCAGGCCAGTAACTTCTGAAGACAGCCTAAAACGTAGGAACAAAAACGAGGAAAAAAAAAAGAAAAAAAAAAAAGGCAAAAAAAGAAAAAAAAAATCTTCTCACTATTAAAAAAATACCACTTGAGTACAACCAGCATAGAACAGCATTTCAGTGTAGGCAAGTTTTCTCACACATAGGTTGGTGATTTTTTTTTTCTTAAATGTCAATTACTGAAACAGTTACAATAGTCCAGAAAAATTTTACAGCAGATTTCTAGAGCTTTTAAATAATGGCTGTGGTACCTTGACATTATTCCCGGTTTTTCCTTCATTATATGCAACAAAAAAAAAAAAAAAAAGAAAAAAAGAAAAGAAAAAAGGAAGCCACAAACAAAAAAAACCAAAACCACAAAACCAAAAAACCCCCAACAAAACAACCAAAAACCCCATTTGGATAAGTGCAAATTGTAACAATGGCAGTTCTACATATGGTTACAGTGACAAAATTTAGTGCAAAGGTGCTAAGGTGAAGAAAAGCCCACAGAATACAGAAATGACACAAAATACTGAGATAGTACTTAGCCCTATACAATAACACACTTTGAAATACCATGTTTTAAAAAGTATTGCATTTGCATTGTGTTTTTAGTTTATATTAAAATGCACTGAATACAGTTCAATTGTTAAAGCTTTGTGTCCAAGGAGTGCAGAGTGGATGAACATGGCAGGCTAATGGGACTCTGGATTTGGAAGTGGTGAGGAAAACAATATTGCATTACTGAGTTATGCAACAGAAATTAAAAAGAAGGTGGATGGACAAACATAAAATGCAGTTAAGAACTAGTTCCAACAGCTGGCAACCAGCCACTCCATTCCCCAGCTCTCTTGGCTTTGGCCAACATTACCTGTCTCATTTTAGTTAATCTGAACATCCTGAAGTGCTTGGTAAAGGGATGGGATCTGTCCAGGCAGCAGCCTTTGAATGACCTCTAAAATGCTGCATGCTACTCATGATTGCCATACAACCTGACTGCATGATAAGTGGCGAGTTAAACAGGGATGTATTTTGTACAGAAACCTAACGAAAAATGGTCATTTTGGCTGAATAAAACCTACACGAGAGGAAATATCAGATAGTGATGACATCAGATTTGTACTTGCTCTGAAGCACTTAAGTACTTTGTCAGTAAGTAGTGTCAGTATATGTAAAACATCTGAGTGCTAAAGGAGGAGCCTGCACTCTCTCTGTCTCTCCCTCCCTCCCTTAAGCAGAGTTCTTGAAATTATGTTTTTCCAAAGCAGAGAAAAATGGTTGCACCCTTTAAAAGAATCACATGGAAAGGCACAGGCACCTGATGTTTTCTCCTTACTGTTTTACAGTCATTTTAATTTAGCAGTTTTACTCAGACTAGAAGGATTAATTGGATGCAGAAGTACCTGAAGTCAGTACCTCCGAACCTCCATCTCCTGCTCACAGGCAGATTTTGGGACAGGGAGATGGGGTGTTCAGACTTTTGGGAGCAGCAGAATGACTGAGAGGGCCAGCAGCACTTCACAGGGCATTACAGGGGCACCGGTGATCATGAAAAGTGCTGGATTTGCACATTCTAGCAACAGAAAAAATACACCTAAGATGCCAGTTTGCCCTAAGGAATTATTCTGCAGTTGGAGGGATCCCTGCAAATGGATCTAAGTGTATTTTTATGCCGGGCAGCTTTGCTGGAGCAGGACCTGGCTATCACCATTTTGCCTCACTGGTGTTTTGCTCTTCATTGCATCTCCCCTGCTGGGCTTGGGGGCAGCCCTGCCTTGCCGTGGGGCTGCCGAGGGTGTGCCCTGGCCCAGCCCGTGTCCGGGACAAAGAGGCCAGGCTGGCACTGCTGGCTGTTGGAACTAGTTGGCAGGTGGTGCCTGGTGTTAGGTGTTATGGAGAGCGGAAGACGACTTGAGTCGGAAACAGTTAATACTAGCAATTGAACAGAAAATAAAAGATGCCGTATTGTTTCCTTGATAACTAGGATCTACCACAGACTCTTGGCAGAGCTGGCAAAGCTTGCATTGTGTCTCATCCCTTCAATATGGAGCAAACTTCTGGCGGTCAGATTTCTTAACCCCGCTCGTCGAAGGAATTTTGGCAGTGTAAGCGGACAAACTCCCCGTGGCCCCCGCGGCGGCCGCGGCATTTAGTGCCAGGAGTGGGACAGTTTTCATGCCAAGCAGACTGGAGACAGGAACGGCATAGTGGGTGGTTGGCAGAGTTGGTAGGGGAGGGGGGGTACTGACGGTAGCGGCGGAGGCGGCCGCCAGCACGGCCATGGAGGTGGGGGTGGAGGTAGGGGTGGCAGACTGAGAGAGGTTCATGTTGAGGTCAACAGGGGTCGTGACGGAAGCGGTCTGGGTGCTGACTTTAGCCATCTCTAAGCTGCAAACGAAGAGAGGAAGAGGAACAAACAGGTTGGGAGGGTTCAGCCAGGGCGGTGGGACCGGGAGGAGGAGGAGGAGGAGGGAGGGACGGAGGGAGGGAAGGACAGCAACCACGAAAGGGCAGAATCCAGGATTAGATCGGTGGACGAGGGGGACAGACGAGTGGGAGGGAGGAGGGGGAGAGAGAGAAAAAAAGGGAAAATGAGGGTCAAAGGAGGAACATGTTATGTGTTAAAGAAGAGAAATAACAAAAGGGTTTTCCATGATTTGATGGGGAAAACATTACTGAGACTCTAAAGTTCTTTCAGAACAGAAAAAAAAAGAAAAAGGAAGAGGGTATGGGGGTGTTGCTAGTTTATTTTACATATGAAAAAAAAGGAAATCTAAGGAATGCAGGTAATGGCAAAAAGATGGAAAAAACGAAACAAAAAAGAAAACTTAAAATAACTATGAAGTTTACTCCCCAGCACTGATATGGTGAATTTTGCTTTTCAAAATTAGGATATTTCTGAAAGGGGGACGCGGGGGGTTTTGGTCATTTTTTTCAATTTGTCAGTTTTGTGACATAAATAATATCCTTTGTCATTTTGCTAGGATGAGAGGAGACTGAGCAACAATTTGCTGCTTTCATTTAAGGCATAAAGTTTTGGCTGTTTTGGTTTCTTTGTTTTTTAAGTGAGTTAGTTTTTCATTTCATTCACTGTGAGGTCAATGTGCATTTTTCATATAAAACAAACCAGATTAGCCAGTGTGTTCACTTTGGTTTGTACTTTCCCCAGACCTTTTTTTTAATATCACAACAAAATATTTATGCAATCTAATTATAAGTAAATTAGTAAAAAGGAACACTGAAGAACACCCCGGCTTGCACAGCAGTGGTATCCTTCCTGAGCTTGCACAGTGGTTACAGTGAACATGACAAAGCTTTCCAGCTGACAGACAAGGTACTACATGGATACAACAGACATCCTCAGACAGACCCCACCAGCACCAGGAACATTGGGACTGACCCGACCTCTGAGCCCAGGCAGTGATGGGCTCTTGGGAGGGTGTAGGAATAAACCACCTTCATTTAATCTAACTCCATCATCAGCAGGCGAGATGAGTTTGGCCCACATACTCCTGCTTTTCTGTACATTTTCAGACATTAAAATACAGTAATTCCAAGGACACACTGATTTCTTTGTGTGCTGTGTATGATTTTTGGGCATACAAAATCCTCCCTTTGCCCATTTGCTTGTTGCATCTTGTGCACTGGCTTTTGGGTTGGCAAATAACACAAATACTAATTTCAGGATGCTCTTTGCAGGTGACCAGCTGGGAGCTATGGCAGCCTAGCATAGAAATAGGACTATGGGTTGGAAAACCTTAGCTAGCTGCAGTTTTATGTGTATTCCCAGTAAGTTTGGGGTTGTCTTTCTGGCAATTACTAATTTGTCAGGCTCCTGGGCTTTCCCCTAAGGTGAGCTGAGGAGCTCTAGCAACTCCTTGATTCCAGACTGAAGTGCCAGCAAGCTGCTGGCTGGCCATGCAGAGGACTTGGTGCTTTCCCTCCACACCCCATCAGGCCCAGGAGGGCTCCCCAGCACAGGGTTTGTGCTGGTCCCTGTTGGGGACTGGGAGAGCAGCTGTAGCCAGGCTGCAGGCTGAGAAGGAAACATGGTCACCCACACAGGGCTTGGAAAAGCTCTCTCCTTCTCACCTTAGACACAGTTTTGAGAGTAACAGAGAAAGGCAATGACCAGTGCACTGCCTGCTTCATGCAAGGATGAAGGATCAACCAGTGCTATGTAGGGAATGGGGCACTGGACTAGAGCTTCCCAAAGCACTGCTGCTGATGGTGAGTCTGAAGGACACCTGAAACGGGTCTGAGCTGGGGAGAGGAGGCTGGGGAAGAGGGAGATGCTTGAGCACCGAGCTCCTCTCTTCTTCACAGAGAGAAGAGGGCTCTTGGAGCATAAACACCTCAGTAGCTTTTGCTGCTGGGAAGCTGGAAGGAGTGCATCTTATGTGAGGAGCTGGGAGGGAAGGAGGATGAGTGCATGAAATTCAGACTCCTTTGAGGGAGGTGAAGTTTTGATTTTTTTTTTTATTTAATTTTCCTACCCCAAAATCTTTATCTGCTCCCCATGAATGAGCAACTCCTAGCTTTTCTAAGCAGACAGAAGTGCACCCTTGTGCTTTTGGCCATGCCACTCGCCATCTACTTACACAGAGGGGTTTATGAATCAGAGACTCCCAACTCCACTGTACATCCTCGGCTTGGGGGTGTAGGAGCTACATGTGATACCTTAGTATGTTTTGAAAAACTCAGTTTATATAGTTGGATTTTTCAGTACTACTCAGTATTATTCAAGGAGGGAGGCCCATAAAAAGATAGTGCAGGACTCAGTGTTTCAGTGATTCCAAATCTGTCTACTGTGCATTTAACAAAAACAAAAAAATCCTTATTGATATGGGAAGGGTGGGGGGGCTGTTGTTTGAGCTTAAGCTTCTTCCTGCACCAGCACAGAGAACAGATCCCACAGGCCAAAATGCTGGTGTTGGCAGCAGCCATTCCAACTCCCTCTCTGATTTACTCTCACAGCTACAACTGCAGCAGTAATTGGCCCTGTTTCCCCTTTATTACTGGTGGCAACACATAAAGTGAGATTAGCTATCAGCTGTCCCATGGGAGTGGCAGTTTCCCAAACCAACTGTGGATGCAACAACATTGTGGGTAAGGCAGCCTTCTTACAAAATTTCACAGTAACCATTTTACACTGTCCCTTTGCAGGCCTGCACCTTCTGAATACGTACACTGAAGGCCACATCCTGCATCACCTGAAACTGGTGAAGAGAAGAGGGCAGGTGGGGCTTTGGTAGTCCTGTTGGGTCTGCAAATGAACCTCTCATAAAAAAATACCTTCAGACAACTGCCCTTCAACAAGGAGCAAGTGCTGCTGGCTAAGTTAATTTATAATCCAAAGTCAGATATTACACAGGAAAACTAAACTGCAGTTCAATCTTAATAAAAGCAAGAAGATGAAATTGGGTAATGAAAATCTAGTTACTACAGTGGAGACCAGTTAAAGAGGCAGAAGGCTTTACAGGAAAAAAGACATTTCTACTGCAAACAAGCTAAGACACACTCTATTAGTACAGAGGCCAGCGCTCGGGTAAGCAATACAGAATCAAACCAATACTTTAGAAAGATTTAAATCTCTGTCTTGATATTATATCAATATATTTATATATATCTGTAATTTAGAATATACTATGTACATATCCAACACCAGATTGCAATAAAATTCTTAAAGCAAGCTGATAAATTATTCTATAGATAACAACTTTGGTTGGAGGATAGCTTAAAGATACACGCAGTATGTTTCAGGTTAGATAATTTTGGATTTTTACATCTTATGTTGCTGAAAGACATTAGTTTATGCAGAAATACTGGCCCTGGAAACCAACTTCTGGGAACAACAGATCTTGTAGGGGAGAAAAAGATCTACCTTATGCTGAATGCTTGTATGGCTGTCATTTCTTGTAATTATTATTTTCACATATCAGACCACACTTTGGGCAGTCTAGGTGCTGTACTCATCTCTTCCCCAAAGCTGTTTTATGCCACTGTCTTTAAACGAGACAGCATGACTTGTGGCAGGTTTAGGAGGTGGCTCCCAGCACACAGAGGCAGCAGCAGCAGCAGCAGCCTGGCTCTGCACCTCTGTCCTGCCCCAGCAGCTAACCCTCACTAGAGCAAACCTCCCACCTGCCTCACGGCTTCTCAGTCTTCCTCCAGTGCGACTGAGCTCGCACTGCTGCTGTGGTGGCACCTGGCTGCACAGCAGTGTCTCGTGTGAAAGGAGACATCTGGAACAGTGTCACTTTTTAAAATGAAAAAGCCACCTTAATTGCCTATGTTACCTTACAACTTAATTTATTACACATTACTTTAAGAGTCTTCATTTACAAATGAAGTCACTTCATCTAAATACAGTTCCAACACATGGCACATAATAATATATGATGGTTTATTGTAGATGATGGTTAACAAATGACTTCTATCTAGAAATTTAACAGGAACAAAATACTTTGTTTCTGGTTTTACAGGGTATAGATAGAGATCCGTGGTATATGACTGCTGAGGAGTTCTCTTCTTTGCCAAAGTATGTTAAAAGAAGACCTCATATAGATCCCATTCCACCACAAGAAACATTAAACAGGAATCAACAGAAGTGTGAGAGTTCACAGATTTTTCTAAAGTGAGTCAAACAGTTTTGTTCACTAGAGTTTCTGTCTCTGGTGAGCAGCTCACTGCAACTCCATTAATAAGTGCATTATTTTATTTGCATGCTTTAGCTGTCTTCAAGATCCTAAATTGTTATCTTCCGAGATCCAGATGCATGCCATGTGGTGTTTGTGCAACTAAAAATGAAGGGGTCTATTCTCGTCTCGATGTGTGGGGAATCCCTGAACACCAAGAGAAGAACATATCCTTAAGGGTTAAAGGAGGGAACACATTTTTATTTGATTACAGGGCTTACGGAAGTGACTTATATTTGCTACAAAGAATATAAATCAAAAGAGCTGCAGGTTGCTTTAAGACTCTGGAAATGGTTTATCTTAGTTTTCACAGTGCCACCCCTATATATATCTTTCCCTAGGAAGCTGCTTTCAGACTAAATTATAAAAAGCAGTATTTTTGTCTGCTGTAACACAGAGCTGCACACACATCCCATTCCTCCACTCCAACCATTGCAGTGTTGCTCTACAAAACTGGGATGGAGAGGAGGCTGGACCACAGGAAGCGCAGACCTGCTGTGACTGCAGCTCCCACAGAAATCACATACTTTGTACTACCTTAACAGCAAACATAGTTAAACACAAAGCTTCATTCATATCACAGTATTTTTGTTGGGGGGGGGGGGGGGGAAATAAAAGAAAAAAGCACCACAAATACACAGCTACTCCCCCTCCCCCACCATGTATTTGCCTCAATCCAGCATTTACAAGTAGATCTATAAGACAGCACCATATCCACTGCACTTTCTTCTCATATAATTGCAAATAAAAGTGGGATCAATTTTAATGTTTTCCTAAGTAATCATATAAAATCAGTTAAGAGAACTAAGCCATCACCATGGCTTAGTTAGCTAAGCAGCCAGTGCTTTCATTAATTCAGGAAGTGGAGAAGCGGGTAGTTTCATCCCATCTCATTAGGGAATGCTTCTTACAGATTTGTGGTGCTGTCTCAAGAAGTAAATACTGTGCCTCTTCAGCAACCTAATGTCAGTTTATCAACTCTGAGTGACAATTTCCACTTGGTAAATTAAATTTATTTTGCAATCTGTTTCACTATATTTGCCATTCAGGACAGTAACATGGGTCTGTGAGAAGTATTTTCCTCTAAACAATTTGTGATTGTCATTTCATTTAATTTATCCACCGATATTTTAGGTAGATGCTAATATGAGTATTCAGATTTTGCAGCTTTTGTCATTCAGCATGTACCCGGAATCGCACTGGATTAAGCTCCTTTCCATATAAATCAACAGCAAACACAGGTTCTAACAATAAAGGCTTTACAAACCATTAGGAATTGAGTAATACTATGCAAAATGGACACTGCAAAGCAACTTTCTGGATCTACCCAGGACAGACATTTGCTGGAGAGCAGACAGAGCAATCTTGCAGAAGCATGATCACTTACAAAGCCAACTTACCTTGCATTAATGAGGTACTGTGCTAAGCTGATGTTTGCAGGGGATCCTGTGATTGTAACTTGTCGTTCTGCCGAGCCTTCTGTGGCATTAGCAATCTTGATCTGCGCTCCTGACATCTGCCTGATTTCATTTATCTTACTGCCTTGTCTGCCAATAATGCAGCCTATTAACTGGAGCGGGACAAAGACTGAGATTAGTGCCACAGACACAAGCAAAAACCACTTAACTGCAATCTGTAGTATTGCTAAAAACATGGTTATGAGCAGCTCAGTAGCAAAACAAAAAGAATTTTGCTCTGCTGTTTGGAAGGAATCACTAGTGCAGTCTATTGGCTCTATGGTTATATGCTTCTAGATCCAGTTTTGCTGCTACATGGTTAAGTCAGTATCTTATTTCTGGTATTTCAAGACTATTTCACTGTCTCCCATGGCAGAAAATGCCAGTGTGCTGTGATGTTGAGAAAACCAAACCACAGCCCTGCCTGACTTGCTGGTGGCAGCAGCAAGCCAAGAGCAGCAGCTGGAAGTCAGGCTGACCATCCACAGCTGCTGCCTGTGGCTTTGCACCTTTCCATGGCACTGACAGCCCTACACCTCCCTGGCTACACGTGGTTCTTGCTTGGCTAGGTACTGTGCATTAAAGTCAGTGGGATTTACAGCTCTTTGACTGCAGGCAGAAGCAGGCATAGGAAGAGACTGAAATTTTTTCTGCCTTCCTTTACAGAAACTTACCAGAACTCTTGTTTTGTGAATAGGACTGAGCCTGACCTGTAGATGGGTATGCATGTGTGTCCCAGGGTGTTGCTCATCCAGCATGGGGAGTCCCCAGGAGCAAGTGGGCATAGAGCCAGCAACTGAGACTGAGAGATTTTGGTTTCTTTAAGGGTGATGAGGGGAGTTCTGTTCTGTGTTAAGGAAGGATGGGTGCTGAGAATCTCAGCCATGGCCAGAATGAGTAGAAAATAGAAAGGTCTGTTGATGCTGGGATAATGTTGCCAGTTTTGCACTAGGATATGCCAAGATGTGGAAACTGCCCTTCCTCTCCCACTCTTCCTGCTGCTTCAGGCCCTGACCTTTGTGTTACCCTTTGAGGTAGTGTAGTACTTGGAGTAACTGGCCAGAAACAGATTCATGTTGTCCAGACATTTTATCAAAAGAAAAAACCTCCAAACGCAATCCTTGCTTCACACTCAGGGACAAACAGAAAGCCAAAGTGGATACCCAGGTAGCTGAAACAAAGACCAAGTTGTGACAAGCACAAGAGGAGCAACCACAAGGGGGGAAAATGGGTTGGCAGGAAACACACAGGATTTCCCATCCTGTTACAACAGGAGTGCCTTGCTGAGCTCCCTGTCCTTTATCCCAAGGATCCCTCAGTGTGTCACTACACGTGCCAGTGCAGAGGGCTGGTGTGAGCTTCACCAGGAAGCCTCTGGCTGTCTGTGTGTGCACCAATGTGCCTGCACTGGCTACCTGTGGGCAGACAGAATGTTTGGACACCCTCTGCAAGCTGTGACATCGCCCATGGCTCATGCAGAACACACAACTCCATCTGCCATGCAGGAAGGATAGTAGTGCTGGGGGCTTGGGCTCTCTCTGGAGTGCCTTTCTCATTACATGTTACTTACACTGAAATTTGAGCAGTATCTGAATATTCAAGAGCTGATGTGCTCTTGAAGAAGTTAAAGGGATATTTGGTTTTACATAAAGACACCTGCCTGAGATGCCTTGCTCTGAGATGGAATCAGATGGAAACTGCATCCAAACACCATTGGCCCATTTGGGAGAGGAGCCAGACCTGCCACAGACTATACCAAGCCTACTATACACTGTAGTCTAATACTATACTTACTACTAAAATATTATAATCAGTGGCACAAAGCTCAGGAGACCTGTCATGTGTGGTGTCCCCCGGGGTTCAGAACTGAG
Source organism: Erithacus rubecula (assembly GCF_903797595.1). Lineage (NCBI taxonomy): Eukaryota > Metazoa > Chordata > Aves > Passeriformes > Muscicapidae > Erithacus > Erithacus rubecula. The sequence continues at coordinate 85,521,821 of NC_136689.1, read as the reverse complement.
CCCAGTACTGTTTAACTTGTTCATCAGTGACTCAGATGAAGGGGAAGAGCCTCCTCAGCAAGTTCTCTGATAGCAAAAAGCTGAGAGGAGTGGCTGGTACCCCAGAGGGCTCTTCAGCCCCTCAGAGGGACCTCAACAGGGTGGAGAAATGGGCAGAGAAGAACCTTCTGAAATTCAACAAATGTGGGGGCTGACCTGCTGGAAAGCAGCTCTGTGGAGGACCTGGAGGTCTTGGACATGCTGTCCATGGACCAGCAGAGTACCCTTGGGGCCAAGAAGGACAAGAAGATCCTGGGGAGCATTAGGAATAAAAAACACTGCTCCCAGATCAAGTGAAGTCATCCTGTCCCTCAACTCAGCTCTGGTGAGGCACATCTGGAGTGCTGTGTCCAGTTCTGGGCTAGTCAGGGCAAGAGATGCACAGAGCTCCTGGAGCAGGTCCAGTGCAGGGCCACAAAAATGAGTAAAGGACTGAAGCATCTCTCTTATGAGGAAAGGCTGAGGGAACTTGACCTGTCCAGCCTTGAGAAGAGACAACTGAGAGGGGACCTCATAAATGTCAGGATCTGAAGGGAAGGTGCCAAGAGGGTGGATCCAGGCTCTGCTCAGTGGTGCTGAGCAATTGGACAAGAGGCAATTAATGGACAAAAACTGATGTACAGAAAGTTCCACATGGATGTGAAGAAGAACCTTTTCACTGTGTGGGTGACCAAGAACTGGGACAGGTTGTCCAGAGTGGTTGTGGAGTCTCCCTCACTGAAGATATTCATGAACCACCTGGACACAATCCTGTGCCATGTGCTCTAAGATGACCCTGCTGGAGCAGCGAGGTTGGACCAGACAACCTCAACCCACTGTGGTCCCTGCAACCTGACCCACTCTGTGATTCTTTGAATACCTGTATTATTGGTATCTGTAATATACACATACATATGTACATACACACACCGTATGTAAATGTATATGCATATATATTTTGACTCTCTCATGACTTGGTGGGAAGAGCTCACATCAGATGTGCATCAAGCCCAGTAGTCTGTCTCTGACTGTGGCAGTAGCCCACCTTTAGAAGTACAAGAAAAACAAAGATAAAACCAGTGTGAGGTATAAAATAGTTTCCACTGGCATTTCAAGTTCCCTCCTAAGGCTTACAGACCACCTCTGTAGCTGCTATAGTAGCTGCTGTCTCTGCCTTTATGCTCCATAGTCCATCTGTGTGACAATTTCTTTCTGAAGGCAGTGACTCGCAGAACCTGCTGATGTGTTGTAAGTATCACCATATGTTTGTACATCCCAAAATTTCAGCTGGTGTACACTCCTTGATCTGTGAGCACCAGGTAAAAATGGTTCCCTACAAAATGGTTCTCTACACCACCTGTGTCTGTCTTCCCCAGCCTCAACACAACTCATTTCTCCTTGTGCCAAAAAACAACCCCTCGAAACAAACCAACCCTAAAACACATGTTCTGCTTTTTGCCTTTTTCTTGCTTTACTCTGTTCTCCAATAAAGTTCTGCTGGCATGGATGGAAACAGGACTAAGTCAGGAGTCTGGATTCTTAAAGGGTGGGATTTGAAGTTCTCCTATAATTCCTTCCACCTCAAAATTACTGATGCCAATAGTTTATCCCAATATGCTATGGCATCTATATGGCATCTCTGGTTCAGGTACTTCTCTTCCATTTTTTTAATCTTTCCCACAATGCTAAATAGAAAAGATTTTTATTTATTTATTTATTTTCCTATAATGCTATAGCACTGACATTGACTGCCACAGGAAATTGCATGGAGATTTTAAACACTGGTAAAAAAGAATCCAATTTCTTTTCTTATAGTGCAGTGCTTGTAAAAAGAGCCAAGAATTATCCCCTGCAGCTTGGTGTCTGCTGTTAGAAGCAGAGGGGTTGACCACACCTGTCCACAGGCACTCATGGCTCCCCCTGGTTCCCTGCTGCCAACACACAGCAAGTTCATTTGCTTTGGTGCAGCCTCTGCATCAGCTGAGCAAGCAGGTGCTCATCATGAATGAGTCTCTTCAATCTCTTTTCAGAAAGATACAGGCTGGAACTCTTAGTTTCAGGTTTGGGTTGATCTGTTTTGTGTTTTTTAACTAGAAGGTCTGGGGCAGAGTACTCTACAGGGGAACTATCTCCTGAGGCAGATTATAGTTCTTTACAAACTTGCAACAGGGCCTGGAAAAAGATGCTTAAATATTCTGTATCTCTTAAGAACAAAACAATAATGATGTTAAGAAATTTCCTTGCCACAACAATGCAAAAAGTGCACCACAATACTTGCACAGACTTTGCAACAAGCCATATAGAAAACTGGGAAAATGTGGGCTGCTCTGAGAATATTTTGCTCATGTGGGTCCCACTCATTGACAGGGAAATATTTAAGGTACCATAGGAAAATAAAGGCAGTTCTTCAAGTCTGCCATATCCATCTTGGATGGACGGACACTTCTGTTTCTATGGAGTAGTGATGAGATTTACAGCTGCCTTAAAATGTTCTTGGTGCTTTCTGTGGGGTGAGTTGCTTTCTTGTTGCTTGTCCCTGACTGCCTCTCCCACACATATGCAAAATATGCCTGATTTTTAAGAGACAGATTTTTAAATTATTGGTTTGTTCATTTACTCTCAATGGATGTTTTGGGGTATTGACTTAAGAAATCTTAAGACATCTGTTATCTGCACATAAAGCTACCATCTCTTCTTTCTTTTAAGGCTCTTTTAAGGATCTGTTTATGCCACTTTATTCTGGGATTTAGGTGAAACACACATTGTGTAACTTTGGCAGCAGTGGAAGGACAGACAAGATCCCAGCAAGGAAAGAAAGGCAACCAAATGTCCCTGTAAGAGGCTTTGATGAGCAAAAAGAGATACTAGATAAGGACCAAGGTGACTTCTGAGATGGACTGGAAGAAGTATCCTCTTTGTTCTCTTTTTGGAGTTACATAGAAGTTGTGAAAAAACCTAGAAAAGCAAATCTTCTGAATTCATTATTTGGAGAGGAAGCCTTAGCTTTTAGCATGTGGAAAGTAACTTTCTGTAAAACATATATATATATTTTTATTCTCCAGTACCGCTTTATTACTGAGCAACAGGTTAACTGCAATTGTCAGCATCCTATATAAAGAAAGCAGCATGATGTTGTTACAGAAATTATTAACAACAGTAAAATAAATTTCTGTCACTGCCTAAATGCCAGAGGGAGTGAGGAAAATTTATTTTAATATGAAGCTATGTAATTTGTAAAAGGCTATCAATATCTATCTGCTGTAGACTAGGCTAAACTCTCATCTCCTCTTTACTGTCTATATCTGATTTTGCTTTATCATGTTCTCACTGAGGCATGCTTATCATTATCTTGGTCTTAAGAAGTGTGTAAAAGTAGATAGCACATGTAGCTACACACTGATTTTTCTGGTAGCTGCAAAGCATGTAGGTATTTGCAAGTTTCATGGTGTTCTCATGTGTGCTGGACTTTTGCACAGATAAGCACAAATGACAGAAAAGCTCTGGAACTCGTGCAGCACAGGGGATCCCTGGAGCTGGAGCAGGGGACAAACCATGGGCAGCTTCAGGGCTGCACTGCAGTTCCACGCCAGGGCCTGCAGCTTCCTTCACCATCAGCCAGATAAACAATCACTGTGCCACTGATGGCCTGTCCATCAAAACTGGGACTAGGAGATGCTTATTGGGAAAGCAAAGCCCACACAGGCTTTGCTGCACAGCTGCTGCTGCCTCTCCCACCCTGACCTCCCTCCACACACAGCATCTGGATTGATGGTGCTGATGCCTTCCCACCCTGCTCCCTCACTGCCTCATTTCTCTCATATCCTCATTTCTCTTTGAATCATTAAGGTTGTAAAAGACCTTAAAGGCCATGGAGCCCAATGATTAACCTGGCACCATCATTTCACCCCTAAAGCAAGTCCTCAAGTGCCACATCCACAGTGTCCATTTGAATACTTCCACATGTCCTTTTAAACACTTTCAGGGATGGTGATTCTAACACTTCCCTGAGCAGCCTGTTCCAATGACATTTCTCCTAACATCCAAACTAAACCTCCTCTGGTGCAACATCCTGAGATAATTTCCTCTTTTCCTATCATTCACTTGGGGAAGAGAAGAACTTCCACCTGCTAGTCTCTTTTCAAGTAGTTACAGAGACCAAAGGGATCTCCCGAGTCTCCTCTCTTCAGGCTAAAGAACCCCAGCTCCATCAGCAGCTCCCCATGGGACTTGTGCTCCACAAGACCCTTCACCAGCTTCATTGCTCTTCTCTGAACTCGCTCCAGCATCTTGATGTCTTTCCTGAACTGTGGGGCCCAAAACTGAACACAGCATTTGAGGTGTGGCTTCACCAGAGCCAAGCACAGGGGACATTCACTGCCCTGGTCTTGCTGGTCACATCACTGCTGATACAAACACATTTTTGGCACTGGGCTGCCTGGAGAGCAGCCCTAGTGCAGCTGTGCTGGGGACACAGGACATCAGTATGCATGGTCACACTGGGAGACCCCAGGGAAGGCATCTGCAAAATTCCCAAGCAGCTCCAAGAGCCTGTTCTTCCCTCTGCTCTGCAACCCTGGGTGTGCACACAGACAGGTGCTCACAGAGTTCAGGTGGGCAGCACCAACCTTTGCTCCTCTAATGCACACCTTGACACCATGCAAACATCAGAACTCCTCTCACCAGCTTCAGAGCTCCTGCAGGCTCTGCCTAAGCCTAACCCCATTTTGGCCTTGCTTTGATCCTTCAGCAACAACAGCAAGACACACAATGAGTAACCAGAAAATCTTTCTGTGCCAAGCATCGTGTGAATCTGTGCTTGCTTTTCACTGACAGAGTTGAGCTGAGGCATTTCACACCTCATGGGTGAGAAACT